>NC_079169.1:21202213-21379713 GCF_947568905.1 Ostrea edulis
AAATATTCAGGAGGGACATTAAACAATATACAATTAATCAATCAATCATAATATTATATAAGATTCACAGGAAATCCATGAAAAATTATTTAGATATGATAATCATACGGTGTGTGTATTTCATACCTCTGATACCTAAAACTTGAATGCCTCCTCATTGTATACATGTACTTCCATTGAATTTTTTAGGTCACCTTAGTAAACTCAGGTGACCTACTGCAATCGGTTGTCGTCCGTCGTTGTGCGTCATCCGTTGTGAGTTAACAATTGAACATTTTAACTTCTTCTTGATAACTACCAGTCCAATTCTTTTCAAATTTGGTATGAAGTACTTTTGGGACAAGGGGGACATAAATTGTAAATTTCAGGTCTCAGCACCCCTGGGGCCTTAGGGGTGGGGCAAAAACTGACCAAAATTGACCAATTTTCAAAAATCTTCTTCTCAAGAACCGCACATGTTTAAGGAAAACTAAATGCATGGTGATGGAGAGCAGGAAGGGCTCTACCAAAATTGTAAATTTCATGATCCCTGGGGTAGGGGTTCAGAAACCCAGGGCAAGGCCAAACTTGGTATATAGTGTTCATGTGTAAGACACTTAAATAACATCTTCTTTAGTGCTGTTCATACTATATTAAAACTAAATAGATATTTAGAAAGAGCAGATAGTCCTGTACCAAAATTGTAACTTTGATGATCCCAGGGTAGGGGTTTTAGTATCAGTGTGGGACCAAAATGGTCAGTTATTAAATGTGTGAACAACAGACATTTTTAACTTCTTCTTGATAACTATCATTCCAATTCTTTTCAGATTTGGTATGAAGCATCTTTGGAACAAGTTGAACATAAATTGTAAATTTCAGGATTCCTGCACCCCTGGGGCCTTAGGGGCGGGGCAGAAACTGTCCAAAATTGACCAATTTTCAAAAATCTTCTTCTCAAGAACCACACAAGAAAAACTAAATTCATGGTGATGGAGAGCAGGAAAGGCTCTACCAAAATTGTAAATTTCATGATCCCCGGAGTAGGGGTTCTGACCCCAGGGCGGGGCCAAACTTGTTATATATTGTTTATGAGTAAAACACTTAAATTACATCTTCTTTAGTGCTGTTGATGCTAAATTGAAACGAAATGGGCAGAACAGGTAGTCTTTTACCAATATTGTAAAGTTGATGATCCCCAGAGTAAGCGTTCAGACCCCAGGGTGGGGCCAAACTTAGTATATAGTATTTATGTTTAAGTTTGCTGATACTGTATAAAATCTAAATGCATACTTAAGAATAGCAGAAAAGGATGTACAAAAACTGGTGAATTTCAATCAAAAGCCAGGGTAACCGTTATGACTTAAGGATGAGTCCAAATTAGTCATATGTTTAGATGTTTTAATGTTAATACACCTATTATGTAAAGCCTTTCATCAGTGTATGCACTTTTGAAGGCCATCAGTGTATGCACTTTTGAAGGCAGTGAAGTTTTAAGAACACATCTTGTTTGATACTGTTGCCAAACATTAGAATTTAGATATTCAGAACAGGAAATTTTTTTCTAGATTTCATAGCCTATGGAAGTAGTGATACTTTTTCACTAGTATTCAGGTAACCAATAAGGCCTGTGGGCCTCTTGTTTAGGATTTTTATGCGCCCCCCCCCCCCCCCCCCCACTTCAAAGAAGAGGGGCATATTGCTTTGCACCTGTCGATCAGTATGTCAGTCGGTCGGTAGACCACATGTTGTCTGCTCAATATCTTGAGAACCATTCACTTTATCGTAATGATATTTCATTTGTGGGTTGGTTATGAGTAGAAGAGGACCCCTATTGTTTTTCAGGTCAAAAGGTCAAGAGTCAATCTACTCTGGACATAGGAATATACTGTCTGCTCAATATCTTGAGAACTCTTCGCTTGACAGACATCAAACACTGATACACTGGTACATCTTCAGGAGAAGATGACCCCTATTGATTTTGATTTCACATGGTCAAGAGTCAAACTGGACATAGGAATATACTGTCAGTTCAATATCTTGAGAACCCTTTGCTTGACAGACATCAAACTTGTTACACAGGTACATCTTCAGAAGATGATCCCTAATGATTTTAAGGTCACATGGTCAAGAGTCAAACTGGACATTGGAATATACTGTCTGCTCAATATCTTGAGAACCCGTTGCTTGACATCGTCGGATACCCATGGCTGATCTCGTCTTTTACTCATCACTGATGAGTAAAAGACGAGATCAGCCATGGGTATCCGACGATGAAGAAGATATTGTCTGCTCAATATTTTGAATTGATGATACTATCAATTAAATGATGTGTGTGTATAACCCTTTTCAATTTTGCACCATGGGGGTCATATGTGTTTTACAAACATCTCGTTTTAATTTCCAGTGGAGAAGATGGGGAGTTGTACAGACACACAGAAAACAATACTGGAGGCTGCCAGAAATGTCAGGTAAACATAAGAACAATTTATTTTGAGCTGCGCACCGAAGATGTGGGCACCCTATAGTATCAACATTTTCTCCATCTATCTGTCCATCACACTTTTACTTGATGCAGTATATTAAATAGTTTTAGAGACACAGGTATATTTTGGATATGAGTACCTGATGGCTAGATAGAGACACCTTTACATTTTGAGGTAAGCTGATCCAATTACTAGGTAAACATTACACAGAATAGCAAAAATCCCGACGATCAGCATTTGGTTGTGCCTAGTTGTCTCTGTCAGTTTTCTAGTTATAGTTTTTATAGATATAAGTATGTCACTGTATTTTGAAGCAGGGAAGAAAAGTAGATGACATTTTAGTACAAAAGTAATTTAACAGAGCAGCATTTTGATGATTTACATTGGATTCTCTTGTTGAGATAGATTTTGTAACATAGTTTTGCTGCTTTTTGTTTTATTATATACCCATCAATGTATTGTTCTTTGATACTGTGGATTTCACAGCGTGTGCTCCGGTTTTCCGGATCACACACTGTGGTTTTCTGATTCCGTATTAGTATCCTCTGAAACTGATGCCGTCACAATGACCTCACAATGCATCAACGCAACGTTTCGTGTGGAAAATAATGACCGCGTCACAAACAAAACAGCGTACACAAAACATTATTTCACTGTATGTCTGTATTTTTGATAATTTGGATTGCATTTAGTATTTTAGAAATGTTGATTTAAAATGCAAAAGGGGTTATATAATAAATTTATCATTACTACAGTAACTCGATCCGAAGAATTGGATCACGTCTCGTTGACAGGCGGGGATCATCAGATCAAACTCGACGCTTTGCGTCTCGTGTGATCTGATGATCCGCACCTGTCAACTCAACGTGATCCGACTCTTCGGATCAAGTTACTGTAGTAATAATATATATTTATCAGCGACACATATCATATTTTTGCTACTTTCTGGTTTATCAGCAACACATATTATATTTTTGCTATTTTCTGGTTTATCAGCAACACATAACATAATTTTTCTACTTTCTGGTTTATCAGCGATACATATCATATTTTTCTCAGCAACTGCATACTGCACGTATGTCATGTAAAAGATTTTTACATCCCGAGGTGAAGGTCAATGGAACAATAATTGTAGGATGTTAAGATAAAAAATGTGAGATTTTGAATATGTCTTACATGTATAGATGATAACATTAGGGTTTTTTGTCCCTTTAGGAGAGCTCGTTATTCCCAAAGAAGAATAAATCAAGGATTTTACAGTCCCTCTAAGTTCACCATATTAAAGTTTGATCATATCCTCCTTTTATGTATTTTCAGATCGACGAGTGATTGGCCGATAAGAACCGAGTCCATTTCTCTTGCGTATGATGACCCAGGTTCTCCTACCATGCTAGGACACCCACAGAACAAAGCAAAGGATTTGTCCGTTAAAATCACTTTTTCCAAGAAGCAGACGGTCAAATCAGATGAAGAAGGTAATTTTAAGATGGTTATTTGAATTTTTAGTTTCTGGTTTCATTAAGTTACAATTAATGATGATTTACATAAGTACATTTGATTTTACATTTAAACATTCATATTAACTAAACTTGCTAATCATGTAGTTTTAGTTGTTTCTTCTGAGTAAAACTCAGGTGACCTATTGCAATTGGTCTACGTCCATCATTGTGCGACGTGCATTAACAATTGAACATATTTGACCTTGTCTTGAAAACTACCATTCCAATTCTTTTCAAATGGTATGAAGCATCTTTGGGACAAAGGGGACATAAATTGTAAATTTGATGATCCCAGGGATAGAGGTTATGGTATCAGCTAGGGTGGAGCCAAAATGGTACTTATTAAACTTGACTACAAATTCATCAATTATCATTTGCCATTGTAGACGGGTATGGCCTTTGATATTAACAATCATCTAAGGATGCTTTTTGCCAAGTTTGTTCCCTATACATTCGCAGGTAAAACTTTGATCCCCTATTGTGGCCCCTTCCTAACCCCTGGGGTCATGATTTTTACAAACTTGAATCTCCACTTTGTCAGGAAGCTTTCATGTAAATTTCAGCTTTTCTGGCCCATAGGTTCTTGAGAGGAAGATTATTAAATGTGTAAACAATAGAACATTTTTAACTTCTTGATAACTCCATTCCAATTATTTTCAAATCTTTGGGACAAGGGGGGCATAAATTAAAAATTTAGAGACTCCTGCACCAGTGGAGCCTATTGGCGGGGCAAAAACTGCCAAAAATTGACCAATTTTCAAAAACCTTCTCTACGACTACATATCTTTAAGAAAAACTAAATGCATAGTGATATAGAGCAGGAAGGACTCTACCAAAATTATAAATTTCATGATCCCTGGGTAGAGGTTCTGACTCCGGGACGGAGTCCAACTTGGTATATATAGTGTATTTGTGCAAAACATGTACATGATATTTGCTTTAATGCTGTTGATACTAAATTGAAACTAAATGGATATTTAGAAGGAGTAGGTAGTCCTTTACCAAAATTGTAAATTTCATGATTCTAGGGAGTAAGGGTTTGGTTTCAGGTAGGAGCCAAAATTATCATAGTGATTATTGCCTTTATCATTTGAAGGACTTCTTTTAGTTTACTGATACGGTATAAAAACTAAATGCTTATTTAGGAAAAGCAGAAAAGAGTATACAAAAAATGGTGAATTTCACAATCCAGGGTTTTCACTTTAAGGTGACTGGGTCCAAATTTGTGATATCTTTTAATGATAATACATATATTATATTATGTAAAGTACTTCATCAATATATGCACTTTTGAGGGCATTGAAGTTTTAAGAACACATCTTGGTTTTATACTGTTGCTAATTATTAAAATTCAGTTTAAATATTTTCAGAACAGGAAATTGTTTTTAGATTTCATAGCCCTTGGGACTAGTGATACTTTTAACTAGAACTCAGGTGACTGATAAGGCCTGTGGGCCTCATGTTTATTACATCCAGTCACTTCCTAGGTGTGAATAATTATCTGATTGGCAATGTAGACTTGAATACTTTTGCCTACATGTAGATACTAAGCTGTTAAGTGTTGACGAGAAAATGTTCTGGTTTGATTAATACTGGCATTCTACACATTAAATAGCCATAATGGTGTCTCATACTTCAGTTCTCAATACAAAAAGTAACTGAAATCATTAAAGCAAAAGAAAATCATGTTTTGTGCAGTACAGAGATTAACTGAAAAGAATCATCTTGTTGTTTCGTCAATCAATAATATAATGGGCTTTATGTGTGAGTCATGATTTTTTATTCTCGGAAATTAAATTGGAATTGTGCAGCATTAGAATCTTACTTCAGAGAATTAAAATAAGCTACTTTAAATGATGTGGCTCCCTGGATATAGCAACTGGTGCAAAACGTATATGAAAAATGTGATCATTTTAAAATGCAGTATTCATTGTGAACGAAAAACAAAAACATTAAAGTTAAATTACATTACAATGATATCTAAAAATGTCTGTTAACTACTCCGGGTCATTATTCAATTTACAATTTGCAGCATGACTTATTTTGTGATGCAATTAACCAGATATTTGGCAGATTTGTTTGATATACATGTATTCTTGATTAAATTTTCACAAATTAGTCTCTTTCTTTTAAGGAATTAAAGGAAATGTCTTATAATTTCTGAACTTCCTTCATAATACAGAATATGATAAATTATACACCAACAATTATTTTAAAGAATTTGTTTGGAAATATCATACCACACATGTAACAAGTTTTTCTACCATTTATGAACTGGGTCCAGGTTTCAAAAAAGAAGTGAAATAATATAATATTATTCAGAGGTTACTTCTTTAAATTGGTCACTTTGTGATATTTCTTAGGGCGACTGTTCGTACAGATTTGCCTGTAGTACATTTTGTATGTGAATTTCGACATGTGAGAATTTGTTTTTTTCTCTCTCAAAGAACCTGATAGTGCACATGCAAGTTTAATGAATTTGGATGAAATTTCACAACAACCAACCAAATATGATAGAAAGTGGCCAACAGGATTTGTGACCCAGTACAAGTACCTAACAGTTCGAAGTTTCCAGCTCGCTAAATCTCGAACCATAGACCCTACCAAACTTGTGGAACAAGTGGTGATCTGTTTTTTGTTTGGTCTGATCTGGTTCCAACTGCCCCGTACCGAGGAGACCGTGAGGGACAGAATGGGGGCTGTAAGTGTACTTAATACTATATCAGTGAAAGTCAGCTTTAGAGCCTGTCATATTGTGTGGTTAAGTGTAATGTAGTGTCTATAATTGGGTAATTTTTTAAGATATTTAACTGTTTATATTTTACATAACTTATGAAACTTTGCAGGTCTTTTTCATCGCCATTCATTGGGGATTTCTGCCGTTGTTTGATGCAGTGGCAGCATGTGAGTAGAGACTTTCTGAGTGACAGTTCACTGTCAACTTCAGTGCACGTATTTCACACCATAATGTAAATTACGTAATATCAATAAGTGATAGAATCATAACAATTTAATTTACAAGTTGAGTTTATACATGTATATATGTTTTGACACTGACAGTTCCAATGGAGAGAGTTGTTATCAACAAAGAGAGGGCGGCGGGCTGGTACAGACTGTCCGCTTACTACTGCGCCAAAATGACCAGCGAGCTCCCACTGACTCTGCTACAGCCAATGTTCTTTGTAGTAGTCACTTACTGGGCCATTGGTCTGAATGGAATTGCAGCATTCTTTGCCACCATTGGGACAATTTTCATAGACAGCATTGCAGGACAGGTATGGGACTAACATAGGAATGGATGAAAAATATATGTTATTCATTGGCACTGAATCATCAGGATGAAAGAACTTAATTCACTGAAATAGAAAGGAATCTAAACCATGACCAGGAATAATATTTAGATGCAGTTTTACATCAACTCCATCAGTATAAAGGTATTTGTGGGTAGGAGGTCAGGTTTTGAAGCTAGGCCAGATCTTTATATAAAAAATATGAAATGAGTGTTCCTTTGAATTTTTTCAGTTTTTGATGAGACCTTGAATTAAATTCTTAAGGTCATGTACATGGTTGATGGCACAAGTACTGTAGTTGCTGCAAGAAGAAAGAAACCCCCACACCATGATTTCATGTCTTTATATGAATAGAATGTATTCCATTTTTGTTTCCAGTTGACAATAAAAGCAAACAATTTGTTGTTTTAACAACCACAGCAGTGATATTATTTGAAATTTTTCTTTGCTTTTGTAGAGTATAGGTCTCTTCCTTGGCATTGTGAACACAGAGATGAGACAGGCCATCACAGTCACAATTCTGATAGAAATGATCATGATGTTACTGGGTATCCTCTCTCTCTCTCTCTCTCTTTCTTTCTCTCTCATCTTTCTCTCATCTCTCTCTCAGTGTTATTCACAAGATATCCAGAGTGTAGGGAGGCCTCAGTTTTAACTTTTTATCAGCTGTATACAGACATCAGTTATAACTTTTTATCAGCTGTATACAGACATCAGTTATAACTTTTTATCAGTTATAACTTTTTATCAGCTGTATACAGACATCAGTTATAACTTTTTATCAGCTGTATACAGACATCAGTTATAACTTTTTATCAGCTGTATACAGACATCAGTTATAACTTTTTATCAGCTATATACAGACATCAGTTATAACTTTTTATCGGCTGTATTATACAGACATCAGTTATAACTTTTTATCGGCTGTATTATACATACATCAGTTATAACTTTTTATCAGCTGTATACAGACATCAGTTTTAACTTTTTATCAGCTGTATACAGACATCAGTTATAACTTTTTATCAGCTGTATACAGACATCAGTTTTAACTTTTTATCAGCTGTATACAGACATGTTTTAATTTTTTATCAGCTGTATACAGACATGTTTTAATTTTTTATCAGCTGGACTATTTACAAGGAACCTGCCTCTCTGGTTAGATTGGATGAAGTATCTCTCCATCATATACTACTCCTTTAACAGCCTGATGTATTTGGAATTTAAGGATGCCCCTCCCTTAGAGTAAGTACAAATGTTTAGTATGTATCCTGCTTTAAAACTAGTTAAAACCAGCCTTTCTTGTCCGTTTTTATACGCCCGTCTTTAGACGAGACTTATTATGCTACAGCGATGTCTGTATGTCCGTCCGTTCGGGGTTTTCTCTTTATAATTTCATTTCCCTTTCACATATCATGCTGAAACTTGCTGTGTAGCTTCTTTGTGGGTCACTCTGGATCATACTGCAATTTTGATCCATTTCGACCTTTTTTCCAGGAGTTTTGCCCCTTTATTTGGAAATTATTATTATATGGAGGGTACATAATTTGTCCGCCCTACTCCTCCCACAGTTTTCAAGTGAGAGCCTTCTTATTTTGTGGAGTGTTTGTATGGGTATTGAAGATGTGCATGTGGGATGGATTTTGATTTTCTACAATTTTTGAGAAAATTACATGTTGTTGAACTTAGTCTATTTAGAAATTAATATTCTATGAAGGGTACATAATATGTCTGCCCAACTCTTCCCAGTTTTCAAGTGAGGACCATCTTATTTTGTGGAGTGTTTGCATAGGTACTGAAGATGTGCATCTGGTGAAGGATTTTGATGTTCTTCCATTTTTGAAAAAATTACAGGTTGTTGAACTTAGTCCATTTTGAGGAAATCTCAATTTTTAAGCTAAGACCCTTTGTTCATATGAAAGATTGTCACAGCCTCATGATGGCTGATACTACCTGAAGCAAAGTTATACAAATTATAGCACAAGAAAAACACCCTATGTAAGCATTTCACGGACGTATTATGTATACCGTTTGCGGTACTCTTGTTACAAAATATGTACATGTGATGAGTTTTTTTGCTTGTTTTGCTGTCGTCAGGGATTGCTAAGGTTACAGTTCGTGCTCCTTGATTGTGATAATTATATATATTTTTTAATGAGGTCAATTCCTGTTGTTTACAGCCCTATATTTTGAGGGGATATGAACTTTTCAATTAATTATTGTCATGAACCTACAATAGAGAGGTATTAATAGCCACAGCTAGAATAATTCCATAGCTCAGTAAGGGACTGTAAAAATCCTAAGTTATGTAGTAATTATTGATTGGGCTGTAAATTCTGTTGGTAAATATTAAAACTTCATTTGGCACTGCAAATTCCATAGCATTCAGTATACCTGTTTACATTCTTCAAATTCAATTGTGTAATTGAAAGTTTTAATTTACCAAAGTACTCACGTCTCTCTACAGCTGTCACAAGGTTGGAAACGGATCTGCCTATCCTATCTGTTACCTTGACAACACCACACAGATCCCCTCTCACCAGGTCCTGGAGCACTATCAGATAACATGGGAGTTCTGGCAATATCTGTTGCCATTGATTGGGATTATTGTTCTCTTCCGCACTCTTGGGTATATCTGGCTCCGGTTTGTACAGAAAACACATTAGAGGAAGATGGTTGTAACAAAATTATATTTAAAGTGCAATATGTTGTATACTTTTTGTACAGCAACTTTATACAAAAGATAATTAGGTTAATTAGTATATTAGTTTTAATGAAGATAAACATTCCAACTGCATAATATACATTGTACAGTAGATCTGAAAATATTGATGGGGTTATGTTAAACTTACATGTATGCAAAAATGAAAGCATAATAAATGAAGAGGATATTAGATATAAAGTTCAGAAGTTTTGATGTTGTTTTTGTTCCTGAGAATTGTTTCTTTTGAAGTAGTATTATATGTATAAATTTAGGTGTAGTGAATTCATTTCTCTATATTTTTATAAATACTTTTATGAATTGAGCTTTGAAAATATTAATTATTTGTTGTTCTAAACTTTGATGTAACACTTTTAACTAATAGAATGGTGCTTTATCTAAACCAAAATTTTTACTGTGCCTTAACAATCTGAATGAAAGAGTAGATTTTTAAGTCACTTAACTATCTAGAACTTTCAGCTGAGAAAAAGCTTAAAAACGTACAAGTAATGTCAAGAGTTTTCTTCAAAATTTGTTTATTTCAAGTTGCATTCTCTTGCAAGAAGGGAATGGGTTCAAGTTTTGCGTGTATTTTACAATTTAGGATTTTACATGTCTTTACAGGTTTTTTTTAATTATCAAAAATGGTCTGCTACATTGTACATTGAGTACAGTACACCGTACAGTTTACAATCTTATAATGTCTGAATCAAAGTTCAGAAGACCGGTGAACAATTCTAAGCATGCATGGTTATGGAAATAGGATTTTTTCTTAAAATTTCAGCTTAAATGATTGAAATATAAATCAGTTTTATGTTGGTAAGCTTAGAAATGCAACAGTTGAATGTATGTGTTGCATAATTTTAAACTAAGACGATTAGAATTGAATTTGAATGTGGATGTTTTTCCCTGATAGGATTTGTTGAGAACTACAATATTGAAGTATACTTGTTATTCTAGATATTCATATCATATACTATATTCTAGTATCTATTTTTAACTGTATTCAGATGTGTTCTGATGAATGGTGGATGTAGTTTTTGTATGGAGGTTTAGATTATTTTTGATATGGCTTTCATATTTCCATCTTTGATATTAACTCATGCTCTATTTTAATATTTACTTCTTTGCTTGTTTGTTTGAATCTCAGTAGAAGGATTTGTTATCCACTGAATTTTTAAATGAACAGATAGTAAAGAGAAGTACATGTGTACTCTTACAGTATTCCAGGGAGTCTATTTCTCAGACAATCCAGATTGTTCATACAGGTCCAACATGTAGCTACAGACCTGTTACTCGCTGCTTTATTAAATATACTGCAGTTCTGAACATATCATGTAGATACATGTATTCAACAATTTACATTTACTCACCAGTGAACTTTGCTACAGGTCTCCAGCTAATTTTGTTAAGTGAAACATCCCAAACTAATGGTTAATGCTGTTGAGCTACAGGTCTTGCATGATTGGCAATGCTGTTGAGCTACAGGTCTCTACAGACCCAGAAGCATGGTACTATTCCTCCAAAGCGTTTCTTTCCATGCAAACCGTTCATTGTTTCAAGCAAACTGTTCAGCATTCCATGCAAGTGGTGTAGTAGCACGTTTCATGGCCTATAGCTAAAGAGTAATGCTGTTGAAACTACAAGTCTCCTATCAACAGGTATAATGCTAAGTAAAGAAATGCATTTCGTTCATAGTTTCTAATTTCATCTGAATACATTTGAAAGTTTGAAAGTATTTTTGAGATGTCTTGTTGGATCGACCATATAAGAAAACAAGCTCAAGAGCACATTAGTAGTTTGTTTATACAGTATGTTTAATCAGGATTATGAATGAATTTATATGTCTCTCCCACTTACTTTGTTGGTAGATGGATGAACTAGACATTAGATTATCTCAGTAACTACATTTTGTTTTGTTTTTTTTTGATACTCGAGATTTTTGTTCATTTAGGGTTTTGAGCCGAAACGGTGTTATTTTACCATAAATTTGCTTTAGAGATATTTTTGTCCAGTTTTTTAAGGTTTTTTATTAAAAAAAAGATACATGAATATTTTAATTCATAAATATTGTTTATTTAAAAATGTTATAAAATATGTTTTATGTGTATAAATGGTTGAATAAAAATGTGAAGGCTGATAAAAATCATGTTTTAATTCCATGGACCCAGACTTCTCACTTCTGCGGTACAACAAAACGTGTATGGATATCTTGGAATTTGCTTGGGTTAATTATCAGACGCAGGTGTGCACAGACCGTCAGGGATTTTTCTCATATTATTGGAAAGGAATTGCAGGAAAAACATAGCTCTTTATTCATTGGATGCATTTGAGATAGTTACACCAAACTCTTACAGATCGGGGTTTTGTCTGATTATTTATTCAATTTAAAGAATTAGGACCATTGTTGTACAAAATTCATACCAACACATTTCATTATGGAAAATATGATATGTAATGTTTTAATCTATTGCAATACATTTGATGTCTGTCAAGCAAAGGGTTCTCAAAATAGCGAGTAGTGAGAAAATATCTCCGTGTTCAGAGTAGATTAACCTTTGACCTTTTGGCTTAAAATCAATAAGGATCACCTTATTGGGATGCTCCACAGTACCAGGCTTGATGACTGTCAAGCAAAGGGTTCTCAATATATTGAGCGGACAATATACAAGTTCAGTTTTACCCTTGACCTTGTGACCTCAAAATCAATTGCAGTACAGCCAACGCGGATCCCTTATTTACCGCGTCACCGCGACGGAAAGTTAATCCTTTCCGCATTACACCGTCGCGGTTTTTCATAGCGGGCTTCGCGGGACCACGTTTAACAGCGGGAGAGTAAACTACCTGTATTTGCACAGTTGATAACAGGTCTGAATACTGTATCTTGTCTCCACTGACAGTTACTTCAAATGGATAGAATACATTGAAAAGTACAATTTAAATCTTATGCATGTATGTTTGTGAATTAAAATTTTCGCAGTATTTCAGAACGAATATATACGTGCATTATCCTATAATCGACAATGTAAAACATAATTTACTTGAAAGATTTTGGTTTCGTATTGTCAGTGATGATCACGGGAAAGTTAATCGGTATTTACAAACATCGTTTTAATAGAAATTAATTTGAAACTAGAGTTTAGAAAATATTAGATAACATGTCGAAGAGATCTATACCTTGACAGTTTTGTCTTTCCTGTCAGATCATGGCTTACAGTGTAGTTTTCTAGTCAGCTGCGATGTAGGTTCATTTACTTTTTAGGGGGAACTACATGTAGGTATCAAATTTGAAGCAAATGGTTCACAAGATATTGATCGGACGATATCTCCCTATTTCCCCGAGTGGATTGACCTTGACCTTAAAATCAACAGGGTTCTCTACTCTTTAGGGGAAGCCAGTATACGAAGAGAAAAGGGTTCTCGAGATACTGATGAAACAATACATATTGACCGCCGACAAGTACAAACCAATATGCTCCCTCTTTTTCGGGGGGTGGGGGTAAAAAATTTATGAAGAAAGTCAAAATCCTTGCCACTTGCACGTCTTCATTACCCATACAACCACTATAAGTTCCTCGCTTGGAAACTTTGAGGAGTTAGACGGACAAATGTATTCTTAATGTAATATTAAATTTCAAACAAAGTGGTAAAACTCCTGCAAGGGACGTCGAAACAGTCCAAAATTACAACATGATCTAGAGTGACCCAGAGAGAAGCTGCACAGCTGTGTCGGCTTAATGTGTGACAGAGAAATTAAAACAGAAAACCCTGAACATCGCTATAAAGACGGGTGTATAAAAAACTATATACATACATGTACTTAGCAGGTATGTTCTTATTCGCCCTACTCAAACGAACATGGCTTTATAGGATAAACACAAACACGTTTATTAAGATATGGATCGCTCTGAAATCGCAGTTTGCTTGTTGCAAAACATTGATCATATATTTATTTTTCACAGTACTCCAGTAACACCCGTTCATTTCACTCAGAATATTATTCAATTTACCAAATTTCCAAGAAATTGCTATAGAGATAAATAGCAATTTGCATTTGTTATATGTTGCCTGGCTATAAATAGAAATGTTGTTACTATTCAAAATTACTTCTAATGAAAACAATTGGACCTATAATTAAAATTTTTTTTAGGCCTATACTCACGTGAAATGCAGATTCTCATTTGCATACATGGATATCGCAAACGGACATGTCAAACACTATACTACCCGGCCATATTCAGAAAGGGGCCAAAAAAAAAAAAAATTGAAACTGAGCTAACCACCAAATAGGGAATAGTCAGGTCACAGGGATCGTCAAGGTAAAACACTAAATGCACAGTTGAATAGCTACCACTAATATGTATCAGTGTCAAAGTGTTCATAAAAATATTGTCAATTGTTGCTTTGAAACTAAACGAAACACCAAACAGCTTGGAAAAGGGAGTCATTTGCAAAGGAAATGTGAAGGTATCGACGATAAAAAAAAATAGTGATGCAATTGAATAGATATCACCCATATGTATCAGTATACAATGTCTGATAAAAATATCTTGGATAGTTTCCTTGAAACTGAGCTAAACGCAAAGTATGACGGAAGGACTTCTGGAGAACTCGTATCCAGAATCTCCTAGAGAACTCGTATCTAGAATCTCCTAGAGAACTCGTATCCAGAATCTCCTAGAGAACTCGTATCCAGAATCTCCTAGAGAACTCGTACTCATCAATATGTGGGTACGAGTTCTCCTGGACAAAAACTATAATTTTACCAAATAAAAGTGTGGGTACGAGTTCTCCTGGAGAAATACTTTGTCGATTTACCAAATAAAAATGTTGGTACGAGTTCTCCTGGCGAAAAACTGTCATTTTACTAACTAAAAGTGTGGGTACGAGTTCTCCTGGCGAAAAACTTTGTCATTTTATCATTTTTAAAAATTCTGGGTACGACTTCTTCTGGAGAAAAAAGGTAGACTTTTCGATATTTTCTTAGAATGAAATGTTTATAAAAAATATGAACCTGGGGAACTTGTTCCTAGATTTCTTTAGTACGAAGCAGATAACAATATTATAATGTGATATATTTAATAAATATCTATAGATAAACATAATATTTACATGTAAAAGAAACAAATCAATACAGAAATGTCAGACAAACTATACAGATCTACACATAGTCAACAAAACAAATATATACACATACAAACTAAGCTTACAGAGTAATAACAGTAGTATTAACTTGGGGAATACACACGGCCGAGCTTTTTCAGAAGGGATTCCGTGGACAAGCGTTCTTCTTCATACTTCCCCCATACTATGGCGATCTTGGCGTGAATCTGTAAAATGAAAGCAATAACGAACACAACAAAACCAATAATAGTTTTAGTTTAAACAATATTTATTCGTGAATAATTCAATAATAATGTTTACAAACAATGTCTTATACATGTAATAGATTGAGAAACAAGCCAAAAGGCTTATATTAATCTCGCTCTAAAATAATAATTAGCTATTAACAAAATATTTTCATTTGTTTCTCCGCGCGTTAATATAACAATATTCAGTATATTTAAAAGAAAATATGAAATATGTGTACACATTAAGATTACCTTCTTGGCGGACTTCCGTTGATACCTTGACAGTTTCCCCTCGCTGACGAGCTTTTTGTGCAGAAGGAGCAGATCGGCTTCCTTCCTAAGAAGGAACAAGTAAAAGTTGACGTTGACGAGCCCCTAAAATAAAATGGAAAGTTATTATCATGTTTGTTACCTTTGCCGGGTGCATTCCACTATATTCTATATTTTTATCAAGTATTCTTTACAGTAATTTATTTTGAAATAGCTTTGTTTTATCCCCAATATATTCAAATTCAACTACCTGTGTCATGTCAACATTCATCCGGGTATGCCACCCCTCTGTATCGTTGTTGGTCCGGATAGTACACTTACATACGGACCAGGACTCAATGGGCCACACGGTGCTTGTCATCCACGTGTCCTCCACATAACACAGGAGGTCCAAGAGGAGGGGTTGTTGGGCAGCCGACAGGACAAGGAGGTCAAAAGCTGCCTGAATGTGTTCTGCGGACAGGAGTGGGAGGGCTATCACCTTGCGGACAAACTGGTTTAAGTCATCCCACTCCTGATATGGAATCTGTAAGAAATTAAACAGTCATTAATCATATAAAATAATGTAATCTATATATATTTAATTGGTTATTCAAATATTTTACTTTATTTCCAATTAGATTTATTTCCGTTGCGAAGAACTTTGGATTAACATACTTGGAGTCCCAGAGTTCTGCATTTTCTGGAACACTGTCTTGCTCCATTGAAAAGCGCATCCTGTGATAGAGGTGTCGGGGAATACACGCCACAGAGCTTTCCATATCCCCGCTTCGAAGTCTACCACAAATGAACGCACGACAGGTTCCTGTGGAAGGTGCTGGATGAGGGTCCGCAAAACCTTAGAGGTAAAATCATAAATTAAAAGAGAGATAGAGAAAGGGTGTAGGTCGTTTCAGATCAAAACAGTTTCAATTCTGTTGAGAATATATTTTTTTATTGATAGATTTTTAAAAAGAATTGTCCTAATCTGTATTTGCAATGTACGTTATAATAAGATTTGCACATTATACCATCTTAAAGTCCTTTGCACGTTTGCCGGACGTCATGGCAAATGCCAACGGGACTTGTTTCATCGTGTCGTCGGCACGGATGAAGGCATTGTCGTGAAACTCGGACAGTTTAGTAATCCTTATTTGTGATCATAGAAATCTATTGACACTTATATTGTGTATTATTATATACTTTCAATTTCATCTCTTCTTTTTTCTTTAAAAGTTTGCGGGCATATATCACACGATATATGCCCGGAAACATTCCGGCCCGCAAACATTACGTCACAATCAAATTTCTACGCCGTTAATTTTCAAATTTTTCGTGTTTTTCATCTTTTACTCACTTAAACCGATAAAGTTATTGTTGAAATAAAATTATTGTTAGTTTCTAAATGAAATTGAAAGTATATAATAAAAAGGTTATAGACTTTGTATGAGAAATATGACGACCTCGTTTTTTGTCGCAAGCTCGGTCCGTCTACGCGCCAAAAACCTCGGTCGTCATATTATCCCATACAAAGTCTATAACCTAAAATTATATGTCGTACTATGACGTCATAATAGTATGACATCATAAACGTTACCACGACGTCATGTGAATAGCATATACTACAGTTTTACTTCAGAGTTCAAATAAACACAGTACAGAACAGAAGTGTTTTCATATCTTCCGGTTACATAACCCCAACATTCTAGACATTGATGCCGTGACCATTGGTATAGCATAACCAGAATAGAAATGGATATTACAAAATTGAAGGCAATACGTTCCGATCAGCGTGGTGCAATTACAAGGATTTTTAAGAGAATTCCTGAAACAGAGGATGATAATTCAAAAACTATTGCAAGAGAAACAGAATATATTGGAGAAAATCAACGCAGATATTCTGGAGGGATTAGCAAATGAAGAAGAGATACAAACCGAAATTGAGGAATCAGATGAGTATATGTTAGATTTAAGACTCAAGTTACAAGAATTGAAAAAGGATACATTGCCAAACAAAACTCAGTCTGCTTCTGCTAGGATTTATGAAAACGTTCATACTTCTTCACCTTTGAATTGGAATGTTAATGCACCACAGTTTATTCCTTGCAATGACTCTTCCCAGAAAAAATTAGGAAACAGTAAGATTCGAAATCATAAACTGCCAAAACTGAACTTGCCTGTATTCTCTGACAATTCACTTGAATGGCAAACCTTCTGGGACTGTTTTGAAACTAGCATCCATAGCAACAACAGCCTGTCTGATGTTGAGAAATTCAGTTACCTTAGATCATTACTTTGTGGGGAGGCACTACAAACTGTTTCTGGATTTACCTTGACGAATACAAATTATAGACAAGCCTTAGATGTTTTATCAGAGAGATATGGACAAACCCACAAAATAACAAATGCATACATGCAAAAGCTGATGGATCTTCCAGCTCCAAATAATATTCCAAACATAAGAATTTACATCAACAAAATTGAGACATATATGCGCAGTCTAGAGTCACTTGGTACATACCTTGACACTTATTCAGCACTATTAGTACCGGCAATCATGAAAAAATCCCACAAGAGTTCCTCAGAGAAATAACTCGTCAGAATGGAGATGACAACTGGGATATACATACAATCTGTAAAGCAATAAAAAGGAACTCGCTGTGCATGAGATGACTGACTTCAACAATATTGGTTACAGTGAACAAAATATAACTTCCAGCTTTATAACTAGAGCTAATACAAGGAGGAAGCCAGGAAACGTTGCACAGAGAAAGGGAGCCCAATTGGATGCGAAACTATGCATTTTCTGCAATGAAAACCACAGCCCAGTAAATTGTAGCCTGGACCACAACAGGAACCTGGAGAAAATCAAAATGGACAAGTTGTGTTTCAATTGTCTTGGCAGACACAAAGTGGCAGATTGCAAATCCAACAAAACATGCAAAAGGTGTAATTGGCGTCACCATACAAGTATATGTACACGACAGGAGGATGCAGTGGAAAGACCTGTGCAACAACTGAAGGCCAAAGTATCAACACCCTCATCTAGCATTGTATGTCTGCATTCTACCTCATCCAGATCTTCTCAAGTTCTTCTAAAGACAGCAGTGGCAGAGGTACAGTCCAGGAATGGAACAGAATGTCAAGCAAATATCATGTTTGATGAGGGATCACAACGATCATTTATCAACCAAAAATTAGCATATGAACTCCAGCTTGAGGTAATTGGAAAAGAAGTACTCAATGTTGCAGGATTTGGATCGAAGAAAACCGAAGTACGTCACCTTGACAGAGTACAACTGACTATCATCGGTGAAGGAAACCAGTACATACCAATAGATGTACTTGTCGTTCCACAAATTAGTGTTCCAATTCAAACCCACTTAGCAGAGATAAAACAACTACCACATCTACGTCATTTGAAGCTAGCACATGCCAGTCCAAGTGATCAACCATTTGAAATAGAAATACTTATTGGAGCAGATTACTACTGGGACTTCATCATGAACCATGTAGTACGTGGCAACGGACCAACTGCTGTTAAATCCAAAATAGGATATCTGCTATCTGGACCATCAAATGGAATGTCAGAGTAAATACCACAGGTATATATAAAATACTGTGCCAAGATGATGAAGACAATATCAACGTGGCTCAGTTCTGGGAAGTAGAAGATCTTCCAAACAAAGTGAATGAGGAGACAAGTGACAAAATCCTGAAATACCAAAATGAAAATATTACTTACACAGAGGGGAGATACACTGCACGACTACCATGGAAAGATGATCACCTAGAACTCCCTACAAATATGAACATTGCAAAACAAAGACTCAAAGGTGTTGTACGTCGTTTAACGAAGGAACCAGGTATGATAGAACTTTATGATAATATCATCAAAGAACATGAAAAGAAAGGCTTCATAGAGGAAGTAAAGGAAATAGAAACAAATCAACAAGTCCATTACATACCACATCATCCAGTCAAGAAAGATTCACCCACTACTCCTATTAGGATAGTCTTTGACTGTAGTTGTAAGGAGTCTAAAGAAGTCGCGAGCCTCAATGACTGCCTAGAAACCAATGCCCCTCAGCTAAATGATCTGACAACTCTACTAATCAACTTTCGGATGAAACAGTATGCAATCTCAACAGATATAGAAAAAGCGTTCCTTCAAGTTGGTTTAGAAGAGAAAGATAGAGACTATACTAGATTTTTTTGGTTGAGAAATTACAAGGATCAAAACAGCGAAATCATCCCTTACAGATTTAAAGTAGTTCTTTTTGGAGCCACATGTTCACCCTTCATCCTAAATGCAACTTTGCTGAAATTATTTGCTGAGAACCCATCTTCAACAACAATGGAACTGAAAAGAAGTTTATATGTTGACAATGTTCTCACCAGCTTCAACGATGAAGATACTTTACTATCATTTTACAGAAAATCCAGGGAACTACTTAACAAGGGTGGTTTCAACCTGAGAACATAGAACTCGAATAATCAAAATCTCATGAATCTAGCCAAAGGAGACAGAGTGGAGGATTCAGCGAAGAATGTAAATCTACTGGGAATGCGATGGAAGGTAGATAATGACACATTAAGCTTTCATCAACCTACACCCAGAGTAACACTGAGACTGACCAAAAGAGAGATATTAAGCCAGTCATCAAAGATCTTTGATCCTCTTGGTTTACTAAGCCCTATAACAGTAAAAGCAAAGATATTCATTCAGAGCCTTTGGAGACAGAACTTCACATGGGATGAATGCCTTACACAAGAACTATCTGATAAGTGGAATCTTCTGATGAGTGACCTTGAAGAATCTACAAAACTGAACATCCATAGACACATTCCAATCAATGAGTCAATAGAGAATGAGTTACACATCTTTACAGATGCAAGCTTAAATGCATATGGAGCTTGTGCATATCTAGTGAATGGAGAAAATTCTACACTTCTTATCTCAAAGAATAGAGTTGCACCTTTGAAATCAACCACACTACCCCAGTTGGAACTCATGGAAGCGGTCATAGGAGATCAACTAGCAGATCATCTTGAATCAATCCTTAATATAAAATCAGTGACATTGTGGTGTGATAGTCAAATTGTACTTCACTGGCTGCAATAAAAAAAACCCACTGAAGAAGTTTATCTCTAACAGAGTGTTTAAAATCAACAATCTTATTACAGGACATGAATGGAGATATGTTCCAACAGATCATAATCCAGCAGACCTTCAAACCAGAGGAATCACAGCCAAAGAACTACTGGAGAGTCAGCTGTGGAGAAATGGACCTACTTGGATCATCAATCGATTAAAATGGCCTGAGTGAACAAATAGCAGAGTAATTTCAGTCATGCCGTGCATTCAGGGTCAATCCTATGAAGAGGAAATACAACAAACAGAGAAAACAGACAACAAAATTATGTTATCCAAGCTAATTCCAATGGAAAACTATAGCTCATTCCAGAAATTACAAAGAATTACTGCATACATCTTGCGATTCATTTACAACTGTCAACATAGGAAAGAAAACAGATATGTTGAACACTTGACTGTTGAGGAGATCAACAAAGCCTCTCTCTTGTGGATTAAGAATGCACAACACTCTTCATTTCAAGATATCTTACTTTCCCTTGAATCCGGTACATCACATCACTTGATTTGCCAATTGAAACTCTACCTGGACAATGAGGGCAGGATCCGCTGTAAGGACGTATTGAAAATGCGCCAGTCAGTGAAGATGCTAAAATCCTTTCCTGCTCCCTGGAAAAAATAAGCTGACTACCCTTTTGGTTGAAGAAATACATAAAAGAAATCTTCATTCAGATGTTGGAACCTTGATTTCAATAATACGCCAAAAATTATGGATACCCGCAATCCGACAAGTTGTTCGTTATGTTCTGCATAGATGTGTATGTTGTAGAAAAGTTTCTGGCAGATCTTATACAGCTCCTGACCCCCCACCACTACCCAAGGATCGAGTCAATGATGGCCCACCCTTTACTGTCACAGGAGTTGATTTCACTGGTGCTATCCATGTGAAATCTGGTTACAGAAAAGACAAGAAAGTCTACATTTGTCTTTTTACTTGTGCTAGTTCTCGTGCAGTTCATTTGGAGATTGTACAAGATTTGTCAGAAGAATCCTTTCTACGTGCATTTAGGTGTTTTGTAAGTAGAAGATCGCTACCTAGAATTATGATGTCTGACAATGGGTCTACATTTGTAGCAGCATCTAACACCATACAACAACTTACACAATCATCAAAAATTCAAGAAGAACTATTAATCAACAGAACAACCTGGAAATTTATCCCTACACGTGCTCCATGGTTTGGTGGATTTTAGGAAGGGCTGATTGGGTTATCAAAGGATGTCATCAAGAAAGTGCTAGGAAAAGCCTATGTATGTCTTGATACTCTTAATACTGTCGTAACAGAAGTAGAAGCAATCATTAATGATCGTCCACTGACATACGTTTCATCAGATGGAAGGGATCCAGAATCTCTTTGCCCTTCTCATCTTCTTCATGGGCGAAGACTAACCTGTCTTCCATATCCGAATGAATTAAGAATTGATTCTTTGGAAGGCTGCGAGAACAGTCGGAGCGATATTTGCCGATCAGCAGAACAAAAACGTTTATTAATACAGCATTTCTGGAAAAGGTGGACACAGGAATATCTTACATCTTTGCGGGAATTTCATCGGAAGTCAGGATCAAATAAGCAGTCTATAAAAATCGGGGACGTGGTGTTGATCCAAGAAGAGAGTCCAAGTATGAAATGGAAACTAGGGGTGATAGAAGAATTAGTGAAAGGAAAAGACGATTTCGTTCGATCAGCAAAATTCAGAACAAAATGTGGAATAACAACAAGACCAATTTAGAGACTTTTTCCACTTGAAATTAATGAAAAGGACAATAGTGCAAGTGATTAGAGTCTGTGACTAAATATCCGTCTAAAAATTCACAACGCGAATGAACCTCATAATTCTTGTATATATTTTTTGGACATTTTGGCGGCCCCAGGATGTCGTGAAACTCGGACAGTTTAGTAATCCTTATTTGTGATCATAGAAATCTATTGACACTTATATTATGTATTATATGCCGTACTATGATTTCATAATAGTATGACATCATAAACGTTACCACGACGTCATGTGAATAGCATATACTACAGTTTTACTTCAGAGTTCAAATAAACACAGTACAGAACAGAAGTGTTTTCATATCTTCCGGTTACATAACCCCAACTTTCTAGACATGCATGGATAGATAGGAGCTGGACAAAAGGCTTCTTAACCAGCTTGAATGTCCCGTCGATAAACCAGCTCTTAGCTCCTGAAAGGGTGCCCAGCTGTTCGTCTGTGGCGAAAAGGATATGTCGACGATCGTCTACTCTGGTGTCATCCCTGTAGAATCCAGGCCTAATGAAGTCGGCGGCAAACTGAAAGAGACAAAATATTGTTACTTTTGCATGAGCTATAATGAATATCATGTCATGAAAATCCCTGCAGTGTAATTATATATAATCATATATTTTCTAATTAATTATATTTACTACTATTTTAATTAATTACCTGATTACACTCTACAACTTCTTTCTTGATACGAGGAGCATACTTTTATATTGCAATGTAATGTCACGTACCTCAAAATCGAGTGACCTCGGTTCCTCCGGGCGCATGTTTTGCCTCGAACAGTTGGCCATCCTCACCAGGTTGGAGGTCTTCGGTCGACTGGTATCGGGCTTCCGAAGATCTACATTTTCCTGCATCACCGAACACACAATGGACGGAGCCGATGTGAAAACATTGTCCTGGACAACAGACCTTACCTGAATTGCAACGTCATATCAGCATATGATATGTTTCTATTTTTTTCTTAAAACTTTTTTATGAATTACGAAAATTAACAAATAAAATTTCTCTAATTTCCTTAAATTCCAATGCAAATACAATGTACTTAACTTCTCATAACTGTTACTTGATTTTGGCTGCAATGATGGCTCCGGGTTTTCCTTGGTGGTTGTGGTCCCTGTTGCCATGCTCGGAGGAGGTTCCAATCTGTACTACTGTTGTGGGGCATCTGTTAGACTTTGAACGAACGGAACACCACCAGTACGTCTTACTTAATGTTTTTTTCTGAAATAAGAATAAAAAATATATAACAAAGAAATTGATATACGTATTATTGTTTTACACCCAGTCATTGATCGGTAAATATCTTATGAGAAGACAAAGTTGTGTCGAAATATCTTCACATTGTAAGAAAACCCGCTGCTGTCCAGAATAAGGTCACCTCCTCGTTGGGAACCCCTATGTTACATGTTGTATGTAGTCCCACCATCTGTTACTGCAATGACCGTATCGTTGACAGGTGGTTTTACGACTGACCTGGAAATGATGAATGGAATATAAGATGATATTTACCTTCAGATTTAGCTCTAAAACTTAGTTATTTCGGATTTCAAACATTTCGGTTGAGCATCACTGAAGAGACATTATTTGTCGAAATGCGCATCTGGTGCATCAAAATTGGTACCGTATAAGTTTTACATTTACATGTAACATTTCTTACTATAATCTTTTTATGTTGCATGAGACACATTGTACATCTTATCACATACATGTTACAAGTATCAAAGTATATATCGACACAGAAAAAACTTTTAAACAAGAAGGTTTTCTCGCAACATCAATATAATTATATAGAAGTATGTATGTACTGGTATACATGCAGTATATATAAGTATATATTCTTATTCTTACTCTTCACGCGGCTCTATGGGTCTAGCAAATGACGCAGACACGTTAAAAGATGAATGCAAATCCATCTCCTCCTGTCGTCCGGAAAGTCTTCCATGCTGACTGGAACAGGGGTGGTGCTAATGGGGGGAAAGATAGTTATAAATGATGTATTTTCATCGTAATTGAAAATATATCATATATGAGTATTATGAAATGCATTGTTATCACATCATATTTGTTCAGTGCTATAAATCAATACAATGATATATACACACCCTCCAACTTCCACATCTTCTCCCATGTCGTCTGTGACAACCTCTACGCTGACTGGAACACGTGTGGAATCTGGGTTAGGAGTGGTGCTACAAAAATCATGTACAATTAGATCTGGTTCATTTAGTTCTTGCAAACTCTAATCACCATATCATATTGAAATTTCTATATCTTAATATAAAAATTACTTTATGTACCTAACATCGAGTCTGGTACTCTACATGACAGGCCGTTCAGCTGTGATGTTTAAGATCGAGGAGTTGTCTGTGCTGGGTGGCTCGGGGACAATGTCAGATCACAATCCTGCGGCCTTTCATGGTCTCATTCGTCCGTCGGTCTGATCGTCTATCTATCTATCTAATCGAAAAACTGTATGGCTATCGATATCAAACTTGATGAATCAAATTAAATTTTATATTAAAAAAAATTTCACTTACTTGTATTGCATAATATATGTTGCCATCTACCATAGTTGTCGCAACAAAGGGCATGTTGCTTTGGACGAACCTGCGAATCATATTGTTATTTAATCGTGGTAAGCATTGCTTTTAAAAGGGCATGGACACGATTTGAACCTCGACAGTCATTCTCAATAAGTAGGTCCAAATGGCAAAATGAAAAATCGAGAAATCAACTTCAACTCGGTGGTAACGGAGATTTTAATTTGATTGGTCAAGTTCAAACACAGTAGTTTTCAAGTGTATTGAGTCATGAAAACAATGTAAAAAGACTTGATCAATCATATTCTTAGCAAGTTTTGTATCTTGGTACTGAAGAATTGGTTTAACACCCATTCCAAATATAAGGGATCAAACGATGTCGCTCCATTCTATATTTGCCCAATTTTTTAATAATCGCAAAGAATAGAGACCCGACTGGTCGTTTCCTGTAGGTACATTGATATGCTAATTGTATCTTACCTTAACGTTGATATGCTCTCTGTCTGATTAAACGAAACAATGATTCTTACGTTTAACACTTTTGTGAGTAATAGAATCCTTCATTAGTACGAGTGTAGTGTAAAACAAATGTGTATCAAAGTAGGAGATATTGTTTTAGATACTGTTAAAACGGCCAAACTTCTTGGTGTACAAATAGATGAATGTCTAACCTGGTCTGTACACATTGATTCTTTATGCAAGAAACTTTCACAGAAAATAGGCATTGTACGTCGTCTGCAAATTTTATGTCAAATGCAGCATTATTGAAAATTTATAACACTGTTATATTTCCTCATTTTAACTATTGTTGCACAGTTTGGTGCTCAGCCAAAAACAGGGTTTTTATTGACAGACTTTATAAGTTACAGAAAAGGGCAGCCAGAATTATATTGAAGGTGAAAGTAACTCAGACTTCTACAGTTGATATTTTTAGTGTTCTTAAATGGATGCCTGTTCATGATTAATTTGTTTATAGAAAACTAGTGCTTGCTTTTAAGGTTCTTAATAACATGACACCAGAATATATGAACGTTTTTAGTTTTGTCAGCCAAGTTAGTTCCAGAACAACAAGAAGTAGCGATAGTGGCATTTTATATTTACCAAAAGTTCGAACTGAATATTATAAACGGTCTTTTAAGATATCCTCCAAAATTTTATCAGTTGCCCGAGTCTGTCAGAAGCTGTGGTTCTATTACATCTTTTAAATCAGCATATTTGCAGCATTAATTCTCAAATAAGTGATATATAGATATGATGTATATGTTTATTTTTCCCCCAGTGATATCGTGTGTGTATTTTATGTATATACAGTGAAACTTCTCTAAACCGGCCAGCTGTCGGACCGAAAAAAAACGGCCGGTTTAGAGGGGTGGCCGGTATCCGAGAATTTAGCATTTAGAGACATTTCAGCTCAATTTTTATTAGATATTTCATTGACATACCACAAACCATATAATATGGTGTTCAAGGACTATTATTTCACTATTGGAAATAAAACAAAATAATTTACTAACATGTTTATTTTCAATTTATAGCACTAAAACTAATTAAACATGAATAAACATTTTTACATTGACATGCATAAATAATGGAAAACATTCCGTTTAAATAAAACTGCATTTGATATAGGTATAGAAATCTGTAGACTAGCAGCATTTATGTAGAATTTCGGCTTATGTTTTAATAAACAAAACAAACACATCACCATTTGATTGCTGCAATTAATACACAGAGTTGGTACTGCTCACTTTGATATGGGGATCTATGATCAATTATCGGTGGAGATCAAACTAGACCGCTTGTACCTACAGGTAATTATTACCAGAAATAGTCTCGCTGCAATCATCTAATTTTAACTTAAAATTTATAACAGGATACATAAAGAAAACACAGAGGCCTATTATTGGAATTCCTCTTACCTTTCAAAACTCTGTTTACGTCCATTGCTTATATCGTTAACAAATTTGTTTTGACGTTTTTGAAAAGTAGAGTAGTAAAAATATAATTTTAATTGTGATGTTTCTTAGGAATTTTAAGTCTATGGAAACCTCCAAAAAATTATTCATCTATTGAAAATTATCATTAACAGTCATGGGTTTGTTGTTTATTAACTACCGCTTATATCCATGGTGCAACAATATGGCGTATTGATTGTAGTCATTCAATATGTGCATATCTGTTTATAACATTTCATACCGAAATTTGAAAGGGTCACTTGGATAAGATATGCACCAATTAGCACCCTGGACAGCACAGGTAAACTAAAGAACTTATAGAGGCCACTCGTGTTTTTCACACCTCCGGTTGATAATTTCCCACCTGGCCTGGCTGGTAGGTCAGTCATTTTTCACACCTGGCCAGTCTTAATCACCCCTCTGGCCAAAATTTTCTAGTCTTCAAATAGTGGCCGGTATTATAAGGGTAAATTACACATGTTTGTTAACAATTGTACTTTAAAAAGTGGCCGATGTCCGGTTTTCAGGGGTGGCCGGTTTTGTGAGACTTTCTTTGTAAGGAAATATTAAGGTTTCTGCCGGGACTTTGAAAATCGGCCGATATTCAGGGAGAACCGGTTTTCTGAGGGGCCGGTTTGGAGAAGTTTCACTGTATTTTATATTATGTTATCTATTTTTCTATTCTCATTTATCTGTCTGTGAATATGTTTTATACAGGACCACAATGTAAACTAGTCATCTGTACTAATTGTGTTATCCTGTCTAAATAAAAGAATTTATTATTATTATAGTGTGGGATAGGGATATTCCACCGAGGGGACAAGATTCGCAGTCTAGGAC
The DNA here is from genome assembly GCF_947568905.1 of Ostrea edulis. NCBI lineage: Eukaryota > Metazoa > Mollusca > Bivalvia > Ostreida > Ostreidae > Ostrea > Ostrea edulis. The sequence goes on from NC_079169.1 coordinate 21,230,028, forward strand.
GAGGCTTTGCCGAGTCTTAGACAGCGAATCTTGTTCCAGAGGTGGAATTTCCCTATCCCACACGAGTAAATAATAAAGGATTATTTTTCTCACACTTTACCTACAGTTTAGTGCATAAATATGAGCTTTGAGAAAATTTTAAATTATCAAAATCCTCATTTGAACTTCAATGCGAAAACTAATTAGATAGGCAGAAAGAGCATACCCGAAAATGGTTTACAATATATGTGTAAACTAAAAAACCCAAGGTTGTCCACCATAAAGTATACTACATTAAAATTTAATGGAAACACTGCAAAATAACGTAACGTAAATCTTCACCGTGTAACGTAAATTCATAGAAAATGTATGACGTCACAATCAAATGACGTCGCAGCAGTGTGAGACAGAAAAATCTCACATGGCTGTCTCACATGGGTGAAGTCGATCTCACACTGGTGATAATGTGAGAAAGTAAGATCTCCGTGAAACCACAAATAATAATCAATTCACGTGCATGCGCCGGGAAATATGAAAATACTATGTCGGAGATTTAAAATGAGTGTTTAATTGCAATAATTATACTAATTATCGTCTCTACCAAACAGTACAACAGCAAGGTAAAGAAAAACAAATAAACGAGTATACCATTGCATATTTTGTAATCAATTGAAAGGTTTGTTCTTAGTAAATTATGCCTAATGAATGAAATTACTACATTTTTTCAAGGATAAATTGTAATCAGATTTCAATACCTAGTGATAAAATTTTTAATGAGATGAACTCGTATCAAAAATTTAAATTACTATATACTGACAGTTTTTCTCCAGGAAAATCTATTTGGTAAAATGACAAAGTTTTTCTCCAGGAGAACTCGTATCCACATTCTTATTTGGTAAAATGGCAGTTTTTGTTCAGGAGAACTCGTACCCACATTTTTATTTGGCAAAATGACAAAGTTTTTGTCCAGGAGAACTCGTACCCACATATTGATGAGTACGAGTTTTCCAGGAGAACTAGTACCCGGGTACGAGTTCTCCTGATACTGACGGAAGGACGGACACAACAAACTCTCTAGGTCTATATGCCCCAGTCATATTGATAGCGGGGCATAGCAAAAATAATTCCCAGAATGCATCTTTTCGTACATGTAAGGGGACTCCGTTCCCGAATGGGTAGAGCATGTTTAATTACACCCCATACACATGTAGTTTGCAATATTTGAACCCAGTGCTGTTTACACGTTTTCCAAACAAATACGGAAAATGATTTTTCAACACATTTCTAAAAAAAAAAAAAAAAAAATCATGGGTGGTTTTTATATACAAAATTTTAACATCTTGCGGATTTTCAAATATTTGGTATGAGCAATAAAAAGAAAGTCTAATTTTGGATGTGAAAAATATTCGAGCATTTTACCAAATAAAAGAACAAGGTACGATTGTATACATGAAAAGGCCCAAAAAATTTCTCTCTATAAAATGTGTCTGGAATTAACCTTAATCAGCGTTTTAAGAAAGTAAAATATATGCCAGGTATACTATGTCAACAAAATCATTATGGTATTCTTAATTGGATGGCATTATGACATCATGAATAAGACATTTCCCGCCTTTTTTTCAAAATAAGCCTGAAAACTGCCAAATATCATACAGATTATTGCTCAGGAAAAGATGTGCGCATTTGTCGAGCAAAATGAAAATGATATATATTGTGTATTATTTTAAGATGAAAAACATACTTGAATATGAATTTGCTCGACGCATGCGCTGTATGTTTTCTGAAAGGAAAACCCCCTGAATTTGTGGCTATTTTCATTGAAAATGGCATTTCTGCAATTTTATGCCAACTTCTAGCTCTCGTCATATGACACAAATCATTTTGCTGATCAAACTGAGCGGATTTTGGGTTTGCTAATCTATTCCTTATTTCAATGTCAGGGTTTAAGCTCCAAGTGAAATCATCGATATTTTGGGCCAAATGACTTTAGAAACTGTACCTACTCCTTTAGGAAAATACTGATAAAATTCAGAACTACTAACCACCAACTTCCTGTTGAGACTGGTATATGGTCAAATATTTCACTTCACGAAAGACTTTGTACGTTATGTAACTCAGGTAAAATAGCAGACGAGTTTCATTTTAGTTTAGAATGCAAATCATTAGCTAGTATCAGGAAAATCTTTTTGCATCCCAGAGTTTGTAATAAGCCGAATATATGGTGAAATAATGTCAAACACAAGTTTTAAATCGTTGAAAAATCCCCGTTTCGTCATAACTAAAATGTATGATGCAGTCTGTAGTCCATATAACGTATATCTGTTACTTTTTCTTTGTTTGTAGCTATAGTATGTACATCTCTTGTATTTTCTTTTTTAATATTCCCATTTTTTTTATATTCACGATTCATTAAGACGACTCATCATTACCATTTATTATACTTTATGTACCACTGATTGATGGTGTAAGTGAAAAATAAATGAACTTGAACTTACTTACCTAGAGAGGTATCCCATTTTCACACCTGTGAAACTTGTTTTGAGAAAGACGAAGACAACGAACTCCGACAAGCAATACAAAACAGAGAGTTGGGCAAACACGGACCCCTGGACATACCAGAGTTGGGATCAGATGCCTAGGAGGAGAAAGCATCCCCTGTCGCGAGAACATTTTCCTTTCAATTACATGGGGTTTATTAGCATTTACCTATTCCTTGAACTCAACTGATTTAAAAAAAAAAACAACCTCATGGCAATTGTATAAGTTTACATAATCACCTGCATATGGTGTTTATATATCTCAACTGATTCGAGAGCTTCAACAGTCTCGATTGAAGTCAGCATTTCGCAAATTCTATGGTCGTTATAACGATCTACTTCATCAATACAACCTCGCATTGGGCCAAATGCTGTCTGATGTATTTCATACTGATTGTTAAGCCGTTCTTGGTACACTGATTTTGACTGCGGATAACTCCATTTACTTGATCAAGATATAGGGCTCACGGCGGGTGTGACCGGTCAACAGGGCATGCTTACTCCTCCTAGGCACCTGATCCCACCTCTGGTGTGTCCAGGGGTCCGTGTTTGCCCAACTATCTATTTTGTATTGCTTATAGGAGTTGTGAGATTGATCACTGTTCGTTATCTTCACCTTGCACATAACAGTGATGGTAACAAATCGTTAAGTGTTTTAATACACGCATGATTATGGAGATTGAGTACATACTGCAATTTGAGATTCGAGTAGTCATTATAGTGGAAAGCACATTTTATTAATATTTCTTATAATTACAAGTATATCTGGCCCTAATGACAGACCCCTATGTATATCCCGATGAAAAAACAAATCCTTAGAAATGTTCTGAACATTTCATATTTCAAAAGTTTGCTCGAAACCAAAAGTAGACCGGAACCAAACCTACACGGGCCGGAACATAAATTATGACACCTGATGTTACACGGGACCTCGGTTTTTGCGGTATTATCAGAAGGACCGCCCCATTTAGTCACCTCTTACGACTAGCAAGGGGTACTGCGGACCTGTTCTAACCCCACGGGATCTGACCGGTATTAGTAAAAGTGATTTGTCATTTCTATCACAGAAATTTAAGTACGAGTTCGAAGATATAGTTCAAACTGGCGAAGATATAGTTCAAACTGGAGAAGAAGCTTTTCGTCCAGCTCGTGTCCATTTATGCCTTTATCCGTGCCGACGGCATGATGAAGCAGGTCCTGTTTGTATTTGCTATCATATCGAGGAAACGTGCCATTTAGGACTATAGGATGGTATAAATCTATATGCAAAGCTTGTCTCATCATAGATTGTACATACAGATAAGATATGGTACCACGGGATATGTCTTTTATAAATCTATCAAGTGAAGAAAAGAAAAATTGAAAAAGTATTTAGATTAGATTTGATTGATTGTATCTTGCTTAACGTCTCTCTCTCTCGAGAGTTTTTCACTCATATGAAGACGTCACCAAGACCGGTGAAGGGCTTCAAATTTAGGCCTATGCTCGGCGCTTACGGCCATTGAGCAGTGAGGGTTCTTTAGCGTGCCACACCTGTGACACGGGTCATCCGTTTTTAAGGTCATCTCCAAGGATTTGAAACACCCTACGCAATATATATCGTTATGTCACGCATAGTTATACGATGCTTAATTTTTTTTAGATTCACACCAAGATATTTCATGTATGGGAGAATTATAAAGATGGTTGTTGGGAAGTTTTTCTCAAGGAGAACTCAATCCCAAATTTCTATGATAGAAGTGGTATCAAGTCAACTCGTACCTAACCACCTCGTATCCAGGTCAACTCGAACCATATAGGTCAACTCGTAACTAAAAGACCGGGACCGACGTGAAGCAAGTACCTCTGGTGCATGCATTGATGTCCCGGAAGGACGGAAAGGATAATAAGAAGGTACATAAAAAATAAGGTTTTCAAGGAGATTGTCCGGGTGCTAATTACTGAACCAGCAGTTGAACTATTCACAGCCGACCTTAAGAGAGGCATCTGGAACAGCCGACCTTAAGAGAGGCATCTGGAAAGGTCTTCGTGACATCTTCCCGGATTCAAGGATCCGTGTATGGGCCTGTCATTGGTCGAAGGCAGTGTATGGTCAAGTCCAAGAACTTGGATTCCAGGCAAATGAAATCTAAATGTGATAGATACTATAATAATGTCAATGATATCACATAGTAGTTGTTCTTCAGAAGTTTCTGATAAAAATGGCAAAGTTGTTTTTCTTCATGAGAACTCGTACCCAAATTTTTATGATAAAATTGACAAAGCTTTTCTCCAAGAGAAAATGACAGTTTACCTCTAAGAGATCTCGTACCCAGATTTTTACGATAAATTTGACATAGTTTTTCTCCAAGAGAACCATCCTGTGGGGACCCAGGTTAGAATACGTCAGAAGTACCCCTTGTTTGTCGTAAGAGGCGACTAAATGGGGCGGTCCTTCGGATGAGACCGCTAAAACCGAGGTCCCGTGTCACAGCAAGTGTGGCACGATAAAGATCCCTCCCTGCTCAATGGTCATAAGTGCCGAGCATAGGCCTAAAGTTTGCAGCCCTTCACCGGCAGTGGTGACGTCTCCATATGAGTGACATATTCTCTACTAAATGGCGCTATACTGTATTTAAAAGGCCGTCCACCCATCATTTTCTATCTTTATGTGAATTACAATCCCAGGCTCTACATAATAAGCACACCATCAATATTATGCAAGGTGAAGATAACGAACAGTGATCAATCTCATAACTCATATAAGCAATACAAAATAGATAGTTGGACAAACACGGACCCCTGGACACACCAGAGGTGGGATCAGGTGCCTAGGAGGAGTAAGCATCCCCTGTTGATATTGAATATAGATTACTGGGTGACGAACGATTTTCTTCCCCCAGCTCCTGTGGTTGATATGTTGCCCACATATCCCGACGTATTTGAATCTCCTGATATTTCATCAAATCAATTCTACCATTGTCCTCTTCCACACACGTCAGCATAGATCACTCTTAAAGGACACAACGCATGTTTCTAAACTTTTTCATTTTTTCCCCCAGCAAAATAAACTCTTTTTATGCCTAAAACTACTTTAAATGTGTTTTAAATGAAATATTTTGCGTAGTTTTCGAGTTTGAAAGCGATGAAATTCAAATCTTGCGATATACATATTTTCTTTCGCTAGTTTACGCGCCATTTTGTGTGACGTCATATTCGCCCTCGGGTTTGAAAACATCTATTAGCCATTTCATAAACAGATTAGATTTAATCGACAAAAAACCAATTGTCACGTTAACGGCTTGTAAATAATAATGCATTAAGATGTTTTGTGCCGTGCTCGGGTGTACTAGTTGTCGGTAGAAAGGATTTAGACTGAGTATTTTTCAATTTTTCGAAGGAAGGTACGAGAAAAAAGACGTGGATAATTTTTGTTGTTGGAGCAAGAACTTTACCTTTAAAAACACACCCAGTCACCTTTTCAAACATCGCTTGGACAGAGATCCTGATAAACTGCGAGAAAATGGATATATCGAAGCTATAAGCACTGGTAGGCCTATAGCATACATTCTGTTTTGCTCTTCAAATTCAATACACACTCGGATCAACTGACCTTCACCTTGTAACAACATATATCGACGATACAATGTAACTTCTACCAACTGGTAGATTTACAACAACAAAAAATAAAGATACAAAATAATTGAACTTTTAATTATACAAATAATAGAATATTGTATTTCCTAACTTTAAATTGAATTATAAAATTATTTCTTTATTGAACTCGTAGCATCTTGAGTGCGTCAGTAGGCTATAAAGCCGTGCTCCCACTTCGTACTTCCTAAAGACGTGCAGATCACAATTCAAAAATAGTAATAAGATTGCTTTATTAAAATAAAATAATGTGATTACCACTTTAAATTTGAATATTTTTATTGATTTGTGTGTGTGTTGTCTTTTTCTTTCTTTCCGAAATGCACGCGTGACAATAGCTTGGCATAGGGCCTAGTTGTCAACAATTTAACGTATCATAATTTGTCTAATCCAAAAATAAATAATGATTGCACTGTTTATTTTAGAAAAACAGCGCCAATTACAGATGTATAAAGGAATAACATCCCCAAACAGTTTGTAGACAGCGACCCATATAAACATTATTTACTCACAATTTTGCCGATTTCAAACACGCTTTACTCGCTATATTTTGGTATTTACATCGTTATATGTGTGCACTGGTGGCGAACACATATAAAACTCGGACAATTTATGAACATCGATTTAAATGTTGCCCATGGTAAATTAATTAGACCCCTAAAAGTTGAGTTTTTAATAATATCTCGCAGTACTTTCACAATCCGAAGGGTGCAAATGACGTCACTGTACCACGTGACTACCTACCTAATTAACTTGACTTTTTGAAATCGGGGCTTAGATTTAAGTCTGTATTGTGGTTAAATATCGCAAAATTTCGGCGAACGAACTATTAGAATTAATTACTATAAGCATAAAGAAGACAAAATGCATGTAATATTGTGTACTTTGAAAACATGAGATATGTCCTTTAAGGAAAACAGAACCCGCATTCGCCTAATTCAAATGGAAACGAATATCGCACAATGTACAAGTCTATAGATCTATTTAAAATCCTTCACAATTTTCTTTGATAAATGACACCAAATTAATTGTTAATGAGTACAGCTGTTGACAAAGTTGCCAATGGTTGTATAAAAATAATTTTTAAATCAAGAAAATTTTTCTCCCAAGACTGGGTCTGAAAATAAAGCGAGTATAGCAAGAATATTTAGACTGGGATTAGGGAATGCAGAAATATTTCTTTTAAGAAATCATGTACACCAATCCGTAACATAATGCAAAGGAAAATTCACGCCCTCTAAAGCGTCATTGCACATCCCTTAAATTGGACTCAATATTAAAATGACGCGTTTCTTGTCTAAAGTTTTTAAAAATGGTTTTGTAGTAGAGTATTTTGGGCTTCTTTCCTGGACAGGCCCCTTATACAAATTCTAAACAGAAACAGGAATATTTTCGTTCTCCTCTCAGTGTATTGCAGGAAATGTCTGATGTTAATGATGGGCCTTCAAGTAGGAATCAGATGTCTCGAATATAATGAATATGCTATATACAAACGTAGTATCGCTGACCATTTAAGGAAAATTTAATGTGAACATTTTAGTCCATCATCATTTATTGATAACATACATGTATTTGTTAAAGATCGTGTCTATGCCACAAGGACAGAAAGAATTAAGTGGTTGGTATCGCCAAAGGATATATTATCCATAATTAAACCAATTAAGTGATATCAAATATCTAGGTTAAAGAATGGGATATCCAGAAATGAACAGCACTACTTAAGGACTTTCTTTATTATACTTACGTTCAAGTGAGTAAAGTATGTACAGAATCGGTTGTATACACATTTCTTGTGCATTTTATTCACATTTTAAATCATACCGTCATTTTATTCACATTTTAAATCATGCCGTCAGTTCCTTAAGCTCAAATTTACAAACAATGGAATAGATGCCGTCAACATAAGCAACATTCTTCGACATAAAAGGGTTCAGTCGTGTATTCCAACTTATTTCAAGTTCAAGTCTACACCCTGTATTTCCTACAGCTATACTTCTACTATTGCATCCAAACTTTTTAATTATAAACAAACTTTGCAGTCCTTAGATATAGACCATCTTATACGTAATCCACCAACATGTTCTTGTTCTTCATCTTCTTTCAACTATAGTCCAGCTGGACATGTCATTACTGGTAATGTTGATATAGTTGAAAATGAGGACCTCAAATCACTTATTCTTAAAGGTCCTAAATACAGATAACCGCGGTCTTTAAATTGGCGACAGAACTTCATCTCTATTATGAGTTCTGTCGAAGATTATGCCAGACGATGGGCTAAATATGAAAAAGAAGAACTTGATACATTGTCAGAATGGGTTAAAAGCATAAGAGGAATATTAAAATCCGCATTAGACACATGAAAACAAAAGTACGTACCATCTATCCTTCTGTGTTTAGTAAACCAGAAGTGATCAAAAGAATTAGATAGGTTACATGAGGAATATGTTTTGGTTCCAGCTGACAAAGCTAGTAACAACATTGTCTTTGTTTGTAAGGCTCATTATTACAACTGTATTTTAAACGAACTTGGCATTAATTCCACTTTTAGTAATCATACATATACTCCAACTGCTCTTTCAAAAGATGAAATTCTTCAAAACCATGCTTCAGTTTTAGACACACTTAATATTCCAGTCAATGGGTCGAATGAATATGAGTTACCGTACCTATACTGGATTCCTAAACTACATAAAAATCCTTACAAACAAAGATACATTGCTGGATCCAGTAAGTGCTCTACCAAGACCCTATCTTTGCTCCTCACGAAAATGTTAACAGCTGTGAAGGAGAAACTTCAAACTTACTGTGCGACTACATATGCCAGAAGTGGTGTTAATCAAATGTGGATTCTAAAAAATTCTAAAGAACTTTTAGTAAACTTGAAATCGCAGAATTTTCCCCAAATCAATAACATTAAAACCTATGACTTTTCAACACTATACACGACCATTCCTCACGATAAATTAAATACTAGACTTTTTGACATCATAGACAGTTGCTTCTTCAACAAAAACGGAAATATTCATATCTAGTGATCAATCATTCAAAAACTTACTTTGTTAAACACCACTCTGATTCCACGCACACGTACTCTGAAGTTGAAATAAAAAATATGCTATTGTTCCTCATTGACAATATCTTCGTGGTCTTTGGTGATCAGGTCTTCCAACAGTCTGTTGGAATTCCCATGGGCACGAATTGTGCTCCTTTGTTAGCTGACCTGTTTTTATATTCATATGAAGCAGAATTTATTCAAAATTTCTACGCGAGAAGAAAAAATCTCTCGCTGTGGCCTTCAATTCGACTTTTAGATATATCGATGAAGTTTTGTCTATTAACAATGATAGCTTTCATTCATATGTCGATTTGATATATCCCTGTGAGCTCGAAATAAAGGACACCACAGAGTCGATCACTTCTGCTTCATACTTAGATATTTTATTGAAAGTAGACATTAACGGCAAACTGACAACTCAACTGTATGACAAACGGGATGATTTCAGCTTCTCCATCGTCAACTTCCCACATTTATGTAGCAATATTCCATTATCACCTGCATATGGTGTTTATATATCTCATCTGATTCGATATGCAAGAGCTTGTTCTGCATATAGTCAGTTTTTAAATCGAGGTAAGCTACTGACAAACAAGTTGATGGTACAGGGATTTCAACAGTCTCGATTGAAGTCAGCATTTCGCAAATTCTATGGTCGTTATAACGATCTAGTTCGTCAATACAACCTTGCATTGGGTCAAATGCTGTCTGACGTGTTTCATACCGATTGTTAAGCCGTTCTTGGCACACTGATTTTGACTGCGGATAACTCCGTTTACCTAATCAGGATATAGGGCTCACGGCGGGTGTGACCGGTCAACAGGGGATGCTTACTCCTCCTAGGCACCTGATCCCACCTCTGGTGTGTCCAGGGGTCCGTGTTTGCCCAACTATCTATTTTGTATTGCTTATAGGAGTTATGAGATTGATCACTGTTCGTTATCTTCACCTTGCATTGATCACTGTTCGTTATTTTCTCCTTTCATCATTCAGTTCCTTGGGCAAGCGTATACTCAGATTCGTTTGATCACCTCGGATCTTCTTGCGCACGAGTAATACACATATCAACACTTCGCCGCGAGTTACGTCCCTTTGCGGGGTCAGACAAAGGTCAATCGATGAAAAACAAAGTTTTCCTTCTTTACCTTACCAAATGTAAGATGTTATTACTTTGAATTTTAGCCAATTACCAATTTTTCATACAAGGCTAGTGAGGAAAATTACATAGGCCAACGTAGGGATATACGATTTTTATCCGGGAGATGGCGGACAAGGGACGTAACTTTCGCGAAGTGTTGATACGTGTATGCATTAAACATGTTCACCATTATACGACCTTTGGGGTCTTTCGCTATGAGCTGCTTCAACTCGATACCATCCGGGCGTGATGACGTCTTATTTTAGCTTGAGAGAAAACTTGGCGGACCTCCACGGCTGTAAAAGATTTCAATATACTGAGATTGTCGATTTGTGTAGCACCTGGGTAATCACTGAGGTCGACATATTGTGCTTTCCCCTAAAATCACTTATTGTAGACTTCTTCTACAGGAGAGGGGTCCAAATAACATTTTTGAGACTCGTCTTTACCATTAAATACAAGGTTAGCCAATGTCTTATATTTCGAATAGAGATGCTGGCGTTCCAAGTATCGATGAAGTTTCACTTTGGACCTTGTACTCTAGACTGGCGAGATCCTCTAGCCTTGTCATTATGAAAAGACTGCTTAGCATTTCCCCCTTACGAAACGGGCAGGAGCAGGCGCTCGTGAGCTTCTAAATAAAGGACGATAGAGCATAAGCAAAACTTGTGCCGGATCGCTAGTGAATGTGCTACCCCTAAGCACTATTGCAGATCTAAATATATTAACACTTGGACCAGTGGACGGCTACTTTACCGCTGCCTGTCTGGTCGAAGCCTTGCTAGAAACTTTTGCTCCGCCTGTCTACTGGCTATGGCTGCTCCTCTCAGCGCTGACATTTTGTCCTTAACCTGTTTCAGATTCTTAGTAGTGAAATGCTGATAGAAAGCTACGTTTATTTGCTTAACTCTTAAAACTCTCACTTAGTTCAAGGAATGCAGCTACCTCTTCAGTCCAAACCGTCTTACCATTCCTCGGTTTAGACTTAGCGATGGTATCTTTGTCTTGTCTTGCTCTCGTACGGTATCGCCTTTTAAACCGCTTCGATGCACCTCTAATTTGCCAGATTAGGATAACTGTCTGATATGCTGCATGTCTGAGGCCGGACATCGTTCTGCATTATTCTCGATAGACTTATATCGTGTCTAAGCAGACTGTTTTCGGGAATGTGGGATCGTTTGATAAGATTTGACGACCTCTCCTCAATATGATCAGGGTTAACAACATACCGGTAGATCTCATCTTGCCTTCTTGGAAACAAATGGGCTGCGCTAAGTGATATATCTCCATCCTTGGCACCTACAGTGTACCTCTACTTCCAGTTAAATTTCAGGAGAACTGATCTATTCTAACGAGTTGCTCTGGTTGCATCCTCAAAAAAGGTGACACGGGACCGCCCCATTTAATCGCCTCTTACGAAAAGCAAGGGGTACTGAGGACCTATTCTAACCCGGATCCCCACGAGATGGAAATGGAGGAAGCTGGTGGGTAAAACCGCTAGAGATCTTGGAATCGGCAAGTCTACAAAGGCTTTACGGAATTCAACGACATGTCCGCAAGCAAAGTCATTCGGGAAGGCTGACTTCATCATGGGATGAGTCCGAGGGCAGAGACGTTCCCATATAAAGCGACTCTGGGGCGAGGTAGAGTGTCATCTGATGTGCTTTGCCGCCACTGTCACCAAGTGATGGAAACAGTTTGCCAAATTTTAGGAGCCTGTCCAGATGAAAGACAGTCGCATATGTCGGCATAATGCCATACTCAACTGTGTAGCCAAGAAGAACAAAAGTGGGGACTGAATGGTGACAAACAACCTGATCTCCCTCTCTTGAAAAATAGTACGACTGTAGTGCTCGATCCTACAGGTCTATGAAAACTGCCACTCATTACAGAGAGCCAATCACGTGGAAAGTTGTAAAGTACTCAACTCTCACAACTAAGATCTGAGATAAATTTGTTTGAACTGGAGAAAGAGTACGTTAATTTAGAGACAATGAATTGGAGACGATAATTTAGAGACGTGCCAATGAAATATCATAAATACATGTAATGAATTTTGCGGGTTTCATCACAATTCCAGCATGGCAACTATTGCATAGCAACTTCTCTCCCACGAACTGATTAGCGATACCGAGCAATCTGGGGAAGGACCCGGTCAACCTGGGGGGGATAGCCAGATCGCAAATGCTACTCAGCGTTCCATATTACACGAAGCCTCCCAGTGCAGTAACTCTGAGCAATCTGGTAAAGGACCCGGGCAATCCTGGGGGGGGGGGGGGGTATAGCCAGATCAGATTACAGCGCCTAATGCAAAATCTGCATTAGGGGCAAGAGGGATGAGATAGACTGGGAATTCATACATTTCAGAGAAATTATTGCCACCAAATTAAATTATGAAAAGGGGGGGGGGGGTAGTAATATCCATACTTCAGGTGAACATTTCCGGTTACTGTAAAATCTTAACCACGATACTCGGACTTTCAATTTCCGAATTTCGAACTCTCGAAGTTTTATCTAGGTCCCTTAAACTTCGAGTTATCGAGAGTCACCTGTATCTACATAAAATGAACATAGCTGTAAAATTATATTCATCAAAATTGGTACCGTATAAGTTTTACATTCAAAAGTCATATAAAAATTACAATATTTTAATTATTCATGTAATATTTGTTCGTAAGCATTACTAGAGAGGATTACAGAAGAATGAAGACCTGTGGAGAGATCTTTTTCAACTGCGGATTGCTGTGAGCCAACCATCCCCTATGCCGAGGCCACCACCGTTATTCCCCCCACCAAGATTACCATAGACACGTCGTCGATTAACCCAAAGGCAGAAAGCACAAGGATTACAGACATTGAACCGGATACATCCATCGTCATCCCCACTGTCCAACACAACGAACCAGTCAACGTAGAAGAGGACTCCATTGCCAACCATTCAGCCCCAGGGGAAGTGTCAACCAGCGAGGCCAGCATTACATTCACTGTCACCCAGGAAACCACACAGCGAGTTGTCCCAAAGAGGGGACGGGTTGTTGAGGGGGGGGGGGGGCGAGTTGTCCTGATACCGTCATAAGTCTAGTCTTTGATTTATACTGAGGAATGGTCGTGTAAAGAGTTGAAAAGTCATACGTTTTGATGTTGATGATTTGAGAAACATTTTGTGATTTCAAGTTTACTAACAGATCTTTAGAAGTCTTTAGAATCCACATTTCATTTACATCACTTCTGGCAAATGTAGTCGCACAGTACGTTTGAAGTTTCTTCTTCACAGCTAGCTGTTAAATTTTCGTGAGTAGCATCAAATCAAATTACGAGTTTCAGTTCAAAAGTCATGAACATTTTATAGGTGACCAGCATTTTGACCTGAAATGAGTTTGTTACACAATCACGGGGCTAGAAGTGGAATGGAGCACTGTAATCTTACAAATCACGATAATTGTCACTGTTACAATGCAGTACAAGACTTCAGGCTATTGATGATTTAGAGCGCACATGTGTACGTAATTAAACTGTTTGTCCACCATAAAGTACTGTTCTTATAGTGTGCATTAGATCTCTGTTCATCGGAACTCAGCTTTTATATGCTAGCACTTCCCAAAATTTCTCTCCTCCCCCCCACCCCGTTTGGGTGCAAAGTGTGGCGTTTCTCGAATGATTTAAGCATGAATTCATAAGTAGTACCTTGATGGTAAATTGTTCGGTCGTTCGGTTGTTCATTCGTTCTATATCTTTGCTCTCGAAATGGGAATCTATCATTAGGAAGGTGCGAAACCACCTTTTCTTAAACATTCCCTCTTTAGGTAAATACATCCATAATATAGACCTATATACCCATCTGCTTCGTACTTAGATATCTTATTGAAAGTAGATATTAATGGCAAATTAACAACTCAACTTTATGACAAACATTATAACAGCTTCTCCATCGTCAACTTCCCATATTTATGTAGTAATATTCCATCATCACCTGCACATGATGTTTATATCTCTCAACTAATTCGATACGCAAGAGCGTGTTCTGCATATGATCAGTTTTCAAATGGAGGCAGGCTTTTGACAAACAAGTTAATGATACAGGGGTTTCAACAGTCCCGTTTAAGTCAGCATTTCGCAATTATGTGATCGTTATATAGGTTTACAACTTGTCATTGAATCAATTGTTTCATACCGATTGTAAGGCCGTTCTTGGCACACTGATTTTGACTACAGATAACTCTGTTTACCTGATCAGGATATTGGGCCCACCGCGGGTGTGACCGGTCGACAGTGGATGCTTACTCCTCCTACGCACCAGATCCCACCTCTGGTATATCCAGGGGTCCGTGTTTACCCAACTCAATTTTGTACACCTCATAGGAGTTATGAGATTGATCACTGTTATCTCCACCTTCCATGACATTGAAATCAAGAAACCTAAAGCCACTGAGCGACTTGTCTGTTCTGCCTCCTGTGGAGAATGCTTTAAGGATGTATGCTTCACCAGAGGAATTTGATATAGATGAACGTGCTTTGAAATTGATAATTTTCAACTTTACTTAATGCAATTTTAGTAGAAAGCAATCTGAAAAAATGTAAAAGCCCTGCTGGATTCGAACCGCGACCTACAGTTCAATGGTCAACTTACTCAGCTATGCACAATAATCTTTGAAATTAGTGGAGAGCAAGATGTTTTTGCTCCTCTTCCAGAAGATGATGAACCCTAATTGCTTCTTCATTATTTAAATGCTGTTTTCCTATATGTAACTACTAGATCATGAATAAAAATAGGAAGAAAACAAGATGTGTTTAGGAAACACAAATGCCCCCGATAATGGCCAATTCCGAAAATGACCAAGGTCACAAGGGCAAATATCTTGGTAACAGTAGAAAGATCTTGTCCAAAGAATTTCTCATGTACAATATAAAAGCTCTAATATTTACCATTTAGAAGTTATGATCAATGTAAAAAAAATAAAAAATAAAAGTAGGCCAAATGTCAAGGTCAAGAGGTTCAATAACAACGGAAAGGTCTTGTCACAAGGAATACTCATGTGGAATATCAAAGCTCTATCACGTAGTTCAAAAGTTATTAGCAAGGTTAAAGTTTCAAACAGAATTACAGACAGGACAAAAACAATATGCCCCCGATCTTCGATCTCGGGGGCATAAAAACGTTGCTATATCAGCATAATCATCAATGTTTTAAAAAGGAAATCTGCCAGTATGACAATGTAGAAATCCTCCTTAAAACCAATTATAGATTATACAAACACAAGAAAATTGCCAGTAACTGCAGAATTATAGCTCTCTGAGAAAATATTGGGACTGATCAGAGAGCTACAGATCCACCCCTTATAAAAACTTCGATTTATGGCGCACACAAAATTCAATATATTTCCTACTATACTAGTGTCCAAACATACAGACCCTGAAGCGTACTACTACACCACTTGCACGAAACGAAACGATTCTTGCACGGAACGCTGAACGGTTTGCACGGAACGCTGAACGCTTTGGAGGTGTAGTAGTACGCTTCAGTGTCTGTATCTTTCAATTATTCATTAAAGCCCTATACGACTAGAAAACTCACAGCTTCAAATCATTTCGTTTGTTGAGGTAGCCATGTTAGGTAGCCAGTCATTATGAACCCTGTTGCTATCAGCATCTATTCATAATATCTGTTACAAGCTATGTATTCGGTCTTCCTTTATTATAAAGACGAATTATTAGTGGAAATTGAAAAATATAGTGTATCTAAAGGTAAAGTAAGCTTTTGTTATTGAAGGACACAAAAGCCGAGCCTGGTCCCTTACGCTCGTGTGGCAGGGATGGGGACCGCGCCAGATTAATCGATACGCAACAGCTTGCTATACAAGTTGATTGTGCAGGGGTTTCAACAGTCTCGTTTAAAGTCAGCATTTCGAAAATTCTATAGTCGATATAACAATCTAGTATGCCAATACAACCTATCAATGGCAATCTCTACCCAGAGTTATCGTTCCCGCTACACTCCACTATTGCATCTGTCAACGTCTAAAAGACATCAAAATGTAATAACACTGACTTAGCATATCAAACTAATGCCGATCATATTTAAGCAAATCAAACACTTTGCGAATTAATTAAAAGGTTTTATATAAATATTCATTCATTTGATTATACTAGAATAATCAAGGAATTCGTTTTTGTGAACCTACTGTAAGATTTAAAACTAAAACTTGTAAAATTGCTATTAATGATGCAATAAGTAAAAATAAGTTTTGCCAAGAAATTTGACATTTTGACGTTGACAGAGGTGTTGTCGCGTAGCGTAATAAGCCCTCTTGTGAGAGATTGTATCACTGGGTCAAATGCTGATTTTTGTCATACCGATTGTTAGGCTGTTCTTGGCACACTGATTTGAACTACAGATAACTCCGTTTACCTGATCAAGATATAGGGCTCATGGAGGGTATGCCCGGTCGACAGGGGATGCTTAATCCTCCTAGGCTGTTGATCCCACCTTTGGTATATCCAAGGGTCCGTGTTTTCCCAACTCTCTATTTTGTATTGCTTATGGAAGTTGTGGGATTGATCACTGTTCGTTATCTCCACCTTTCATTATACCCCCCAGAACGAAGTGCAGGGGGGTATATAGGAATCACTCTGTCTGTCTGTCCGTCCGTCTGTGCAGATTCGTGTCCGGGCCATAACTTCTTTGTTCTTTGACATAGGCATACCATATTTGGCACACAGGTGGATCACCATGAGACGATGTGTCGAGTACCTTCATGACCTCTATATGACCTTGACCCTTGACCTCAAGGTCAAAATTAAAGGTGGGTTTATTTTTACAATGGATTCGTGTCAGGGCCCTAACTTCTTTGTTCTTTGACATAGGCATACCATATTTGACACATGAGTGTATCACTATGAGACGATGTGTCGGGTACCTTCATGACCTATATATGACCTTGAACTTTGACCTCAAGGTCAAAATTGATGATAGGGTTTCGACAGTCATACCATAAGACATAGGTGTATCACCATGAGAATATGTGTCTTGTACATTTATGACCTTGATCTCAAGGTCAAAATTATAGGTTTATACCATGGATTTGTGTTCGGACTATATCTTCCATTTTCTTCTACAAAGACATACCATATTTTTACACTCAGTAAAGAGGTAATTTGTACCTATTAACAACACCTTTTGGGAGATTGGGGTAAGCGGGGGGTATTCTTAGTGAGCATTGCTCACAGTACCTCTTGTTAATGAAAGCCGCGTAGCCGTGATTTTACCTAATTGAATGAGCGAACTGGGATGATTTATTATTTAAAATATCTAACTAAAATCATCTGTGGGCATACTAGTTCACATCTTTCATCTAGATGTTATTGTGTAAGTGTGGAAATTAACTGGGATTCGAATTGACTGGCTACGTACGTAACATGGCTACGTCAACGAACGAAATCATTAAAAGCTGCGAGGTACTGTTCGTTCACCCAATAATTGGATCCTTTCAGTCAGCGCGGAACCAAGAGTCTGACATGATCTGTGTCCTTAAAGAATAAAAATATCACCTCTACGTTTTGAGGTCGTCTCTGTTATTTTTTCATTCTGCGTAAGATTGATATGTCATAATATTATCAACGTAAAGTTTTCTTTGCGGAAAATCAAAATTACCAGAATTTATCTTGATGGTTGCAATTTTGTACTGGTTGGTTTTGATAATTGGTACCTTCAAGGGAAGTTTATATGTATTCAATAGCCAGGTCTACGGTGTAGATATACGACGACGTTTTATTTATTGACATTGGGCATTTTCATTCATATGTCGAATTAATATTTCTTAGTGAACTCGATATAAAAGACATCACAGAGCCCTCAACATTTGCTTCGTCCTTGGATGTTTTTATTGATAATAAATATTAATGGCAAACTAGATTGTTATAACGACCATAGAATTTGCGAAATGTTGACTGTAAACGTTACTATTGAAACCCCTGAACCATCAACTTGTTTGTCAGTAGCCTGAGTCGATTAAAAAATTTATCATACTCAGAACAAGCTCTTGCGTATCGAATCAATTGAGAGATATAAACACCATATGCAAGTGATAATGGAATATTGCTACACAAATATGGGAAGTTGACGATGGAGAAGCTGAAATCATACCGTTTATCATAAAGTTGAGTTGTCAATTTGCCGTTAATATCTATTTTCAATAAAATGTCTAAATATGAAGCAGACGTGGATGACTCTGTAGTGTCTTTTATTTCGAGTTCACAGAGATATATCGAATCAACATGATTGACAATTATTGTTGATATATCTAAATGTCGCATTGAAGGCCATAGCAAGGAATGTTTTCTTCTCACGGAGAAGTTTGTAAATAAATTCTGCTTCATAAGAATATAACAAAAAATAGGCCAGCTAACAAAGGAAGACAATTCTTGACCATGAGAATTCCAACAGACTACGAATATATTGTTAATTTCAACTTCAGAACGTGGAAGCAGAGTGGTGTTTAACAAAGGAATGTTTGGTTTATCTCTTGTTTTTCCAAATGAATATTATATACGGTATTTTGGCAATGAAAGTGTTTTGTTTTCTCTTATCATAATTTCATTATGCAAAGTAAATTATGCTAATAGTATAATCTATATGTATGTTTCGTCCTGCTGCACAACCCCACGGCAGCCCTGTTTTTGCTGCGTAATACCCCCATCACACTAGGCCACGTTCGCACTACGACCATGTAAAAATCGATGATCGTAGTGCGATCGGGTACGTCGTAGTAAGGTCGTAGTATAAACGTAGTAAGGTCGTGATGGTCGTGGAGCAACTTTGAACATGCTCAAAACAAACGTAGTGCGGTCGTGGTCAAATTTGATCGTAGTGGAAGCGTAGTAAGGACGTACTAAGGTCGTATCTAGATCGGCATGGTCGTAGTAGCATCGTAATGGGATCGTGATGCAGAAGAAAACCACTGCACTGCGATTCCACTACGCTCTCTATACGACCATCCCGTTTTCACTACGCTCTCTATACGACCATCCCGTTTCCACTACGCTCTCTATACGACCATCCCGTTTTCACTACGCTCTCTATACGACCATCCCGTTTTCACTACGCTCTCTATACGACCATCCCGTTTTCACTACGCTCTCTATACGACCATCCCGTGTTCACTATGTTCTCATTACGATCATCCCGTTTGCACTACGTTTACTTCACGCTTCCGCTACGATCACGGCACGTCCATACTATGTTGTTGAAGACTGTAGTACGTTTCTACCAAGCTCATCCCGTCCTTAATACGTCCTCACTACGATTTCACTGCACGCAAGCCACGACCGAATCACGTTCTGTTCTCCCACACACACTGGTATAAAAACTGAACAAAGGTTGCATATGACCATTGCTTCTTTGGAATCATGGAAAGGCCAGACCAAGAAATATTGATGGAGATGTTGATGCATATTCAGTATATGGCACTTAACGACCAGGCTGCTATATTGTTACTTAGGCGAAGGAGGAGGAGAATCGTAAGGCAGCTTAGATCTTGCTGGATGACAAGAAGGTTCTGAGCTGTAATTATACTGAATCTGGATCTGATTCAGCTGCTGCAAAGCGTGGCGACAGCGGCGCGGAAACGTGATAGAACCGTTGTAAGATCGTGGTGGAACCGTAGTAAGATCGTGGTACAATCGTGGCAGAAGCGTAGGAAACTCGTGTTGCAGTCGTGGGAGTCGTGGTGAGAGCGTAGTTAGAACGTGATGGACGTAGTGTGAGCGTAGTAAGAACTTGATGAACGTAGTGAGAACGTGGTGAAATCGTAACAAAGCCGTAGTTTAATCGTAGTGGAGTCGTGATAAGAGCGTAGTGAGGACGCAGTAACATCGTGAAGACAGACAAAATTACAAATTCATGCCGTTCGCACTACGATCTCACCACGATCTCACCACGATCTAAAAAAAAAATGATAGAACGTAGTGAGGTCGTGATGGTCGTGATGTAGTGTGACAGGGCCGTAAGGAACTATTAAATAAGTATTAATGTAGAGGTGAAAATGTGATTTATTGAAAATGAAAAATATAAACCACAATAAGAGATCAGACTAACAGCTAATCGCAAAATGGTATTTCAATATGCTGATCTCCTAAAATTACAGATGTACAATACATATAGGCTCATGGCGGGTGCGACCGGTCGACAGGGGATGCTTACTCTTCCTAGGTACCTGACCCACCTCTAGTATATCCAGGGTTCCGTGTTTGCCCAACTCTTAATTATGTATTGCTAATTTGAGTCATGAGATTGATCACTGTTATCTTCAGAAAACTACAAACTACTTAAAGTATACATATCAAGATATACAAATGCTACCAAATGTGAATCACCAAACCCATTTGAGCGATCCAAGGTGAGGTTGCGCAGAGACAAAATTCTAGAACACACAGACATACATACACACATACACTGTATAAACTCGGGTATACTGGGTTTCTTCAAGATCTAAAGAATGCCTGTATGTATTGGCTGTTATTGTTATCAAAACACCTCTCTGGGGATAGCTCCAGACCAAAGTCTCTACAGATCTATTGTTAAAAGTTTGATTGACAGTTGGCCTACTATTGATCACGATGCAGGGAAAATTGGGGTGGGGGGGGGGGGCGTTAACTTAAAATTGGGTCTTTCACTACTTAACAGAGACACCCTTCTAATTTAATGTAAGGGATTCTAAAAGACACCGAGTCTAAGTAGGAATTGCAGTATACACGGACCTACTTATGAAACTAATTGCATCAGTTAAACACTGGCTTGCAATGGACTGGGTTTGAAATTGGCAGGTGTGTATGAAAGGTGAAGATAACGAACAGTGATCAATCTCATAACTCCTAAAACCAATGCAAAATAGGTTATTGGACATGCTACAAATGAAAAGATTCAATACTAATATTATGCAAACAAGTTTCGAAGTAGCCTAATTGTATAGCATGTGTTGCTGCACCTATCCGAAAACCGTGCCCTGCTTTAGATCAAGACTTGCAAAAGCTATTGCTTATGAAAAGTTGATTACTGACATACGAATACGTGCCAAGTGCCATTAACAAATTGGAAGAGAGGGCCTGAAACGTTAGGATAGCGCACAGGTCAAAATTGACAATCATGATTTGCCTGAATTGATATAATGATGGGTTCAATTTTCTTTTGTGACTTATGGCATCTAAGAATAATTCAAACTGTAGAAGGAGGGGATAAATTAAATAATGAATGGAAAAAAATAATGAATAGAAATTTTCTATTCCCCATTTCTGATCCCCAGGTTTCCAGAGCTAATACAATGGGAAACGACTCTTTTATTGCAATTTGCTTGGACCTTTTTCCATTCCGCTACAAACCATTTAGATTCAAAAACTGCAACAAACCCTGCTGAACCAGAATCGAGTGATATCTGAAGATTCCCATCCCTCCTGAAAGAGAACCAATTTTCCATTGACATTGTCTTGGAAATGTAGCCACTGTCAATTCTACTCTTATTTCACAATCCCTATTGTCGAATTAATCAAACGGCATAAAAAGGCACGACCTAGAACTAATATTAAGCATGCAGAATTTAGCAACCCAATCAATTATTGGAGTTCTCGTACTGTAACCTTCTTTCTGCTCCGTGGCCGAGTGGTTAGAGCATCGCGCTCAAAATCACACGGCCTCTCACCTCTGTCGGCGCGGGTTCGAATCCCGCTCGCGCCGGTAAGTGAGAAAGTTTTCCAGTTTACTTTCGGAAGGTCGGTGGTCTCTTCCCAGGTGCATTGTATCTGGGTTCTCTCTTCCACCAATAAAAACTGGGGGCCACCAGATAACTGAAAAATTGTTGAGTGTGGCGGAAAATATCGATCAATCTGGTTTTAAACTGGCGTACTTGATATCTACAGTTTTCAAGTTTGTCTAGTGGAAGGTGACTCATCATTTCCATAGAATCTACCCAATACCAGAAATAGTAATGCAAGTCACAGACCAGAAGGTGTATTTTCCATATTGATTGGAATGTTAATTCTTGCACATAAAGCCAAAAAAAAAAAAAAATCCGATTCATGTTTACACTTCTCTTGAGTTGGGGGAGTCCTATAAAAAGAAATTATCCAAAAGATGAGACATCTCGGCAGTCGTAAGTTTATTTAACATACATGTAACTCATTGAAGAGCTGTACTTAACTACGTAAATATTTGACAAGAGCAAACAACGTTCATAATAAAACTGACTTTGCCATGTAATTCCTAATGGTGAGAGTCATCTGGGCTTACTTGTATAATTCGAAAAACGTCTTTAATATCAGATTTAGCCATACGAAAACCACGCCCAAAATGGCCTATAAGCGATATCACATTGTCAACCGAATCATAATGAAATTCAGAATATTCTTTTGGAATATATGATTTAACTGAATCCTGGGTTGGGAAAGAAAAATCGTGATTGATCTTAAATTTATTATACCCCCCCCCCCCCCCCCCCCCCGCGAACGAAGTCCAGGGGTGTATATAGGAATCACCCTGTCTGTCTCTCTGTGCAGATTCGTGTCCGGGCCATAACTTCTTTGTTCTTTAACTTAGGCATACCATATTTGGCACACAGATGGATCACCATGAGACAATGTGTCGAGTACCTTCATGATCTCTATATGACCTTGACACTTGACCTCAAGGTCAAATTAAAGGTTTTTACAATGGATTCGTGTCAAGGCTATGACTTCTTTGTTCTTTGACATAGGCATACCATATTTGACACATAAGTGTATCACCATGAGACGATGTGTAGGGTACCTTCATGACCTCTATATGACCTTGAACTTTGACCTCAAGGTCAAAATTGATTATAGGGTTTTGACATAGTCATACCATAAGGCATGGGTGTATTACCATGAGACTATGTGTCTAGTACATTCATGACCTCTTTATGACCTTGACCTTTGATATCAAGGTCAAAATTATAGGTTTATACCATGGATTTGTGTTCGGACTATATCTTCCATTTTCTTTTACAAAGGCATACCATAGGAAAGAGGTAATTTATACCTATTAACAACACCCTTTGGGAGATTGGGGTAAGCGGGGGGGTATTCTTAGTGAGCATTGCTCACAGTACCTCTTGTTCGGTTCAGATTTAGGAACAACCACTAGTGGAGAAGTTTTGAAATGGGGCAGTGGTGGATATGGATATTGGCCTGCAATTCGATGCCTAACCAACCCAGAAGTAAAATACCGTATAAGCAGAATTTTTAGCAAGAATCTAATTTTGGCATTATCAGCAGAGTAATGAGGTCGCTAAAATTGGATATCGCAAACAATTTACTCCATAATGGAGGTAATAGCTAGCTTCCTTGGAATTATAAAGTCGCTAAAATTAGCTCTCGCTAAATACCCATTATTTATGGAAAAATCGCTATATTTGTGTCTCGCTGAATATACCATTATGTTAGTCCCCAATAACTTCCGGATATTCACACGCACATTTTTTGATTGTGAGGCGGATGGGTTGAAGGGTCCTTTACACACCCTAGACGAACACGAAAGTGAAACTAAGAAATGTAATTTATTTGTTATTATAACCTTTGAATTCATTTTAGCTCACCTGAGCTGAAGGCTCATGTGAGCTTTTCTGATCGCCTGTTGTCCGTGGTCTGTCCGTCTGTAAACGTTTTACATTTTCGACTTCTTCTCCAGAACCACTGGGCCAATTTGAACCAAACTTGGCAAAAAGCATCCTTGGGTGAAGGGCTTTCATGTATGTTCATATGAAAGGCCATGCCCCCTTCAAAGGGGAGGTAATCACAAAAATGTAAAAATAGGGTGGGGTCATTTAAAACTCTTCTTCTCAAGAACCACTGGGCGAGAAAAGCTGAAATTTATATGAAAGCTTCCTGACATAGTGCAAATTCGGGTTTATTAAATCCATTGAAATCAACTAAAACCACTTGCTATGCTATTCAACAGATCATTGTTAGAAAATATTTTCCCATCTTTTTGGAAAATTGCTCACGTCATTCCTCTTTTTAAGAAGGAAGACCCGTCAATAGTATCAAATTATAGACCTGTCTCGCTATTATCATGTGTTAGTAAAATTTTGGAGAGAATTATTTTCAAACATGTATATAATTGTTTTTATAGTAATTATCTATTTTATCGATATCAAGCTGGATTTTTACCAGGGCATTCTACAGTTTATCAATTATTAGAAACTTACCATAGTATTCAAAGTATTGATGAAGGAAAACCATGTTGTTTGATATTTTGTGACTTATCAAAAGCACTTGATAGAGTATGGCATAATGGTCTCATTTTTAAATTACAAACTTATGGTATATCTGGTAGTCTTTTACATTCGTTCAAAAGGTACTTATGTCACTGATCACAAAAAGTAATGTATAAGGACCTTTTATCGTCAAAACTTGATATATTTGCTGGTGTACCCCAAGGTTCTGTTTTAGGACCTTTACTATTTTTGATTTATTTATGTTAATGATGTTAATTGCTGTAAATATGTTATAAATGTGTAGATTATTTGCTGATGACACCTCACTCCAGCAGTCCTCATATAATATGCTAGAAATTGAATATAAGCTTCATTATGATTTACATATATTAGAAAAATAATCAAATAAGTGGCTACTTAAATTCAATCCATCCAAGACTAAAACTGTTTATTTTTCGAAAAAAAGATAACTCTATTTTACCGAAACTATTTTTTCAAGGTGATAGATTGGAGTGTGTTCTAGTCCATCGTCATTTAGGCTTATTATTGTCACATAACCCCAGTTGGTCTTTATACATTGATCCCATAGTTTATCAATCTTATAAAAAAAATTAGGGCTTTTAAAAAGGCTTAAGTTCAAAATTGGTAGAAAACATCTCTCAAAATTGTACATAGCATTTATTAGACCTACTCTTGAATATGCTTCAATTGTTTGGGATGGTTGTTCTGTTCACGATACTTATAAGCTTAGAAAAGTACAATTATGTGCAGCTAGAATTGTTTCTGGTCTTCCTATTTTTGCATCTAGAGATTCTCTTTATTCAGAAATAGGCTGGCAAACTTTACAAAGTAGACGTTATATCGCAAAAATGACTACCATGTTTAAAATTTGCAATGGTAGCGCCCCTGATTATTTAAATGAAATTATTCCACATAAACATGAAAATATATTCCTTTATAACACTAGAAACAAAGATCAATTTTATATTCCAAAATGCAGATTAAAATTATTCAAAAAATCGTTTGTACATGACTCTGTAAAACAGTGGAATTTATTAAATGTAAAAGCCAGAGAAGCCAACTCAATCAATTCATTCCGCAAAAATATAATAACAGACATTACAAGACCACCATCATATTACTCTTTTGGGAAACGATATATCAACATTATTCATACAAAGCTAAGATACAGTGGGGCCACAATTAACAATCAAAATTTTACATACAAATATGGACGGAAAAATCATTAAAAATCTTTTCAAGAACCACTGGACCAGGAAAGTACAAATTTATATAATAGCTTCCTGACAGCACAGATTCAAGTTTGTTTAAATAAAGGTCCCCGGGGATAGGATGGGGCCACAATAGAGGATCTAAGGAGAAGAACTTGTTTCTAATCCTTTTGTTTATAGTATATACAATAAAATATGATCAAAACAAAGGATCACAGTTTTACATAAAAATATATAGAGAAAATCTTTTCAAAAACCACTGGACCAGCTAAGTTCAAATTTACATGACAGCTTCCTGACATAGTGCAGATTCAAGTTTGTTAAAATAATGGTCCCCGGGGGTAGGATGGGCCACAATAGGGGATCAAAATTTTACATACAAATATATGTTAAAAATCTTTTAAAATATTCTTCTCAAGAACCACTGGTCCAGGAAAGTACAAATTTACATGAAAGCTTCCTGTCATAGTTCATATTCAAGTTTGTAAAAATGATGGTCCCGGGGGTAGGTTTTGGCCACAATAGAGATTAAAATTTTACATGCGAATATTTAGGAAATCTTTAGATATGGGCCAAGGTGACTCAGGTGAGCGATGTGGCCCATGGGTCTCTTGTTTAGATTTACTGGGTTTACCGGAATTTTAAGGGTCACTGTCATTTCTGTATGAAGTGACGGAGTTGGCCCATATGATCGTGTACTGCAATCTGGGATGGGAATCATTACAGTCTTGGCAGGTATGCAAAAATCGAAAAGATGGGCGTTATTTGTACTTCTGTCCTTTATCAAAGGCGAAGCAATCTTGGGGTTGTCGTTTTCCATTGCCCCCTTGAAACTTATCGGAAGACCTAAAACTCATAGACACTGCTTGTAATAATCTTAATTCGAATACCATTCTTTAACATGATCTCCCTTATTCTCCTAAATGATTCACCATATGTCCTCCATGCTTGTATCCGATGGACTTTGTTAATGTCACGAAAAGTAGATAATTATATTTCAACAGATTGCTATCTCGTTGGGATCGGGGTTAGAATAGGTCCTTAGTACCCGTTACTTGTCGTAAGAGGCGACTAAATGGGGCGGTCCTTCGGATGAGACCGCAAAAACTGAGGCCCTGTATCACAGCAGGTGTTGTACGATAAAGATCCCTCCCTGCTCAAAGGCCGCAAGCGCCGAGCATAGGCCTAAATTTTGTAGCCTTTCATCGGTATTAGTGACGTTTCCATATAAGTGAAATATTCTCGAGAGGGACAATGAACAATATACAATCAACATATTGCTTGCCTCTTGTGGAATATCTGTAAACTAATTGAGAAAAGCATCTGTCCATTGATGGATTTTAATGGACCGTTTATTTGACGATGGTTCAATCTTGCCATAATGGAAGGGGGTTTTTCATTTGATTTGGTTATTGAACTTTTAAGTCTTACAAATTCATTGTTTCAAATTTTGTTTTTTAAGTTTAGCGGAAACAGTAGCCCAAAGAAGCACACAATCTGTTAATTGAATAAGTGAACTGCTATCGGGAATTCTGCCTGCTAGCTCAACTGCAAACACATTGTCCAAAGGTGACCCAAGTGCAGAGGCTGGGACCGTATAACCGCTTTCTGGGGCCGAAATTAAATATTTCAAGTATATATATTTTTTAATTTTACCCTGATAAAGGAACCTTTATGTATATAGACTATTTAGTAATATTTTTGCAATATCCTAGCATAAAAAATATATTGATTATAATTCATTTTATTCTGCTACCCCTTTAAAGAATCGTTGATTGGAAGAATTTTTTGAATATGCATTTTTGGCATCAGTAGAAAAAAAATACACTCATGTTCCTGGAATGGGTATTATTGGTCTAGTAATATATTTTAAAATTCATTATTTCCTGGGTTTTTTTTCTTACCTTATTTGTACATAAACTGTAGAGCTGTTGTAAAACTCCAAATTTTAAATCTATGAATAAAGCTTATTTCATTAATATGCATGTAGTTTCACATTTGTTGTATCTGATACTTACAGCCGTTTGAAGTATATAACATCAAATCACATAATTTCTCAATTTTGCCTAAGTGCCAAAAAGTGGTCAGGGCATATAGTTTTACCCCGCGACACCCAGTTTACAGACTGAATTTTGAGTTTTGTTCCGGTTCATTGATTTTTGATGGAGTTGTGCCCCTTAATGAGATAGATGCAGTAACTGGTTTTGCAGGAAAAACCAATAACTGCATAGATCTATCTCATCAGTTGCGATGTCTGCCAGAAGCAGTATATAGGAGAAACAACAGACCTTCGCAGACGGGTCAACAACCACCGGTCCTCTATCAGAACCAAAAAAGATTTGCCAGTAGCGACACATTTCAATGGCAACTAGTTCTAATTGTAACGGGGACCGTTACAGATGTTCCCCAAACCTCCCCCAATTAAAAAGTGATGTCCTTGTGAATCTATAGGAAAAAATCATTTTATTTTAGCCTTTAATTACATGTAGTACGTTCAATATGGTCATTTCAGTACCAAGAAATGAAAGAAAGCGTTGCACGTACATACACGCGCACGCGTGTATGATTCCGAATTTTTGTTGATGTCGTTCAACAGGCATTTGTATCATATACCCACAGTATGAATTTCATAACGTTTCCACCAAATATAAGGAAGTTATAGCGATTTTAAAATCGTCGAATCAGAAATCAGCACACGTGCATGCACGTGCTGAGCAGTAATTCTAACCACAGCAATTTGTAAGGAGTACCAAGATACATCTAAACCCCTAATATGAATAGAATTTGATGAAAAACAAAAACGTTATCGTCCTATAAAAATTGAATTTTTAAAAAACGTTGCACGCGCATGTGCGTGTGCGTTGGCATTTTTTGTTACACCAACATATAGATACACATATTGTCTACATATGCTGTGAATATCATCTCATTCGCTTCATAAGTAAGAGAGTTACAAACGTTTTAGCATTATCCAATCAAAATGAAGCGCACGTGCACGCGCGTGCAAATTGGTAATTTTGACCATGTAAATCAGTTAAGGGTCTCAATATCTACCTATGATATGAATTTCAAGCCATTTCAATGAACAACAAAAAAGTTAGACTGATTCCAAAGTTAGCGTACAAATTTTGTAATGCGCGTGCACGCGCATGCGTGCGCGTGCTGGCAAAATAACTATTATTTTTCATATGTACAAATGATATACTATCATCCTATTTAGGTTTTATATCGCTTCCTTCAATATTCTGATTTTCCATTTTTTGTACCAAAATTGCAATGCACGTGCGCGCGCGTGCATGCACGTGCAAACAAAATGACTATCACTATGCACATCTACAAACGCTATACTATCATCCTGGAAAGTTTCATATCGATCCCTTTTGTAGTTTCTGAGAACACTACCGGACAAAAAAGTACCGGAGAAAAAGAATAATAACTAGATGCGATCTCGTTGCGAGCAACGAGTGGGTCTTCCGTCCAATTTTAGATGTGATGAGATAAGAATTTGACTGAGATTTTCATTCATAAATAATGATACAAATATATTGTCTAGACGTACAATTTAGCTTCGGTAATGTTTTACAAATATTGATCATTTAAGTGCTATAAATTAAAGAATCTCTGCCGCTCTCGGCCACTAATTAAAGGGGTCAGCCTTTTTTTCGACAAAAAAGTTAATAATGTTATTTACTGCGATACAAATTCGAGACTGATCAGGCGAGTCATGTCGCCCGGAGGCCTATTTTTTTTTTATATCATTCTAGATACATCTCGCAAAACTGAACAAATTTTGTTGTACATGTCCTATTAAAATTGTCTTGAGAAAAAAGTTATTGATTGCGACATATATCAGACTGTTAAGGCGAGTCATAAGGCCCGTGGGCCTTTTTCTTGATATCGTTTGAAAAATCTTGCAAAACTGAACAACTTTTGTTCTACATGTCTTATCAAAAGTTTTTCGAGAAAAAAGTTATTGATTGTGACACTAATCAAACTGTAGGCGAGCCAAGAGGCCCGTTCGCCTTTTTCATGATGTTGTTTGAAACATCTTGCAAAACTGAACAACTTTTGCTCTAGATGTCTCATTAAAAGTTTCTTGACTAAAATGTTATAGATTGCAACAATAACCCAACTGTTCAGGTGAGCCATGAGACTCACAGGCCTTATTCTTAACATCGTTAGTTAACGCTTGCGAATCTGAGCAACTTTTGTTCTACAAGTCTTATCAAAAGTTTCTCGAGAAAAAAGTTATTAATGTTATTAACTGTGATACAAATTCGACTGTTCAGGCGAGCCATGACGCCCGTAGGCCTATTTTTTTTAAATCATTAGATAGATCTTGCAAAACTGAACAACTTTTATTCTACATGTTTTATCAAAGTTTGGTGAGGAAAAAGTTAATCATTGTAACAGAAATTCAATGGTTTAGGCGAGCCATGAGGCCCATGGGCCCATTTCTTGATACGGCACGAAAGATCTCAATAAACTGTACAACTTTTGTTATATATGTCTAAACAAAATATTTACCAGTATAAAGTTATGCGACATTTATCACTGTTAAGGCGAGTCATAAGGCCCGTGGGCCTTTTTCTTGATATCGTTTGAAAGATCTTGCAAAACTGAACAACTTTTGTTCTACATGTCTTATCAAAAGATTCTCGAGAAAAAAGTGAGTAATTGTGACACTGATGAAACTGTTCAGGCGAGCCATGAGGCCCGTTCGCCTTTTTCATGATGTTGTTCGAAAGATCTTGCAAAACTGAACAACTTTTGTTCTAGATGTCTTATTAAAAGTTTCTTGACAAAAATGTTATAGATTGCAACAATAACCCAACTGTTCAGGTGAGCCATGAGACTCACAGGCCTTATTCTTAACATCGTTAGTTAACGCTTGCGAAACTGAACAACTTTTGTTCTACATGTCTTGTCAAAAGTTTCTCGAGAAAAAAGTTATCAATGTTATTAATTGTGATACAAATTCGACTGTTCAGGCGAGCCATGACGCCCGGAAGCCTTTTTTAAGATATCATTAAATAGATCTTGCAAAACTGAACAACTTTTATTCTACATGTCTTACCAAAAGTTTCGTGAGAAAAAAGTTAATCATTGTAACAGAAATTCAATGGTTCAGGCGAGCCATGAGGCCCATGGCCCTATTTCTTGATATGAGACGAAAGATCTCAATAAACTGTACAACTTTTGTTATATATATCTAAACAAAATATTTACGAGTAAAAAGTTATGATTTAAAACGTGGAAAAAAATTGGACACTTTTTAAAACTCCATTTTCGACCCCTACCGAGCTTCCATACTAGACACTTCCGGAAATTTTGAAAACCCAGGTGCACAACTACAACATGTCGTCTAACATCACTGAAAATTTCAGCACTCTAGCTTTTACCGTTTTTGAGTTTTTGTCTGGACAAAATGGTCATCTGAAAATCGATAAAAGGGGGATAACTTCCAACCGGAAGTGATTTTTCAAAAATTGAAACGGCGGTACAAACTTCAAATCGCAACGCATCAATCCTGAAAATTTGAAGCAAATCGATCCAGCCATCTCCGAGAAATCTTCTGCAAAAAAATCGGTAAGGAGAAAAAAAAAGAATAATAATAATAACTAGATGCGATCTCGTTGCGAGCAACGAGTGGGTCTTCCGTCCAATTTTAGATGTGATAAGATAAGAATTTGACTGACATTTTCGTTCATAAATAATGATACAAATATATTGTCTAGACGTACAATTTAGCTTCGGTAATGTTTTACAATTATTGATCATTTAAATGTTATAAATTAAAGACTCTCTCTCCCTCTCGGTAACTAATTAAAAGGGTCAGCTTTTTTTCGACAAAAAAGTTAATAATGTTATTTACTGCGATACAGATTCGACTGATCAGGCGAGTCATGTCGCCCTGAGGCCTATTTTTTTGATATCATTCTAGATATACCTCGCAAAACTGAACAAATTTTGTTCTACATGTACTATGGAAATTTTCTTGAGAAAAAAGTTATTGATTGCGACATTTATGAGACTGTTAAGGCGAGTCATAAGGCCCGTGGGCCTTTTTCTTGATATCGATTGAAAGATCTTGCAAACCTGAACAACTTTTGTACTACTTGTCTTATCAAAAGATTCTCGAGAAAAGAGTTAGTAATGGTGACATTAATCAAACTCTTCAGGCGAGCCATGAGGCCTGTTTGCCTTTTTCATGATGTTGTTCGAAAGATCTTGCAAAGCTGAACAACTTTTGTTCTAGATGTCTTATTAAAAGTTTCTTGACAAAAATGTTATAGATTGCAACAATAACCCAACTGTTCAGGTGAGCCATGAGACCCGTAGGCCTATTTCTTAACATTGTTAGTTAACGCTTGCAAAACTGAACAACTTTTGTTCTAAATGTCTTGTCAAAAGTTTCTCGAGAAAAAAGTTATTAATGTTATTAATTGTGATATAAATTGGACTATTCAGGCGAGCCATCACGCCCGGAGGCCTATTTTTTGATATCATTAGATAGATCTTGCAAAACTGAACAACTTTTATTCTACATGTCTTATCAAAAGTTTCGTGAGAAAAAAGTTAATCATTGTAACAGAAATTCAATGGTTCAGGCGAGCTATGGGGCCCATGGGTCCATTTCTTGATATGGCACGAAAGATCTCAATAAACTGTACAAGTTTTGTTATATATGTCTAAACAAAATATTTACGAGTAAAAAGTTATGATTTAAAACGTGGGGAAAAATTGGGCACTTTTATAAACTCCATTTTCGACCCCTACGGAGCTTCCATACTAGGCACTTCCGGAAATATTGAAAACCCAGGTGCACACCTACAACATGTCGTCTAACATCACTGAAAATTTCAGCACTCTAGCTTATGTCGTTTTTGAGTTTTTGTCTGGACAAAATGGTCATCTGAAAATCGATAAAAGGGGGATAACTTCCAACCGGAAGTGGTTTTTCAAAAATTGAAATGGCGGTACAAACTTCAAATGGCAACGCATCAATCCTGAAAATTTCAAGCAAATCGATCCAGCCATCTCCGAGAAATCTTCTGCACAAAAATCGGTAAGGAGAAAAAAAAAGAATAATAATAATAACTAGATTCGATCTCGTTGCGAACAACGAGTGGGTCTTCCGTCCAAATTTAGATGTGATTAGATAAGAATTTGACTGACATTTTCGTTCATAAATAATGATACAAATATATTGTCTAGACGTACAATTTAGCTTTGGTAATGTTTTACAAATATTGATCATTTAAATGTTATACATTAAAGACTCTCTCTACCTCTCGGCAACTAATTAAAGGGGTCAGCTTTTTTTCGAGAAAAAAGTTAATAATGTTATTTACTGTGATACAGATTCGACTGATCAGGCGAGTCATGCCGCCCGGAGGCCTATTTTTTTTATATCATTCTAGATATATCTCGCAAAACTGAACAAATTTTGTTCTACATGTCCTATGGAAATTTTCTTAAGAAAAAAGTTATTGATTGCGACATTTATCAGACTGTTAAGGCGAGTCATAAGGCCCGTGGGCCTTTTTCTTGATATCGTTTGAAAGATCTTGCAAACCTGAACAACTTTTGGTCTACATGTTTTCTCAAAAGTTTCTCCAGAAAAAAGCTATTGATTGTGACACTAATCAAACTGTTCAGGCGAGCCATGAGGCCCGTTCGCCTTTTTCATGATGTTGTTTGAAACATCTTGCAAAACTGAACAACTTTTGCTCTAGATGTCTCATTAAAAGTTTCTTGACTAAAATGTTATAGATTGCAACAATAACCCAACTGTTCAGGTGAGCCATGAGACTCACAGGCCTTATTCTTAACATCGTTAGTTAACGCTTGCGAATCTGAGCAACTTTTGTTCTACAAGTCTTATCAAAAGTTTCTCGAGAAAAAAGTTATTAATGTTATTAACTGTGATACAAATTCGACTGTTCAGGCGAGCCATGACGCCCGTAGGCCTATTTTTTGATATCATTAGATAGATCTTGCAAAACTGAACAACTTTTATTCTACATGTTTTATCAAAGTTTGGTGAGAAAAAAGTTAATCATTGTAACAGAAATTCAATGGTTCAGGCGAGCCATGAGGCCCATGGGCCCATTTTTTGATACGGCACGAAAGATCTCAATAAACTGTACAACTTTTGTTATATATGTCTAAACAAAATATTTACGAGTATAAGGTTATGCGACATTTATCACTGTTAAGGCGAGTCATAAGGCCCGTGGGCCTTTTTCTTGATATCGTTTGAAAGATCTTGCAAAACTGAACAACTTTTGTTCTACATGTCTTATCAAAAGATTCTCGAGAAAAAAGTTAGTAATTGTGACACTGATCAAATTGTTCAGGCGAGCCATGAGGCCCGTTGGCCTTTTTCATGATGTTGTTCGAAAGATCTTGCAAAACTGAACAACTTTTGTTCTAGATGTCTTATTAAAAGTTTCTTGACAAAAATGTTATAGATTGCAACAATAACCCAACTGTTCAGGTGAGCCATGAGACCCGCAGGCTTATTTATTAACATCGTTAGTTAACGCTTGCGAAACTGAACAACTTTTGTTCTACATGTCTTGTCAAAAGTTTCTCGAGAAAAAAGTTATTAATGTTATTAATTGTCATACAAATTCGACTGTTCAGGCGAGCCATCACGCCCTGAGGCCTAGTTTTTGATATCATTAAATAGATCTTGCAAAACTGAACAACTTTTATTCTACATGTCTTATCAAAAGTTTCGTGAGAAAAAAGTTAATCATTGTAACAGAAATTCAATGGTTCAGGCGAGCCATGAGGCCTATGGGCCCATTTCTTGATATGACACGAAAGATCTCAATAAACTGTACAACTTTTGTTATATATGTCTAAGCAAAATATTTACGAGTAAATAGTTATGATTTAAAACGTGGAGAAAAATGAGACACTTTTTTAAACTCCATTTTCGACCCCTACCGAGCTTCCATACTAGGCGCTTCCGGAAATTTTGAAAACCCAGGTGCACAACTACAACATGTCGTCTAACATCACTGAAAATTTCAGCACTCTAGCTTTTATCGTTTTTGAGTTTTTGTCTGGACAAAATGGTCATCTGAAAATCGATAAAAGAGGGATAACTTCCAACCGGAAGTGATTTTTCAAAAATTGAAACGGCGGTACAAACTTCAAATGGCAACGCATCAATCCTGAAAATTTGAAGCAAATTGATCCAGCCATCTCCGAGAAATCTTCTGCACAAAAATCGGTAAGGAGAAAAAAAAAGAATAATAATAACTAGATTCGATCTCGTTGCGAGCAACGAGTGGGTCTTCCGTCCAAATTTAGATGTGATTAGATAAGAATTTGACTGACATTTTCGTTCATAAATAATGATACAAATATATTGTCTAGACGTACAATTTAGCTTTGGTAATGTTTTACAAATATTGATCATTTAAATGTTATAAATTAAAGACTCTCTCTACCTCTCGGCAACTAATTAAAGGGGTCAGCTTTTTTTCGAGAAAAAAGTTAATAATGTTTTTTACTGTGATACAGATTCGACTGATCAGGCGAGTCATGTCGCCCGGAGGCCTATCTTTTTTTTTATATCATTCTAGATATATCTCGCAAAACTGAACAAATTTTGTTCTACATGTCCTATGGAAATTTTCTTAAGAAAAAAGTTATTGATTGCGACATTTATGAGACTGTTAAGGCGAGTCATAAGGCCCGTGAGCCTTTTTCTTGATATCGTTTGAAAGATCTTGCAAACCTGAACAACTTTTGGTCTACATGTTTTATCAAAAGTTTCTCCAGAAAAAAACTATTGCTTGTGACACTAATCAAACTGTTCAGGCGAGCCATGAGGCCCGTTCGCCTTTTTCATGATGTTGTTCGAAAGATCTTGCAAAACTGAACAACTTTTGCTCTAGATGTCTCATTAAAAGTTTCTTGACTAAAATGTTATATATTACAACAATAACCCAACTGTTCAGGTAAGCCATGAGACCCACAGGCCTTATTCTTAACATCGTTAGTAACGCTTGCGAATCTGAACAATTTTTGTTCTACATATCTTATCAAAAGTTTCTCGAGAAAAAAGTTATTAATGTTATTAATTGTGATACAAATTCGACTGTTCAGGCGAGCCATGACGCCCGTAGGCCTATTTTTTGATATCATTAGATATATCTTGCAAAACTGAACAACTTTTATTCTACATGTTTTATCAAAGTTTGGTGAGGAAAAAGTTAATCATTGTAACAGAAATTCAATGGTTCAGGCGAGCCATGAGGCCCATGGGCCCATTTCTTGATACGGCACGAAAGATCTCAATAAACTGTACAACTTTTGTTATATATGTCTAAACAAAATATTTACCAGTATAAAGTTATGCGACATTTATCACTGTTAAGGCGAGTCATAAGGCCCGTGGGCCTTTTTCTTGATATCGTTTGAAAGATCTTGCAAAACTGAACAACTTTTGTTCTACATGTCTTATCAAAAGATTCTCGAGAAAAAAGTGAGTAATTGTGACACTAATCAAACTGTTCAGGCGAGCCATGAGGCCCGTTCGCCTTTTTCATGATGTTGTTCGAAAGATCTTGCAAAACTGAACAACTTTTGTTCTAGATGTCTTATTAAAAGTTTCTTGACAAAAATGTTATAGATTGCAACAATAACCCAACTGTTCAGGTGAGCCGTGAGACCCGCAGGCCTATTTCTTAACATCGTTAGTTAACGCTTGCGAAACTGAACAACTTTTGTTCTACATGTCTTGTCAAAAGTTTCTCGAGAAAAAAGTTATCAATGTTATTAATTGCGATACAAATTCGACTGTTCAGGCGAGCCATGACGCCCGGAAGCCTTTTTAAAGATATCATTAAATAGATCTTGCAAAACTGAACAACTTTTATTCTACATGTCTTACCAAAAGTTTCGTGAGAAAAAAATTAATCATTGTAACAGAAATTCAATGGTTCAGGCGAGCCATGAGGCCCATGGGGCTATTTCTTGATATGACACGAAAGATCTCAATAAACTGTACAACTTTTGTTATATATATCTAAACAAAATATTTACGAGTAAAAAGTTCTGATTTAAAACGTGGAAAAAAATTGGACACTTTTTAAAACTCCATTTTCGACCCCTACCGAGCTTCCATACTAGACACTTCCGGAAATTTTGAAAACCCAGGTGCACAACTACAACATGTCGTCTAACATCACTGAAAATTTCAGCACTCTAGCTTTTATCGTTTTTGAGTTTTTGTCTGGACAAAATGGTCATCTGAAAATCGATAAAAGGGGGATAACTTCCAACCGGAAGCGATTTTTCAAAAATTGAAACGGCGGTACAAACTTCAAATGGCAACGCATCAATCCTGAAAATTTGAAGCAAATCGATCCAGCCATCTCCGAGAAATCTTCTGCACAAAAATCGGTAAGGAGAAAAAAAAAGAATAATAATAATAACTAGATTCGATCTCGTTGCGAGCAACGAGTGGGTCTTCCGTCCAAATTTAGATGTGATTAGATAAGAATTTGACTGACATTTTCGTTCATAAATAATGATACAAATATATTGTGTAGACGTACAATTTAGCTTTGGTAATGTTTTACAAATATTGATCATTTAAATGTTATAAATTAAAGACTCTCTCTACCTCTCGGCAACTAATTAAAGGGGTCAGCTTTTTTTCGAGAAAAAAGTTAATAATGTTATTTACTGCGATACAGATTCGACTGATCAGGCGAGTCATGCCGCCCGGAGGCCTATTTTTTTATATCATTCTAGATATATCTCGCAAAACTGAACAAATTTTGTTCTACATGTCCTATGGAAATTTTCTTAAGAAAAAAGTTATTGATTGCGACATTTATGAGACTGTTAAGGCGAGTCATAAGGCCCGTGGGCCTTTTTCTTGATATCGTTTAAAAGATCTTGCAAACCTGAACAACTTTTGGTCTACATGTTTTATCAAAAGTTTCTCCAGAAAAAAGCTATTGATTGTGACACTAATCAAACTGTTCAGGCGAGCCATGAGGCCCGTTCGCCTTTTTCATGATGTTGTTTGAAACATCTTGCAAAACTGAACAACTTTTGCTCTAGATGTCTCATTAAAAGTTTCTTGACTAAAATGTTATAGATTACAACAATAACCCAACTGTTCAGGTGAGCCATGAGACCCGCAGGCCTTATTCTTAACATCGTTAGTAACGCTTGCGAATCTGAACAACTTTTGTTCTACATGTCTTATCAAAAGTTTCTCGAGAAAAAAGTTATTAATGTTATTAATTGTGATACAAATTCGACTGTTCAGGCGAGCCATGACGCCCTGAGGCCTATTTTTTGATATCATTAGATAGATCTTGCAAACGTGAACAACTTTTATTCTACATGTCTTATCAAAAGTTTCGTGAGAAAAAAGTTAATCATTGTAACAGGAATTCAATGGTTCAGGCGAGCCATGAGGCCTATGGGCCCATTTCTTGATATGACACGAAAGATCTCAATAAACTGTACAACTTTTGTTATATATGTCTAAGCAAAATATTTACGAGTAAATAGTTATGATTTAAAACGTGGAGAAAAATGAGACAGTTTTTTAAACCCCATTTTCGACCCCTACCGAGCTTCCATACTAGGCACTTCCGGAAATTTTGAAAACCCAGGTGCACAACTACAACATGTCGTCTAACATCACTGAAAATTTCAGCACTCTAGCTTTTATCGTTTTTGAGTTTTTGTCTGGACAAAATGGTCATCTGAAAATCGATAAAAGGGGGATAACTTCCAACCGGAAGTGATTTTTCAAAAATTGAAACGGCGGTACAAACTTCAAATGGCAACGCATCAATCCTGAAAATTTGAAGCAAATTGATCCAGCCATCTCCGAGAAATCTTCTGCACAAAAATCGGTAAGGAGAAAAAAAAAGAATAATAATAATAACTAGATGCGATCTCGTTGCGAGCAACGAGTGGGTCTTCCGTCCAATTTTAGATGTGATGAGATAAGAATTTGACTGAGATTTTCGTTCATAAATAATGATACAAATATATTGTCTAGACGTACAATTTAGCTTCGGTAATGTTTTAAGTGCTATAAATTAAAGAATCTCTGCCGCTCTTGGCCACTAATTATAGTGGTCAGCTTTTTTTTTCGACAAAAAAGTTAATAATGTTATTTACTGCGATACAAATTCGAGACTGATCAGGCGAGTCATGTCGCCCGGAGGCCTATTTTTTTTTTATATCATTCTAGATATATCTCGCAAAACTGAACAAATTTTGTTCTACATGTCCTATTAAAATTTTCTTGAGAAAAAAGTTATTGATTGCGACATTTATGAGACTGTTAAGGCGAGTCATAAGGCCCGTGGGCCTTTTTCTTGATATCGTTTGAAAAATCTTGCAAAACTGAACAACTTTTGTTCTACATGTCTTATCAAAAGTTTTTCGAAAAAAAAGTTATTGATTGTGACACTAATCAAACTCTTCAGGCGAGCCATGAGGCCCGTTCGCTTTTTTCATGATGTTCTTTGAAACATCTTGCAAAACTGAACAACTTTTGCTCTAGATGTCTCATTAAAAGTTTCTTGACTAAAATGTTATAGATTGCAACAATAACCCAACTGTTCAGGTGAGCCATGAGATCCACAGGCCTTATTCTTAACATCGTTAGTTAACGCTTGCGAATTTGAACTTTTGTTCTACATGTCTTATCAAAAGTTTCTCGAGAAAAAAGTTATTAATGTTATTAACTGTGATACAAATTCGACTGTTCAGGCGAGCCATGACGCTCGTAGGCCTATTTTTTAATATCATTAGATATATCTTGCAAAACTGAACAACTTTTACTCTACGTGTTTTATCAAAGTTTGGTGACGAAAAAGTTAATCATTGTAACAGAAATTCAATGGTTCAGGCGAGCCATGAGGCCCATTGGCTCATTTCTTGATACGGCACGAAAGATCTCAATAAACTGTACAACTTTTGTTATATATGTCTAAACGATATATTTACGAGTATAAAGTTATGCGACATTTATCACTGTTAAGGCGAGTCATAAGGCCCGTGGGCCTTTTTCTTGATATCGTTTGAAAGATCTTGCAAAACTGAACAACTTTTGTTCTACATGTCTTATCAAAAGATTCTCGAGAAAAAAGTTAGTAATTGTGACACTGATCAAACTGTTCAGGCGAGCCATGAGGCCCGTTCGCCTTTTTCATGATGTTGCTCGAAAGATCTTGCAAAACTGAACAACTTTTGTTCTAGATGTCTTATTAAAAGTTTCTTGACAAAAATGTTATAGATTGCAACAATAATCCAACTGTTCAGGTGAGCCATGAGACCCGCAGGCCTATTTCTTAACATCGTTAGTTAACGCTTGCGAAACTGAACAACTTTTGTTCTACATGTCTTGTCAAAAGGTTCTCGAGAAAAAAGTTATCAATGTTATTAATTGCGATACAAATTCGACTGTTCAGGCGAGCCATGACGCCCGGAAGCCTTTTTAAAGATATCTTTAAATAGATCTTGCAAAACTGAACAACTTTTATTCTACATGTCTTACCAAAAGTTTCGTGAGAAAAAAGTTAATCATTGTAACAGAAATTCAATGGTTCAGGCGAGCCATGAGGCCCATGGGGCTATCTCTTGATATGACACGAAAGATCTCAATAAACTGTACAACTTTTGTTATATATATCTAAACAAAATATTTACGAGTAAAAAGTTCTGATTTAAAACGTGGGAAAAAATTGGACACTTTTTAAAACTCCATTTTCGACCCCTACCGAGCTTCCATACTAGGCACTTCCGGAAATTTTTAAAACCCAGGTGCACAACTACAACATGTCGTCTAATATCACTGAAAATTTCAGCACTCTAGCTTTTATCGTTTTTGAGTTTTTGTCTGGACAAAATGGTCATCTGAAAATCGATAAAAGGGGGATAACTTCCAACCGGAAGTGATTTTTCAAAAATTGAAACGGCGGTACAAACTTCAAATGGCAACGCATCAATCCTGAAAATTTGAAGCAAATCGATCCAGCCATCTCCGAGAAATCTTCTGCACAAAAATCGGTAAGGAGAAAAAAAAAGAATAATAATAATAACTAGACACGATCTCGTTGCAAACAACGAGTAGGTCTTCCGTCCGATTTGTTGATGCACTCGGAGTTAAAAAAAAAAAAAAAAAAAGACAAATGAGTCCCAATTTAGTTTCCGACTTTATGACACTTTAGATATAATCAATTTTTCATATCATATGCTTCTGAAGCAAAGTTGCGGTGAAATTCGTTTGAAATTCGACTCTCCAGGCGAGCCATAAGGCCCGCGGGCCTATTTCTTGATGTCATTTGTTAGCCCTCTATAGACTCAACAACTTTAGTTCTATATGTCTTTACAAAATATTTACCTGTAAAAAGTTATTGAGATCGACCGATATCGACAAAAAATCGACTCTACAGGCGAGCCATTAGGACCATAGGCCTATTTCTTGATATCAATCGATAGATCTCGATAAACTGAACAACTTTTGTTCAATATGTCCTTACAAAATATTTACCAGTTACAAGTTTTTGAAATCGACTGATATCGACAAAAATCGACTCTACAGGCGAGCCATGAGGCCCACAGACCCATTTTTGGATATTGATCGATAGGTTATGACACATTTAAAGATATGAGGCGTCAAATATTTACGATTTTGGCCCTTAAAATCTCTAATTACGTAACATATGACCTACTTTTTGATTTGATAAGATCAAGCTCGTTGAGATGAACATTTCCGCTTCTACAACTTATTACAAAATATTAATAGTTTCTGAGATATTCTCAAAAACATTTGGACCCTTCTGAACCCCTAATTGATATCGTAAGAAAGGCCTTGTCATTTTAAACATTTTTTGCTCAACAAGTATTTAGAAATTCTTTACCGTTCTCGAGTTATCTCTACAAGAAATATTTAGGGGCCAAACTGTAGCTCCCTAACGGGGCCACATACGGAAAAATCGAAATGTACATATTGTTTAGATTATCATTCTGAACAACTTTTGTTCAATAATGCTTTTCAAAATATTTGTCGTTTTCAAGATATGAGGCGTCAATTATTTATGATTTTGGCCCTTAAAATCCCTTATTACGTAACATATGACCTACTTTTTGATTTGATAAGAACAAGCTCGTTTAGATGAACATTTCTGCTTCAATGACTTATTACAAAATATTAATAGTTTCTGAGATATTCTCATAAACTTTTGAACCCTTCTGGGCCCCTAATTTAAAGGGTCAGCCCCTTTTGGTTGATATCGTAAGAAAGGTCATGACATTTCAAACATTTTTTGTTCAACAAGTATTTAGAAATTCTTTACCGTTCTCGAGTTATTTCTAGAAGTAATTTTTAGGGGCCAAACTGTAGCTCCCTAACGGGGCCACATAGGGTAAAAACGAAATATGCATATTGTTCAGATCATCATTCTGAACAACTTTTGTTCTTTATTGCTTTTCAAAATATTTGTCGTTTTCGAGATACAAGGGGTAAAATTTTTATGGTTTTGGCCCTTAAAATCCCTTATTACGTAACATATGACCTAAATTTTTATCTGAATAGATTTGAATTGTTGAGATGAACATTTTTTGTTCTTTGACTTATACCAAAATATTAACGATTTTTGAGATATTTGATCTAGACTTTGAGCCCTTCTAGATCCCTAATTGAAGGGGCTAGCCCCTAAATCTTGATATTTTCGAAAAGATCTCGTAAATGTGCAGAACTTTTGTTCTACATGTCTTAACAAAATATTTGCAAGAAAAAAGATATTGGAGATCAAAGGTCAAAAATCGCCGAAATCGGCGAACAATTTTGGCATCCATTTTTTCAGGTCCAGGCGAGCGTTTAGGCAAATCGCCTCCGGTAAAATCGAATCCCCCACAAATCTTCTAAAATGTTTACTCTATCTTGTGTAGAAATTTCAAGACTCTAGCTTCAAAACTAACGGAGGAGATGTGTGGACAACAAGGCCCTTCAAAAAGTAACTAAAAGAGAGATAACTCCTGACCGGAAGTGACGTCAAGCACGAAATTTTGCAAGCAAAGTCTCGTCACCAAAAGACATCTTTCCTGAAAATTTCGTGAAAATCGATCGAGAAATGGCTGAGAAAAACGCGTGTACTACCAAGGAAAATAATAATAATAATAATAAAGAAGAAGAACGCGAACAATAATAGTAAGGTCTTCCGCAGGAGACGGAAGACCTTAATAATAATAATAAGAAAAGTGAAAAATCAACAATAGAATAATAGAAGGGTCTTCCGCTGAAGACGGAAGACCCTAATAATAAGAAAAGTGAAAAATCAACAATAGAATAATAGAAGTGTCTTCCGCTGAAGACGGAAGACCCTAATAATAAGAAAAGTGAAAAATCAACAATAGAATAATAGAAGGGTCTTCCACTCAAGACGGAAGACCCTAATAACTAGAAGGTCTTCCGTTGGAAACGGAAGACCTTAATTAACTAGACACTCATTACTAGTAATGAGTAGGTCTTCCGTTAGACCACTTCCGGTTAAGAGCTTTCTATTCCTACAAAAACCATTTAAATGTATCAGAAAATGTGCCTTCACAATGAATGAGAAATGTATTATCGAAATTTTTACTCCTTTCTCGTAACTTCTGGTGACGACCGGAAGTACTATTCAGATGCGTTTTCCTATAAATGAGAGCGACTCTTTACTGTTGATATTCCCTGAGAATTTCACGTCTCTATCTGAAAGAGTTCTCAACAAAAAGAAGTAGACTAAAGAAAGAAAAAGTAGTAGGTTACTACCGACCGGAAGTCAATTTTGAAAAACAAAATTATCAAAACTTTAGAAGTTGATACTTTTATTAAGACATGTGAAAATCATATGAAAGACTTCAAATATACGCGAGATTTATGGTGACAAAGACATGAAAAGTAAAAATGTATTTTATTAAGAAACCGGAAGTAGTTGTTTTGACTACCAACGGAGTCAATATTCTTTTGACACTTTCAAAGAGACTTAATAAACTAGTATAGGTTTCAATTTAGAAGAAAAAGTTTGAAATTTGCGATTCTTTCAATCACTTCCGGTGACGACAGGAAGTGACGGTCGACATGTTCAACCCTCTACTGCACGACTGCAAACGGAGATTTATAATTCCTGAATAATTGATGAACCTATATTTTACCTTTTCCAAAACAAATACTGGGCAAAATTCCTTTTGAGAAACAGAAAATCAGCCATATTTTCCGACCGGAAGTGAATGTTGTAAAAACAAAAATAATTATAGCAAGGTCATTTCATAAGACATTATTCCTGAAAATTTCAAGAAAATCTATCCACCATCTCTGAGAAATCACTAGAAGAAATCGGAAAATCGACATTTTTCAAATACTTCCGGTATAGACCGGAAGTGACGGACGAAAAAATTGAATGTATGTGTACATTGGACTAATGTTAGTTGATCAACTCTAGAAGTTTCAAGCGTCTATCTATATTCATTATTGAGAAACTGAAAAAACAAGGTTTGAATATGTCCACCACATATCTCACGACCGGAAGTGAATTTTACAAAAATATTTAAATTTACACTAGACATTTATAATGTCTATAACATATGTAAAATTCAAATCATTAACTTGTTTTATGACCGAGATTTATGGTACTGAAAAATGAGAGAATGAATAGTTTTTCTTTCATATAACCGGAAGTTGGAGATTCAACTTCCGGTGGGGTCAATAGTTTTTGAGAATTAGAAC
Source organism: Ostrea edulis (assembly GCF_947568905.1). Classification (NCBI taxonomy): domain Eukaryota; kingdom Metazoa; phylum Mollusca; class Bivalvia; order Ostreida; family Ostreidae; genus Ostrea; species Ostrea edulis. Next base: position 21,274,593 of record NC_079169.1, read on the forward strand.
GAGATGTAATAAACCGATATAGGTTTCAATTTGAAAGAAAAAAGTTTGAAATTTATGATTTATTAATTACTTCCGGTGACGACCGGAAGTGACGGCCGACATTCTTACCCCCCTACTGCACCCCTACAAAGTGAGATCTATTAACTTTTGGTGACTCTATCTTTTACCGTTTCTAAGAAAAACGATTGACAACGAAAACAGCTCATAAACCGTATTTGCCGACCGGAAGTGAATTTTACAAAAATATTTGACGTTTCTCTAGACATTTATAGTGACTATAATATATGTAAAACTCAACTCATTAACTAGTTTCATGACCGAGATTTATGGCACTGAAAAATGAGAGAATGAGTGGGCTTTCTTTGATATAACCGGAAGTTGAAGATTCAACTTCCGGTGGGGTCAACATTTTTTGAGAATTAGAACGAGATATAATAAACCAAAGTAGGTTTCAATTTGAAAGAAAAAAGTTTGAAATTGATGATTTATTTAATCACTTCCGGTGACGACCGGAAGTGACGGCGACAAAAAATAATACGTGCATGCACCATAGAGAAAATAGATCTATCATCCCTGAAAGTTTCATTCGATTATCTTTAGTGGTTTTCAAGTTTACCCCCGGACAAACTTTCTTTCAAAAACCGGAAAATCGGACGTATCTGACGAACGGAAGTGAATTTTGAAAAAATGAAAAAAAATGCCTCGAGGTACCATCGTTGTCTATAACCTGTGAAAGTTTCAGGAAAATCCATCCAGCGGTCTCGGAGACGAAAGGGAAAAATAATAATAATAATAATAAACAGTAGAATCACTAGAAGGTCTTCCGTTGGAAACGGAAGACCTTAATAATAATAATAAGAAACAGAGTAAAAACAATATGTTCCCAAACTTTGTTTGGGGAACATAATAATAATAAGAAACAGAGTAAAAACAATATGTTCCCAAACTTTGTTTGGGGAACATAATAAGAAACAGAGTAAAAACAATATGTTCCCAAACTTTGTTTGGGGAACATAATAATAACTAGACACGATCTAGACACGATCTAGACACGATCTCGTTGCGAGCAACGAGTAGGTCTTCCGTCCGATTTGTTGATGCACTCGGAGTTAAAAAAAAAAAGACAAATGAGTCCCAATTTAGTTTCCGACTTTAAGACACTTTAGATATAATCAATTTTTCATATCATAAGCTTCTGAAGCAAAGTTGCGGTGAAATTCGTTTGAAATTCGACTCTCCAGGCGAGCCATAAGGCCCGCGGGCCTATTTCTTGATGTCATTTGTTAGCCCTCTATAGACTCAACAACTTTAGTTCGATATGTCTTTACAAAATATTTACCTGTAAAAAGTTATTGAGATCGACCGATATCGACAAAAAATCGACTCTACAGGCGAGCCATTAGGACCATAGGCCTATTTCTTGATATCAATCGATAGATCTCGATAAACTGAACAACTTTTGTTCAATATGTCCTTACAAAATATTTACCAGTTACAAGTTTTTGAAATCGACTGATATCGACAAAAATCGACTCTACAGGCGAGCCATAAGGCCCACAGACCCATTTTTTGATATTGATCGATAGGTTATGACACATTGAACAACTTTTGTTCAATAATGCTTTTCAAAAAATATGTTGTTTTCAAGATATGAGGCGTCAAATATTTACGATTTTGGCCCTTAAAATCTCTAATTACGTAACATATGACCTACTTTTTGATTTGATAAGATCAAGCTCGTTGAGATGAACATTTCCGCTTCTACAACTTATTATAAAATATTAATAGTTTCTGAGATATTCTCAAAAACATTTGGACCCTTCTGAACCCCGAATTTAAAGGGCCAGCCCGTTTTGCTTGATATCGTAAGAAAGGCCTTGTCATTTTAAACATTTTTTGCTCAACAAGTATTTAGAAATTCTTTACCGTTCTCGAGTTATCTCTACAAGAAATATTTAGGGGCCAAACTGTAGCTCCCTAACGGGGCCACATAGGGAAAAAACGAAATGTACATATTGTTTAGATTATCATTCTGAACAACTTTTGTTCAATAATGCTTTTCAAAATATTTGTCGTTTTCAAGATATGAGGTGTCAATTATTTATGATTTTGGCCCTTAAAATCCCTTATTACGTAACATATGACCTACTTTTTGATTTGAAAAGAACAAGCTCGTTTAGATGAACATTTCCGCTTCAATGACTTATTACAAAATATTAATAGTTTCTGAGATATTCTCATAAACCTTTGGACCCTTCTGGGCCCCTAATTTAAAGGGTCAGCCCCTTTTGCTAGATATCGTAAGAAAGGTCATGACATTTCAAACATTTTTTGTTCAACAAGTATTTAGAAATTCTTTACCGTTCTCGAGTTATTTCTAGAAGTAATTTTTAGGGGCCAAACTGTAGCTCCCTAACGGGGCCACATAGGGTAAAAACGAAATATGCATATTGTTCAGATCATCATTCGGAACAACTTTTGTTCTTTATTGCTTTTCAAAATATTTGTCGTTTTCGAGATACAAGGGGTAAAAAATTTATGGTTTTGGCCCTTAAAATCCCTTATTACGTAACATATGACCTAAATTTTTATATGAATAGATTTGGATTGTTGAGATGAACATTTTTTGTTCTTTGACTTATACCAAAATATTAACGATTTTTGAGATATTTGATCTAGATTTTGAGCCCTTCTAGATCCCTAATTTAAGGGACTAGCCCCTAAATCTTGATATTTTCGAAAAGATCTCGTAAATGTGCAGAACTTTTGTTCTACATGTCTTAACAAAATATTTGCAAGAAAAAAGATATTGGAGATCAAAGGTCAAAAATCGCCGAAATCGGCGAAAAATTTTGGCATCCATTTTTTCAGGTCCAGGCGAGCGTTTAGGCAAATCGCCTCCGGTAAAATCGAATCCCCCACAAATCTTCTAAAATGTTTACTCTATCTTGTGTAGAAATTTCAAGACTCTAGCTTCAAAACTAACGGAGGAGATGTGTGGACAACAAGGCCCTTCAAAAAGTCACTAAAAGAGAGATAACTCCTGACCGGAAGTGACGTCAAGCACGAAATTTTGCAAGCAAAGTCTCGTCACCAAAAGACATCTTTCCTGAAAATTTCGTGAAAATCGATCGAGAAATGGCTGAGAAAAACGCGTGTACTACCAAGGAAAATAATAATAACTAGAAGAGATCTCGTTGCGCACAACGAGTAGGTCTTCCGTCAAAATTCAAAAAAGCTGAGACATGACGGTAAAGCAAAATTCATGCACTAAGATTTCTAGTTACAGCATTTGACGAGAAAATTCTAGTAAGATGACTAGTATTCTGGCCAACAAAATCACAAATTACACAATATACGCCTTTAATTCTGGCAATAAGGAAATGAAGATGTAGATGAACACGTCCGCTTCTATGACTTATTACAAAATATTAATAGTTTCTGAGATATTCTCTTAAACCTTTGGACCCTTCTGGGCCCTTAATTTAAAGGGCCAGCCCCTTTTGCTTGATATCGTAAGAAAGGCCTTGTCATTTTAAACATTTTTTGTTCAACAAGTATTTAGAAATTCTTTACCGTTCTCGAGTTATCTCTACAAGAAATTTTTAGGGGCCGATCTGTAGCTCCCTAACGGGGCCACATACGGAAAAAACGAAATGTACATATTGTTTAGATCATCATTCTGAACAACTTTTGTTCAATAATGCTTTTCAAAAAATATGTCGTTTTCAAGATATGAGGCGTCAAATATTTACGATTTTGGCCCTTAAAATCTCTAATTACGTAACATATGACCTACTTTTTGATTTGATAAGATCAAGCTCGTTGAGATGAACATTTCCGCTTCTACAACTTATTATAAAATATTAATAGTTTCTGAGATATTCTCAAAAACATTTGGACCCTTCTGAACCCCTAATTTAAAGGGCCAGCCCGTTTTGCTTGATATCGTAAGAAAGGCCTTGTCATTTTAAACATTTTTTGCTCACAAGTATTTAGAAATTCTTTACCGTTCTCGAGTTATCTCTACAAGAAATTTTTAGGGGCCGATCTGTAGCTCCCTAACGGGGCCACATACGGAAAAAACGAAATGTACATATTGTTTAGATCATCATTCTGAACAACTTTTGTTCAATAATGCTTTTCAAAAAATATGTCGTTTTCAAGATATGAGGCGTCAAATATTTACGATTTTGGCCCTTAAAATCTCTAATTACGTAACATATGACCTACTTTTTGATTTGATAAGATCAAGCTCGTTGAGATGAACATTTCCGCTTCTACAACTTATTATAAAATATTAATAGTTTCTGAGATATTCTCAAAAACATTTGGACCCTTCTGAACCCCGAATTTAAAGGGCCAGCCCGTTTTGCTTGATATCGTAAGAAAGGCCATGTCATTTTAAACATTTTTTGCTCACAAGTATTTAGAAATTCTTTACCGTTCTCGAGTTATCTCTACAAGAAATATTTAGGGGCCAAACTGTAGCTCCCTAACGGGGCCACATAGGGAAAAAACGAAATGTACATTTTGTTTAGATTATCATTCTGAACAACTTTTGTTCAATAATGCTTTTCAAAATATTTGTCGTTTTCAAGATATGAGGCGTCAATTATTTATGATTTTGGCCCTTAAAATCCCTTATTACGTAACATATGACCTAAATTTTTATATGAATAGATTTGGATTGTTAAGATGAACATTTTTTGTTCTTTGACTTATACCAAAATATTAACGATTTTTGAGATATTTGATCTAGACTTTGAGCCCTTCTAGATCACTAATTTAAGAGGCTAGCCCCTAAACCTTGATATTTTCGAAAAGATCTCGTAAATGTGCAGAACTTTTGTTCTACATGTCTTAACAAAATATTTGCAAGAAAAAAGATATTGGAGATCAAAGGTCAAAAATCGCCGAAATCGGCGAAAAATTTTGGCATCCATTTTTTCAGGTCCAGGCGAGCGTTTAGGCAAATCGCCTCCGGTAAAATCGAATCCCCCACAAATCTTCTAAAATGTTTACTCTATCTTGTGTAGAAATTTCAAGACTCTAGCTTCAAATCTAACGGAGGAGATGTGTGGACAACAAGGCCCTTCAAAAAGTCACTAAAAGAGAGATAACTCCTGACCGGAAGTGACGTCAAGCACGAAATTTTGCAAGCAAAGTCTCGTCACCAAAAGACATCTTTCCTGAAAATTTCGTGAAAATCGATCGAGAAATGGCTGAGAAAAACGCGTGTACTACCAAGGAAAATAATAATAATAATGAAGAAGAAGAACGCGAACAATAATAGTAAGGTCTTCCGCAGGAGACGGAAGACCTTAATAATGAAGAAGAAGAACGCGAACAATAATAGTAAGGTCTTCCGCAGGAGACGGAAGACCTTAATAAGAAACAGAGTAAAAACAATATGTTCCCAAACTTTGTTTGGGGAACATAATAACCACCGATGGGAGGACATGACAGTAGTGGTTATTGATCATGACCCAAGTTGGTCAGATACCGAAAGAAAGCAGAAGGAAAAATTCTGGATGCACAGGTTGAAGTCATTCGAACCGCATGGTATCAACAGACCTATTGACTTCACCAGGATGAATACGGGCTAAACCCTTACGTTACTAGATTTTAAGCTTCATCTAGACCTACTCGTCTGATCATGTCCCTAACAGTGGTACTATGACCATTTTTGAACACATTTTTTCTTTTATACTCTGTTTAGAATCACCCCCCCCCCCTTTGAAAGAATCATCCCCCCCTTTGAATTACTTTGACCTTCATAACCGATTGCTTACATGAAAAACCCATTTATCAGTTTCCGTGATTCTATGTTTTTTGCACGTCTACCCTAGACATGATCAGTACGGGAATGTCTGATGTTGATTCAATTTCCTAGGCTGCTTATTCTTTGTTTTTGTTTGGAGTTGGTCCACTTTGTTTACTTATTCAAACTTGTTATTTACATTATCTTTCTCTCAAATAGTTGTCCATTTCTTATTTCATTTTTATAGTGTTCATTCATATATTTGACACATGAGTGTATCACCATGAGACGATGTGTCGGGTACCTTCATGACCTCTATATGACCTTGAACTTTGACCTCAAGGTCAAAATTGATTATAGAGTTTTGACATAGTCATACCATAAGACATGGGTGTATCACAATGAGACTATGTGTCATGTACATTCATGACCTTGACCTTTGATCTCAAGGTCAAAATTATAGGTTTCTGCCATGGATTTGTGTACATGACCGTCGGAATACTGGGCGGTCACCAAGCCGAATATATCTTCCATTTTCTTCTACAAAAGCATACCATATTTTTACACTCAGGAAAGAGGTAATATATACCTATTAACAACACCCTTTGGGAGATTGAGGTAAGCGGGGGATATTCTTGGTGAGAATTGCTCACAGTACCTCTTGTTAAGTCTATTTTTATCACTTCGTACATTTTGGATCAGCTCTTTTGGACGAATAAGGCATGTCCTAATTCGCTCCGCTTTTAACATTGATTGGCAAGCCTAAAACCAAAAAATTGTAGTCTGCGTTGTAAATACGTTTGTAGATTAGTATGGTTGTAGTGCTAGATGTATTTATATGTAGTTTTTTTTCCTGGTTGCTATTATTCTCTGTTGATATTGGCCACATTATGTAATTCTTTTCGTTTGTCCTGAAGAAAGGACTGGTCGTCCCAAAAAATTTGATAATCTGGTTGTTCGTGTCGTTGGTCATTTTAGTGCTTTGTATGTGTGTGTGTGTATATATATATATATATATATATATATAAGCACTGAAAAGGCCACGACACTGTTGGTTATTTAAAACTCGAATTTTCTACGCAACCCGCGTCTTTATCAAGAGACATATATTACATAAACAAATAACACGCAAAAACGACAAGTATCGATAAACTACATTGGTGACAAGAGTGATACACTGATGTACTGAGTGATAAAAATGGCCTTTTCAGTGCTTTTATAAATTTCTTTACTGGCCTTGTATCTTCTCAGATCCGACACTAAGAAAGTAGGGTGATGTTGGGTTTTTGTGCTTTTATATATATATATATAGATATAACTGAGTACTGATGTCTACATATAATACTAGAAATACGACCTATGACAGTGTATTCACTTGAAGAAGTATTGACTTTACCTATATCAATAACTATTTTGTATGTGTCTACTTTCGTTTTGTCACACACATACGGGTACTCAACGTCATGCGATACGATTTCCAAGTTGTGCATTGAGGGTGGACTGTTTACGCCATGAAAAATGGCAAATCTACAGATTCTTGGATGAATTTGCTTGATTCAGAATACAAACTTCACGAGATTTATCGCATTGTGGAAAACAAGTGATTCGAAGGATAAAAAAACCCCACAGACAATACTGTAAAGGTAAGTCTTATAACTTTTTACCAAGTTTTACTAGTTTACCTTGGCCGCCATTTCAAGGTACCTGACTACCAGGTATTTAAATCCAGTTACCACCATACAATTCTAAAGGTTTGCATATTTTACCGCATTATAACGTTAGGGGTGTTTTTATTTGTTTTGTTTTATATATATTTTATTTCATTTTATTTGTTTTTTGTTTTGTTTTTTGAAAAAAAAAATTGTATTGGTTTTCCTTTATAAAATGTTCTTTACTTCAGCTTAGAAATTTTTTCGCGACAAAAGTACCGTAATTTATTTAAATAATAAATATTCCAAGTTTTCTCTCCATGTATGATTTTACGAAATGCGTTTTCATTTTAATGAAATAAATAGAAATAAATAAATTCTATTTACAAGAGATGCTAGTATTTATCATTGAATTGAGAGTTTTTAAATTGACTTAAGTCAAATAAATCCAGCAAACATACATTGTATATCTTCAATAACATTAGTGTCTGTCCTCAAACCAAAGTGATTCAAATTCTAGTTCTTCGAAACTGGGCCTATATCGTATCTTATTTGTGGACTTCCCTCCCTTGCATAAGGTACACACTCAGAAGGGATGAAGAGCGTGTAGAGTTAGTGTTACAGAACGCCGTGTTTCAGTTTTATAAACAAGTTAAGTTTATTCATTGTGAGGGCCTAAGTCTATTTTAAAACATTACAGTGTTCCATGATTTGTTTGGTTTCATAAAATCTGAGTATGGTCTGCCAGAAACATATACTAGTATAACGTATATTATATATGTATCTGGGTCTGCACGTTCTAATGCATTATATGCAATAATGTGGGAGGGGTTTGTATTTGGGTGCTTGTCTAGGATTTCTGCGCGCTTAGCTTCGTACTAAAAATAAATATTTGGTTTCACGGCAACTTGTGGACTTTAATGTTCATATTTGCACTATGCGTTGATTCATTGAAAAGCTTGTCTGTGGTTTCCTCTGGAGTCAAGGGACTTGGTCCCTGTTATAAAAAAAAAAACAGTTTTCTGTCTTATATTCTCGTGTGGATGTACATAGTACAGTGTAAGTTAAAAAAAAATCACACTGCGAAAATCCATATTAGAAGTCGTAATCAGCCAGGTTCATTGTGTAGAAAACATGTGACCTGCAAGTCAATAGAGGTCGTATACTCCTTAAGGTATACCAAGTTTGATATTGATCGGACAAGACTTGATCTACAGACCGACCGACCCACAAAACAATATGCCCCTCTTTTTCAAGGGGGGGGGGGTAATAAAATTCATTATTGTATAAATAAGTTATCTTGCTTGCCAGATTTTTTCTCTCATAATTTCGGTAGAATTGTTTGGTAAATTAAATAAAGTGGTTGTACATAATCAAACAAAATATAAATGACTGAACTTCAAACACCGAGTACATGTACGTGGGTTCAAATGGCCACACGATTTGCATACATGTAATAAATAATGTACACCTAAAGGAGACCAACATTGTCAAGATGCCAACCTATCGAAGAGGGAATCCATAAATGATATACAAATTGTTATCCTGTATTTTCACAGGTCATATGTTATCATTTTATTGTGGTATACAAACACTGCAGAAGCACGCGTCCCTGATTGATAACACGTACAAGTGAAAGTGCAACTGGGGACAATGGGAGAACGTATGTAGTGTTCAGTATTATGTTGATTTTTATAGAATATCTTAATTATCAGTAGCCGATCGAGAAATTTCTGAACGGGGAGGGGTAAACAACGTGGGGCTGTTTGAGGCCCCCAGTGGATCTAGGACGAAACCCTGGTGAGGGGGAGGGGCTAGGAAATGCAACCCCTGAAACTACAAAGTTTTGATTAAATAAAACTTTAATATTTTGTTGTTGTTTTGGACATGAATTTTCTCTCTATAAATGGAATGATTTATTTTGATTATCATCACAAAATGATGCACTCAACAACTTCATTATGAGATGGCACTGACAACAAATTAATTTTGTGATATCGCTGACAACTTCATTATGTGATATCACTGACAACAACTTCATTATGGGATAGCACTGACAACAACTTCATTATGTGATAGCTCTGACAACAACTTCATTATGTGATATCACTGACAACAACCTCATTATGTGATAGCACTGACAACAACTTCATTATGTGATATCACTGACAACAACTTCATTATGTGATAGCACTGACAACAACTTCATTATGTGATAACGCTGACTAGACTTGTTGATATTAACGGTCACTTCTTTTGCGAACTTAGTTTTAAATTGATCTGTAATCAAATTGACAGAACTTATCAAAATTGTTATAGTCCTTGGAACCCGTTAATAAACCAAAAACTGCAAACACTTGTTCTCCGCCTTTGACGGCTCTTGTGTTTAAATTGAAGCTACCCCCCCCCCCCTCTTTTTTTTTTATTTTATAGAAAAAGGTTATACATGGACATACTTTTGAATGGTGCGTGTAGTTTTATTTAAACTTTGCTTTATGAAGTGTAAGAATTGTTTTGTGTACATACACACCTATTTCCAGTCTATTTTTCTCTATAAAGATCATTTTGAGAGTTTTACATGCTATTTGATTTTCAAAACAAAGCACCTTTTAGTGAAGAACAAATGTATTCAGGTTACCCTGAATGGTACTTTAGATTTTAAATGTATTCGTGTGCACCCGTTTTATACAGCATTAAAATATTAAATTGTATTAAGATAAGTAACAGAGAAAATCTCACCCCTATTACTTTATCATAACTTTTAAATTTGGCATCAGCCATTTACAGAAAGTCATGCTAGTATGAACATTCAATGTATGTTGACAAAAACTGTTTTAGCTATATGATCAGGGTGCACTTCTAATCACAAAAGCTAGATATCGTCATTTGGCCTTGAACGAATTTCCACAACACTCTAGCATGCAGTTACAGTGTGGTAATGGGATGTGTCTTAGTAACAGTGTCTGTAAGTTAAATTATCATCTCAAACCATAAAGTATATTTATATACATATATATTGTATTCTGATTTTTCACATCGGGTTCTTATTTAAAGTTGGATGAGAGTAGGGGTGGTGTTTGTTTGCACATGCATTTCATTTATCAGTTCTCTTAATCGATATTCGTAGTTCGCGCTGCAGTGGGAAAAATGCATTTGAAGATTGAATTTGAATTCATACCTGTCGACAGTATTACTTTATTTCATCTGTTTTGTCAAAAACATTATAGCAATACATGGTTACGTCACGGTCACGTGCCCAAGAAACGATATAGGTTAATGATTTCCACGAAAAGGAATGTAAAAATAGATTTATGACGGGGTGGATTTACAAACCCTTTATCAAACCCCACCAATATCATTTAATTTTCAGACCATAATTTCACGTCCATTGGCACCTAAACTGTAGAAGTTTTAGTAATGATTTACTTATATGTATATATTAGTTTTTTTTCTGTCTTGAAGAATTTAATACGAAGACGGTGATTTCCATACGGGGAAATTTTTGTTGGTTTACCCAACATGTCATAAGGTGCACGGAACAATGGATGTCTGTAACTTTGAAGCAATGTTTATGAATTTTGCGCATGTTCATAAAAATGTCATCCTGACCCTATTCATAGGGAAGTTATTATGTTGAATTTATCATACAATATAACAATGAAAGAAATGCGATCGTCCTACTTACGCATTAAGCTGTTCTAATTATATTAAAACGCGAACAGATAAACGTTCGGGAGGTCATTCTGGTACATGCCAAAACCCAGTGGGACGTTACAGTATGACTATGAAATCACAGATGCTTGGGTTAGGACCCCTCTGAATAAGCTACATGAGTTGATTTAATTTTATTGTTATTTGCTGAAAATATTTCTAATGCATGTCAACAACGTCTTGCATATCCCTTAAGTCCAAAATAATTCAAAATAACCCTATTAAAAAAATACCCTCACTGTTATAATAACCAGTGAGGGTATTTTTTAAAGGGGCTTATTTTGAATTATTTTGGACTTTATGGGTATGCAAGACGTTGTTGACATGCATTAGAAATATTTTCAACAACAAAAATAATTAAATCAACTCATGTAGCTTATTCGGAGGGGTGGGTGGGTCCTGAGCCCAAGCACCGGTGTATGAAACATGCCAGACAGTATTCGACCTAATGAAGGAATCTGGATCGGTATATTATGAAATGTGTATTTGTTTTTAATCTTGCAATTCTTTCAGCTTCTTTAACAAGTTCTATAAAACTTATGTATCAATTTTACGCAAAAACACATAACAATCTCTCCAATTTAAGCATCATTTACTTGTAGCTTATGTACAAGTGGATTTTACCCCCTTATACGTTCAATAACGATGAGATTTTCATCAGATGACAAATCCGCGGATTCCTGGGCTCTAGAAATTTATATTTTTAAATCTGTGAAATATTGATAGAAGAAATCCACTTTATGCATTTTGATTGTCTTCACACATTTTACATGTAGTAATAAAAGGTAATTAAAATTCTGAACTTTGATGTCGAATTCAATTTCTTGGAATATTTTTCTTTTACTTCTAGTGTGATCTACATAGTGCATTAGACTTGTTGATAAACAGCTAGTAATCATGTATCACTTTACTATTATTAGTACATCCCTTATCGTATTATAATCGTATTACCGTAAAGGAGAAGGTTTCTGGAGAGCCCGAATCTGCTGCCTAATCTTAATTGTGTATCTAATCTAGATGATGAAAGGTGAAGATGACGAACAGTGACCAATCTCATAACTCCTATAAACATTACAAAATAGTTAATAACGCAGGTTAAATGAATAGCTCGCAACCACGAATTTGTTCTAGCGCCTTTGGTGTACAAAGACATATACATGGATAAATTGGACATTGATCACAGCAGCTTAACATCACATGATTGTAATATCTAGCAATCTGATCAATATTGTGTTGGGATTTTTGAAAATAATTATTACTATAATTTGGAGATAATTTGCGAATTGTATTTGCTTTACTTCAAGTCTTGATGTGTAAATGACTTTAACTTTTGATGATTGATATTTAAATTATGACTTTTCGTCACACTCTGATTCAACGAACAAGATACTGTTTTAACAATGCTTTGAATGAGCGTCCCCATTCTCCAACTGCGCACAATAACATTAACAATCCGAACTTACGGAGATTGGGTTCTGTTTTTTTAACATATTTTATCAAACGATTTTTGAATTGTAACAAAATCACGATAAACAGATTGTGACGAGTGAAGGCATTCAGAAATATGATCATGATATCCTCTGCTTTTCATCACGTCATGCAATAATAAAAAGGGATCACGTGATCATATATTAGATAGCCGTGTAAGACCATAGTCCCCTCCGCATGTTGCTGTTCGGAATTGTCATGGAATCCCTGATTGCATCCTGGTTTGTTGACAATCACAGTAATGGCATACACGAAAACAATTTACGGAGAGCCTTTTTACGATCCTGTTGCCATTGTTAGGTTACTATGTGTAGAGAGACCCAGAGAGTCTTTCACAAACTGTACATACGCAATGAGGAACAGTTGGTAATGACCGAAATTTTTATTGGGTCAAACTTTCTAAGGATATTAAATGACATCATTTGTTAAGATTCGTGGTAGGAATCGGTGAATTACCGCCTTTTCTCTGCAGGATTTTCTCATTCAGTGATTCTTCACACTTGTGGATTTCTAATGAAAACTGATTACGTAGATAGTGACCTTATGGGCGAGAACAGTTCCTCTTCAGGTACCTTTGTTATAGTTCATGGGAGACATTGGTTTTTAGTGGTAATAGTAAGACCTTAAACTTCAGACGAAATTATATCCAGTATCTAGAAGCTCTATGCACCAGGTTTTGGTCTGTTACGCGAATTGCAAAATGTAACTAGAATGATAATTTCTTATGGTAGAATATACAATGTATGTACGGGAATTAATAATAAAATATGTTACTTGAACTTGAAACCAAATGAAAATAAACATTGCCTTTTTAGTGTTGATTTATGTATTATATTATGTAAATAAATGCTAAAATTTTGTTGATTTTTTTAAGGATACATGTATTTTATTTTGTGGTTTTGTTTAAAGTTTGTAAAAGACAATGCTGTTGTCTGTTTTACTTGATCATTCAACTCTCCTGTTTAAAGACAGCATTTTGCAAATTGTATGGTTATAACGATCAAAACAGATATAGCTTGTTATTGCGTTGAATGCTTTCTAATATGTTTGATATCAATTATCAGACACCCTAATTATGACTACGGATAACTCCGTTTACCTGATAAAAGCATGGGGCTCAGGATGGGTGTGACTGGTCAACAGGGGAAACTGACTCCTCTTGGGCACCTGGTCTCACCTCTGGTGTGTTCAGGGGTCCGTGTTTATCATACTCTCTAAATATGTACTATTGATGGGATTGATCACTGTTCGTTATCTTCATTTTTCCATCTTTCACATTCATAGATCGACAAGAAAAAATGTACCAATAGCAGTAAGGGGAGAAAGAAACAATCTTATTTTTTTATTTACTTTAGGAATGGCACAGAACTCGGATCTGCTGCCCCCTATACCCCTACGGTATATACCCTATGCGGCTTTGAATAAACTTGCAGAAACATTTGACTCGCCTGCTGTGGATGGGCAGCGGACACTAGAAGGTCTCGCAGAAGCTATCTTCAAATTGAGTGGCTACGAAATTCAAGTCGATCACCACACAGTATCGGTATGTTGAAACACACAATATAGTAATACCCAGACACCTTTTTCAAAGAAAATTCTAGAATAGTCGTCAATGATATCTTCTTGTTTCTTTTCAGAGATTAAGGGATCGTTGTAAATCTGGCGAAAGCCCAACTGTGAAATTCATTGATGACTTAGCCAAATTTAAACATGCCAATCTTCGGATTCTACAAATGGCAATTTGTTCCCTTGAAACCCGTGCGGACGATGTGTTGCCGAGAGCTTTGGGAGGTAAGTAATTATTGCTGGGGGAAAATTCCTGAAGATATTTTGCATCAGGTTTTATTACATACTACATTATGATATATTCAACATGTCTTTTTTTATACAGAAATTATGCGTAGACACAGAAATGAACAGAGTCCCAGGGTAGAAATACCGTCTGACAGATGTTCACAACATGCCTGCAGTTGTAATGATTGTTATTATCCCAATAACGGAGCTTCCCTAGCACACTCTGAATACAACATTCACAATGTACAATATCGACAGTCACACTGTGACAAACCAGACTGTGCTCATAATCACAGAGGCCAGCCCAAGTACAAACGCCAAACGTCATATCCGGTTCACAATAGTCCACGAACACCGTCTCGTAACAATTTTGGAAGCCACAGTGTCTCCCAGAATATCTCAACCTTAAGTAAGATTAAAAATGATGCGGAGAAAACACAAATTACTAGAGATTTTGAATCATATACACATACAATGGAACTGTTTAGAAACGACTTCGAACCCCCTGATGATTTTAATCCTTATCCTCCAAGTGGATCTGAAGGAGATGACGAAGAAGATCAGGAAACTAATCTTTCTTTAAGAGACACACAAAGTGAAACAATCAACAGACCGAGACTGAATGAGTCAACAAGGCGAGTGCATTCAATGCCTGATGGTCCAGCAAGTCCATGTCATGTTAACAATGATCCAACACGGAGACATTCTGATCCACAACCCAAGCAAAGAGGTCCCGCGCGAAAGGACTGTGAAAGTGATGGTGACATTCCCAATATTCCAGACGCTTGCACTTGCTACAGAACTCCAATTATTCGCATAGGTAACTAATATTGATATTGACCCTCTCTCTCTCTCTCTCTCTCTCTCTCTCTCTCTGTACATTTCATTGGATGACAATTGAGAAATGGTAATTAGTTGCATTTCTATCCTTCAGGGCCAAAGACAGTCTTTGTTTCCCTAGCGGATGATTCTAAACCTCACATCAAGGAGGTACTAACCATGTGTACCAAACTCCAAGAAAAAGGTTTTGAGGTTAAATGTGATATGATGGAGTCTTTATTTACGGAACAGAACATCAACGTGAACGAATGGCTGGACCAGTGCTTCAAAAAAGCCATCTTTGTGATATTTTGCATATCTCCCAAATATCACAAATACATTCGCGCTGACAACATTGCAGAAGCTCATGCAAGTGATAACAAATTCCACACGAGATACATTTTTGATAGAGCACGAAGTGAATTCATTCGAAATAACAGTTTGAACAGACGTTTTCTACCCGTCCTATTCCGGAACTCTGGCGCGGAACAAAAACATATTCCGGATTTCTTGGGATCAACATTAAGGTACGTGTTTCCGGAAACTTTCAACCATTTAACGACATTCATGCAGAGACATGGTAAAAATGAATAATTGTGGTGGTCCGTTTTCCGGAAGGCAATAAGGAGACTGATGCTTTGCCGAAATGTGTGTAAGAATTTAAGTGATTTGGTAGTTTTGATTTACATTATTGATGTAAATATTGTAAATACACATAGATATATATATATATATATATATATAAAAAAAAAATACCACAAAGCCGATTAAGTATACTCAACTAGTTCCATCAATTCTCCATGAATAAATAAAGGATATACTTCTAAAGAATAGCAGAAACTAGTCGAGGATACTCTCTCGGCTGTGTGATATTTCTATAATACCACTAATTGTGTAGATGTTTCTATACTTACGTATATTTCTGAAATATTTGTATTACATATACATGCATATTTGTAACAGCTGTGCAGTATAAGACAATATATATAGATATATTACCGTTATTGATTTTTAAAGTTTATAATACTTTAGATACATCTTATTCTATGTCTGAATTAACTTATTAAAATTCAGGAGTTTATGAATTTTTGGTTGTTATTTTATCATCATTCTAATGACTGTAACATATTTCATGTTTAATTCTGAAAGTCGGTAGTTTACTTTTGATACTAAAATCTCAAAAAGAAGAAAGCAATCCATAGACTCTCATAGGAGGCGGGTGTGTTTTAATCGGGGTGATTTATATATAAACGTTGCAGTGGAGTGTACAATTGTATATTGTAACACGGTATTTTAGACGTGTTTACAATGACAAAACACAGGTGAAGAGACACCTTTAAGTACAACTGTACCGGATTTAAATACGATATCTCTTTTGTGAAAATTTTAGGGAGATGAGAGGAATTTAACATGCCCTCTGACATTGTTTTGCTCACTTTGTGACAATGGATCAAATTACTTCTATGACAATAGGGAGGGTATCGGTGGAAGGCGTATCGTGCGAATTTCAAATTTTTATGTTCCTTTAGAATTATTCTCTCTCTCTCTCTCTCTCTCTCTCTCTCTCTCTCTCTCTCAAATACTGATTAATATTATTACATATATCTGTGCATGATTTACAATTTTACACTTTGGTCGAGTTCAATTTATTCTGTCAAAACCATATAGATGGTTCAAGAAGTTCATTTATAAAACATATATACATTGTGCATTGCAAATATGTGCGAACAAACAGTTTGTGAAATTAATTAAAATGCGTACAATGGACCACTGTTTGGTAAAGTTATTAAAGTTAACCTATGGGCCATTGACAGTCTTAAAAAAATTTAAACAACCGTGGTTAGTAAATTGAGCTCTCTAGTCTAAACTGTTTTAGGTTGCTTTGCATATTCAGTGACTTTAACCTTGGTTTTTCTCCGATTCCCTTGTAGATGCATTACATCACCTATTTTAAATGCATCTTTTTCAATCACACAACATAGCCTGGAGACATTTTTAAGTACAATCATATCGGATTTTAAAATGTCACGATAAGGTAACACCGTATCTCATGAATATTAATTAGAGGAATATCACATGTTCTTTGACATTGTAATATGAATAAGCAGTTTGTAGACATAGTTAAAGCTGTATAATCCATGCTCATCTATTCTGTTTTTGTACAAAATTGTTTTAAAGCAGATTAGTTTTTAAATTTATTAACTTTCCCTTAATCATATGCTTGAAAACATTTGCATGTAAAAGAAAAAAGAGAGAAGAATATCTAAAAAGAAATTATAGCGGGTACCCATAAATTACATTTGCCGCTCGTAAAGGGGTTTATAAATAGCCCCACTCGCATCAATCCAAGTCTGAACTGGACACGTGACAGTCACTTGATTCGTACATTAAAATGGCCGAGTGACAGTTGTTTGTGAACACCGATTTAAAATCAAATAATTCTAGTTAAAACTGTTGATATGATATGTCGTGTAGCCTCATAAATGCGTGCGTATGGTGATATACAATGTAGCAGCGTTTTATAAGGTGAAAAAAATGTCGAAATTCGGACCATACAACTTTTAAAAAGTATCAGGTTGACCATTGATTAGTGTAAAGTTGTAACCTCACTTAAAGGTCATTGACAGTCCAAAAGATATTGAGACACTTAATATAAAGAAAATATGGATGCATGGATTTGTATACACTGTACAGTTTGGGTTTTATTTGGTTGTAATAATTATGAATATAAAATTCCTAAAAAAAAAATAAGGGACTTTTAAATTTTCCATGATATTCAAAACTAGAAATATATGTTACCTTTCCCAGGACTTTATTTAACTTAATCTCTCTGTTTTGGTCCTAATTTTTAAAACTCATGGGAATAAATTACATTCCATACGATATATTGTATTCATTTTACTTATAAAAACATAAGGTTAGTTTTCATTTTTAAAAAAGTTAGTTAGCCAGTGTCAAACAACTATATGTAAAATATAAAACAATGATCTATGGTCTATCACTTTTTCAGGTTGTTTAGTCTCTACAGGTGCGTTACCTTTGTGGCAATCTCTAGCACTTGGCAAACACAACACAAAAGGTGGCTTTCTCGCTTACCGCCGATTATTGTCCCTTATCTGTATGAAATTGTTATCTTTACCCGTGGTAGTCCAGTCTGATTTAAACAAGATGTTAGATCCGCTTGTATATATGTATGCGGGTGGATCCAATATCTAATTGTTATTAAATTGTGCGGTAGTCTAGTGGTTAGATTGTTCGCTTATCAACCGGCAGACCTGGGTTCGATCCCGGCGCTAGTCAAACGAAGACAGTGATTGTTCCTTCACTAGCGCCGCTTCAAACGTCAGACGTTAAACATAGATAGTGACTGTTTCTTCTCCAGCATTACATTAAACGTCAGGCGTTAAACATAGGTAGTGACCGTTTCTTCTCCAGCACTACATTAAACCCAAAACGTTTAACATAGATAGTGACCGTTTCTTCGCAAAGAGCCCGGCATTAGAAGTGGAAATTACGGGAATGGCTCTAAAAACGGAAGACCTTAAAAATTTACCTGTCAAATATAATCTACAATGTCCATTAACCAAGCATTTTGGATTTACTATGAAGTTCATTTTGACAATATTTTTCTAAATTTCTATAGTATTTAAACAAATTAATTGCATCCGACAATTTGGGCTTTGAGCCCTGTGATCTGGAGTAATAAATATGCTTTTGTGCTAACAAAAGAAGAAAACTTTCCAAACAACTTCCATCAATATTGCCTAGCAACAAATTCTTTTTGTGATTTTATCTTCTTTTTTTAGAACAAAAGTGTTAGCGTGATAAAGAACCCTCACAGCTATGGTCCTGGCCTCAAGACCATAAACTGAGAATATTCTCAAGTCTAAATTTCAAATCCTGCTAACTTTTGAAATAATTTTCATTAACATATCAAATTTTCAGGATATGTGATTTTTTAAAAATAAACCTGAAATTTTTTAAACATCTGTACTAGATATAAGATATACAAAGTAATAAAACTTTTGAGCACAACTGCGCTACAACTAAGTATTTACTGGTTCAATACTGATCCCATTGGTGGAAACATATTACACATCAATTACTGAACCATATCCAATTGGGGTGAAAATTAATCAACTGAAATTTTGAAAGGGTTTTGCAAGGACTATATTTTGTGGTGGAAAGTTCTAAATCTGCGTGATATTACAGTTTCTATTTCATCCAATACATCTTCTATTTTTATACTCCTATATGTGTATTTCAGTTTATAATTTATGATACAAGTAGTTGAGACTTGGAACTTGATCAAGTGTTGTAATTTATCAATTTGGTTGATATATTTTTCCAAGTACAACACCAATTCTTCAAAAGGTTTAAACTAATTTACTCGAAATTTTGTATAAAAATTTAATTTTTTGCCAATAATTAAAAAATTTGGTCTTCAACCCTCTCTTTTTTTAGTTCCATTTTGAATTTTAAGACAAGATCATGAAAATTGTGAAATTTTAGAAATTGACATTACTCCTAATATGTCTCTTTAAACTCCCAAATTCGATATCATTAATTTTTTCATATATCAAGTGTAAAATGGTCATTATTTATTTCCCTTAATTGTATTAAACTTTTTTGTTATCTGTATTGTTAGAAAACATGATTATGTATCTATTTTATGTAATGATTGATTTCTGTCGCTTATATTGTGTTGACACGAACATACATATCATTTAATTGAATGAATCTTAAGTGCAAAAAGGCCATGTTTAGAACACTGTAGCTCAATAACAAGCATTGCGACCCCAGTTTTTCTTTTCATTTTCTAATTCTTCTTCAACGTAGAAATTAAAATACACTTCCCAATAAATTGACATTACTCTAAATGCCAGGTGCGAACCTCTTTAATTCTATTCTCAGTTTATGGTCTTGGGTCCAGAGCGCTAAGCATAGATACATATTTATGCCACTTCGGCTATTGACATGTATAGCGGGTGACGTCACTACACGAGTAAACAGTTCTGGAATAAATAGTATACATTATTAAAAGGAGTTCACTATTTCATATAGGTAGATAAATTGTCGTGATAACACGGCATCGAGAGAAAAAAATCTGTCACCTTTTCAGATTTTACAAAAACGATTTTGACTTGTTATCTGATCACGGAGATTGAGAACATCGTTCTGAATTCAACAAACCATGTCGATTTAGTGATATAATTCATATGGTATTATGTGAAAAGTTCTTCTATTCAGTCTAATAAACGTATCAGCTTATATTTGATATTTTGTTTTTATTTAAGACTTCACATATCGGTGTAAACCAACTTATGTTTACACACCATTCCTCAGGACAATTTAAAAACTAGACTGTTTGATATCATAGACAGTTGCTTATCAATATAGAATTCGGAAATACACAGATCTTGTCATCAGTCATCCAGAGATTACTTTATTAAACTCCATTCGGATTCTACGCACGCGTACTCTGAAATTGTTATTAGAAAGATGCTGGAGTTCGTCATTGTCAACACCTACGTAGTCCTTTGAGAGCCTGATGGAATTCTAAAGGTCACAAATCAAATACTCTATCATTAGCTGACCTGTTTTACTTTTGCTTAGACCTTTAGATATATCTACCTTTTATATAATACAACATTACCTTTCATTCATATATCTGGTAAATCCACTCAAACCTCCTACCCTAGAACAAAAATACTAAAGTTTATTGACATTGAGTCATCAACAAGTAAACTCAAATTCACTAGATTGAATCGTCTTAATCAACTAGGTGACCTTCATACAGAGGTAAGAAGGATTGTGCAAGATTGGTTTCGTTTTATTTTACCTTGAAAATCGGATAATTATTCAATCGCCACTTTTCACAGGAACTTCAGTATATGTTCATTCATTATGCTGTATGTGACGATTTGAGAGCATTTGTTCTCTCTTTATTACTATGCCTTGAAAAGGTACATATTTATGACATAATGTAATTGATCATGAGTAATTACAAATTAATTTCGTTCGTATACTCTTTGTTTTTGGAAACTGAGATTTGTACTCAGGTTTTCTACCGTACCCATGAGATGTTTCATTGTCAGCTTTGAATCTGCAGAATTAACTTTCTCGCAAAGTCTTTCTATTATAGATGAAAGCCTTTTAATAGTAGGAACTGTGTTTAGACTAATATTGAATTGAATAGTTTGGGATTTTCCAAATCTATTGGTTGAAAATAATCTACTTATATCCTATTAAAAAAAATTAAAGTGACGTCATGGATGTTTACATTTGTTGGCTTAATTATGCATGGTCGTAAGAATAGTACTGACATCGGGCGACACATATTGTCAATGTTTATTTATGATACAATTGAAACAGTTGGTATATCGTTTTTCATATTGCTTACATTTTACTCTGAAAGTTGAATTGATACTAAATATTTCACGTTTTAACATCACGATCGGTGGCAGCTTGAAGTTACCTGGATATCATATTCTTTGAACAGTGTGTAGAACGCTAATCGATGGAAAAATCCTGGTACGAGTTGTATACATGTAGAAAGCAAATAAGGGTAAACAATGTAGGTAGCAGGGGATAGGTTCGCACTATAGACAAAGTTTTTTAAAGGGACTGATTCACGATTTTCTCCAAAATTTTGTTTTTCACTTTTGATGATCAGAATCTACTGCCAAATGTGTTTAAAAAGGTTTCACATAAAAATTTGGGTTATACGTTATCACAGAAGCTCATGTTAGAGAGTTCATTTTTTGTTTTGTAAACAAAGATTGCGGTATGTTTTTGTTTACGAAATTTTCAAAAGAAATGGTTATCAATCTAAGTTTATTATATCTTTCACATTTCAAGCATTCCTCAAGTAAAATGTATCATCTAAAAGTTAAAAATTGTGACTATGCAAAATTTAGATGCTTTGTATTACAAAATTAACATTTCACTGGTGTGTTTGTATACATGAAAATACTCGAGGTTTTGTTTACATAACACAGATTTAAGGCTAAAATATTGCTTTTATTTTTGCATTCAGAAGGTCAAAATGTTGGTCATCAACATTAAATGAGTTATATTCTTAATGTTTCACATAAAAACAGCTGAGAGAGAGAGAGAGAGAGAGAGAGAGAGAGAGAGAGAGAGAGAGTGGATGACCCCAGATGAAAGGTAGATTTTTAGAAGGACAGACAGGGTTTTTGATAGTGCACAGTGTCTAAATCCCCTTGCTCTAGTGGGGTTTGGGTGGTCCCGAATGAGAGAAAATCAAAGCGAGAAAGATTCGCCTGCTCAGAGCATGTTTTGTGTACCAGCACCAGTAGTTATAGATTATATGTAATTTAGGGTCATAATGTATTAGCAATACCAATATGAAATACAAGTATTGAAATAAAAGGGAAATATGATGTTTCATTACTCTGTTATACACTGACTTTGATGTCTACCCATATGTTACAGAACCCCCCAAAAAATGACACTTTGGATTTGGAACAAATTCTTACCATTAGAGCTCGTTACGCGAGCAGTCATGGCTGTTAAATCACTTTAAAATGATGCATGTTTATAATATAAATTTACTATGCATTAAGAGTTTTCAGGACACGGATTTGTAAATGGTGTTTTCAAATTGTTTAGATTGATTGAATTTATATTGTTTAACGTCCTTCTCGAGAATATTTCACTCATATGGAGATGTCACCACTGCCGGTGAAGGGCTACAAAATTTAGGCGCTTACGGCCTTTGAGCACAGAGGGATCGTTATCGTGCCACACCTACTGTGATATGGGGCCTCGGAGTTTGAGGTCTCATCCGAAGGACCGCCCCATTTAGTCGCCTCTTACGACAAGCAAGAGGTATTAAGGACCTAGTCTGACCCGGATCCCCGCGGGACCAAATTGTTTAGATATAATGCCGGAAATATATTACCTTCTATCTTGCTCACATGTTTATAATGAACTATCACTTTATGTTCAATAATATGAATTGTAAAAGAAGTAAATCTGCTGCTGATATTGCGGTAATGTGAAGCTTTATTCACTGCAGTATGAGAAGATCGGGGTCTGATACATTACAGGTGACGTCAATCAATGTATCCTTAGAAGTGCAGACTTGATAAGGTTTATATAGATAATTAAGGTTTTCTCAGCAGAGATCATATTATTTTTTATACATTGTAGATTTATTTCGTCAACAGTGCATGGTTTTCCCTCAACGAAAGTAGTATCTGTAATGCACCTATTAACACTGTACAGGTTAGGTTTAAGGACAGGGTACACTTTTTGACATGTTTCAGTAGTCATATATACATGTCATCTCTCAATAAGAGTGCCAGTTAGACAACTAACAAGAATAGATATGGGTTACCCCATATCCAAGATATTCGACTTTTAATTTACTTGAATTTTCACTATGCACAGCTGATCTCTAAGAAAAGACTGCACTTGTTATGAAACTGGTGTATAGTCCTTCATGTCCGTAGCAAATACCGTCACCAGTCTTTTGTCACTAGCAAACAGTGCACACACCGGTGCTTGCAAGACATATGAAAAAATGGATAGATGGCACAAATACGGTACAAAGATATTTATGTTTTTTTTGTCGAAGAAGGAAATCAAGGAAATTGGGGAATAGCAAATTTATTGTGTTTCATACCGATTGTTAAGCCGTTCTTGGTACACTGATTTTGACTGCGGATAACTTCGTTTACCTGATCAGGATATGGGGCTCACGGCGGGTGTGACCGGTCAACAGGGGATGCTTACTCCTCCTAGGCACCTGATCCCACCTCTGGTGTGTCCAGGGGTCCGTGTTTGCCCAACTATCTATTTTGTATTGCTTGTAGGAGTTATGAGATTGATCACTGTTCGTTATCTTCACCTTGCATACAGCAGAAAAGTATAGCTTTAAAAATACTACATGAGAATGCGTATACCTATTAATACAACTTATTGGGGCACATACTTTGTGCAGGCTTAATTTTTGCTAAAAATGATCATTTTTATCACAAAATTTCCCCCATCAAACCAGTCTTATTTCATAATTCTTCCCAAATGTTTCCTTTTATATTTGTATGGAAATTCAAAGCAAAGACATGAAAAAATTGAAATCTCTCGGAATAAATACAATCGTACTCTAATTTGTACCACGTAACAAATTAATGTGAACTTTAGAATGGCAAAAACAAGAAGGATTGATGTAATCTACACTTTCTCCAAATTTTGTGTATGGTATAACCTTAACAGCAAAGAAACCCTTAAAAAATAAATAGACATGTATATGTCACACTGAATACATAGCAAATATCTTCAGACTGGTGACCTTCACCTTTTAATTGTGGTCCGAATCCAAGTGTTGAGTGTTGTATACGCATTCCGTCATTCCGTCGGTGGCCGAGTGGTTAGGCCGTCAGACTCTCGACCGAAAGGTCGTGGGTTCGAGTCCTGGCCGCGGCAGGGCTGACGTTGTGTCCTTGGGAAAGGCACTTTACATGAATTTCCTCACTCCACCCAAGTGTAAAAGGGGTACCCGGCTATAGACAGTGAAAGATATTGTTAAAATGTTAGTGCTCTAGCACTTGTAACGGCAGCTTGCACTGTATGCTTCCTAGGAGGCTGAGAAAGTTCTAGATTGATATAAGGTCTGCCGGGGTAATAATGTACATTGATAATTGTAAAGCGCTTTGAGCAGCATACGCTGGATAAGGCGCTATATAAAACCAATTATTATTATTATTATTAAACAACGGGAAAACCCCACATAAATTAATGATTAACATTCTCTCTCAGAAGAAATCGTATGATAATTAACGAACACTATTCATCAAAGTAATATAATTGTTGCAATAGTATAATCAATGTGAAAAAAATTTCAATCGAAGAATGACCTATATTTCGTGAAAAGACTGAGGAGGCAGCTAGCGTAGGAATATGAACACTTCTTATATACATTTCTGGGGGGGAAAGTTATTTTTCTTAAAAACATTTGACTTTAATTTTGTTTTCTCCCACGTATTACATACTCATCGATATTCTATACATTTGTTGTAATCCTGTATCTGCTGATCATGAATGAAACTATATTTTTTCAGAGCAATTGTGTGAAGAGTACCTGAATCCAGTAATATATCTTCAATAGATAGTATGCACTGATCGAATGTATTAAAAACTGTCACCTGGGTGTGATTAGAAAACACAAACTTGCCAAGAGGTGCAGTAGCCTACGTGCGCTGTTAACAATGCTCAATGACAAACGAGAGATAACGTGCAAGATCTGGGACAGTGTGAAGTCTATACTGCGTGACTTTGCAGTCTTGGAATTCCAAAAGGTATCACAGCCTATGTATTGGTCTACAGCTCAAATTCGTTGTATAAAAAATTAAGTCGATACGTCATAAACAGTGGTGATAACTGTTAACTGTATCAATTAAACACAGCTTACAAGTATGTGTTCAATGGTAACTGTTTTAAAGATTTTTTAGGTATGTCGGACATGAGAATGTATTTCAGATTACTCTTTTTAAAAATGGCTAAAGTTGGCGCTTTTTATGATAATGTTGGTTAGGCTAGTTCTAGTTATTGTCCTCCAATGAAATCTACCTACTAGACTAATTAGAATCCCTGAGTTGCACTGTGCTATGTTCGGATGTACACCTTCGCTTAACGTGGACGTTTACCAATACTGGGCGTCAGCATAAAGGCTTTCAACATTCTACACTAGCCTAGTATATCGTTTACTTGGGCTTTTGCCATACGCAGCAGAGGATGTCTAAAGATAGGCATTGATACAGTGAACTCCCAATATAAGATATACATGGATGCAGTGGAGACCCCGATATAAGACAGACATGGATACAGTGGAAACCCCGATATAAGACAGACATGGATACAGAATAGCTTCTACGATACCACACATTTTGATATAGAGAAACCTAAGACACAAAACCACCTTCATACATACAAAAAAGAACCCTTAAGATAGGACACATATTGATGCAACAGAAAACTTAAGATACAACGGACATTGACACAAGAGACACCTTAAGATAAGACACTAGAAAATTCCTCAATAGGGCAGACATTGCTACAAGAGAAAGCCTAACACAGAAGACATTGCTACAGGAAAATAAGACACAGAAGACATTGTTACAGGAAAATAAGACACAGAAGACATTGTTAGAGGAAAATAAGACACAGAAGACATTGTTACAGGAAAATAAGACACAGAAGACATTGTTACAGGAAAATAAGACACAGAAGACATTGTTATAGGAAAATAAGACACAGAAGACATTGTTACAGGAAAATAAGGCACAGAAGACATTGTTACAGGAAAATAAGACACAGAAGACATTGTTACAGGAAAATAAGACACAGAAGACATTGTTAGAGGAAAATAAGACACAGAAGACATTGTTAGAGGAAAATAAGGCACAGAAGACATTGTTACAGGAAAATAAGGCACAGAAGACATTGTTACAGGAAAATAAGACACAGAAGACATTATTACAGGAAAATAAGACACAGAAGACATTCTTACAGGAAAATAAGACACAGAAGACATTGTTACAGGAAAATAAGACACAGAAGACATCGCAACAAGAGAAAGCTAAAGACACCACAGGCAACGCTTTGAGATACGACAAACATTGCTAATGTTGAACCAAGAAATACCACATACATTATTACTTTAGAACCCCAAAAATCTTATAGGCATTTGTATGATACACGTTGGTATTGTAGGACCTCTAAGGGTACATAATCTGTACGATAGTTATCGATACAGAAGACATGCGTTAGGGACACTTGTAATAATAAATCCTCTCAGTGTCATGATTTGAAGAAAATAACCCACAATCCTATATGTAAATACAGTACACTGTCGATTGAGCACTTCTGATACATCTACAGGAACTGAAGTGGATTTTTTTTTACCTCAACAGAAAATTCATCTTTGCCAAATTGGTAGATCATTACCCATAGTTTGAATACGTTTTTGGTTTAAGGAATGCCACGATGTTTTATTGCCCAAGGAGTTTTGATATTTCTTTCATGGATTTTAGCCCCCATGGGAAGTTGTTTTATGAGAAGAAATTAAAAACTCCTGTAGAAAATTGTTGTTCCCATGAATTATGGATGTCAATATTTAATCTATCATTTGAGAGAAGGGTATTTAACACTGTGGGTGATGGTCTACTCATTTTACAGAACATATTTACGCAATAAGGTAGACTATAAATAATACTACCGAATATTTAGTCATATCATATCTTAATATATGTATCAATGCAATGATTACAGCAGCATAGATTATTAAAGATATACCATGATACAATGTACGTTTGCATTAATGAGTAGCACTATGTACCAGGTAATCCTAAATATTTAGCACATTATCAAATAAATCTGTCAGAAGTGACATTTTTATTCCAACCATATTTATCTGAGAACATGCGAAATATTTTTATTGTGTGTACAATCACACTCAGGGGCCTCCGTGGCCGAGTGGTTAGAGCATCGCGCTCAAAATCACACGGCCTCTCACCTCCGGTCGGCGCGGGTTCGAATCCCGCTCGCGACGGTAAGTGAGAAAGTTTCCCAGTTTACTTTCGGAAGCTCGATGGTCTCTTCCCAGGTACATTGTATCTGGCTTCTCTCTTCCACCAATAAAAACTGGGCTCCACCATATAACTGAAAAATTGTTGAGTATGGCGGAAAACAGCAAAACACAAACAAACAAACAATCACACTCATTGATACAATGCATAAGAAATCATTATATATTTATATATATATATATATATAATGTATTTATAATACAGTGCAAGTACTGTTACAGAACAGTACCTGTGTTTATAGTAATCTGTTTGAGTACAGTACATGTGTCTCATATTAGTTTGTTGTTTAATTTTACATCCCGTCGAGAAATTTCCCCTCTTATTGAGACGTCACCAGTCGTAGGTGAAGCACCACATTTAGATTTATACTTAGCGCTTACAGTCGTAGCAGTAAGGGTTATTCATAGTATCAAAGCCTGTCGTGACCTCCGTTTTAAGGTATGTTGGAATTCTCATGGGCATGACTTGTGCTCCTTTATAAGCTTACCTCTTTTTACATTCTTACGAGGCAAAATTTCTTCAAAAGCTACTACATGTGAAGAAAAAATATCTTGCTGTGGCCTTTAACTCGACATAAAGATATATCGATGTTTCATCTATTAACAATAGTTATTTTCATTGGTATGTCGACTAGATATATCCCCGTAGATTCGAAATAAAAGACACCAAAGAGTTTTCCACATCAGCCTCGTACAGATATTTTATTGAACATGGATGTTGACGGCAAACTAACGACAAACGGGATGATTTCAGCTTCTCCATCGTCAACTTCCCATATACAGTATATGTATAGCAATGTGCAATTGTCACCTGCATGTGGTGTTTATGTCTCTCAATTGATTCGATACGCAAGAGCTTGTCCCGCGGATGATCAGTTTTAAATCGAGTCAGACTACTGACAAACACGTTGATGTTACAGGGTTTGAAACATCTGGTTTAAAGTCGACATTTCGTAGATTCTCTGGATGTTATAACGATCTAGTTTGCCTATACACCTTGTCATTTGGGTCAAATGCTGTCTGATGTGTTTATCTAACTCTGTTTACCTGATCAAGATATAGGGCTCACATCGGGTGTGATCGGTCATGAGAGAATGCTTACTGCTCCTAGACACCTGATCCCACTTCTGGTATATCCTGAGACAGTATTTACATGTATGTATATTATCTTAATCAGCACCCTACAGCTACAGAAACGTATAGTTCAAAAGTTTGATGTGATCTTCCGACCACCGGCGTGCACGGACAACTGACGTCGTCTTTTGTGTAGAACGCATATCCTTACAAAACAGTTTAAGACTAAGAGATGCAAGGATAAACCGTTTAAGAAAAAAGAGATAAAAATACAATTCTATTTTTGAAACTTGGAGCTGAAACACATACATAATTGCCTAGCAAATGTTCTCAGGACTTGTTTTGAAATGGAAATAATAGGACCTTTAATTTCATTCACAAAACTCTATTGGCATGCATTCAACTATTTCAGCATGCTGTAAACAACTGATTCTGGTATGAGGTGGATTTCAAAATAGACTAGTATCAAGTAACTGAGATCTATATTTAGTCAGCGCAAACATGAATCGTAGACCAGAAGGTAGGCTTGTGCAAAGCTTTGTATTTATAAGTAAATTATAGTTATGATTAAACTCTCATGTAGTCTTAGGACTTTGTTCCCCTGGGTCTTACCCAGGACAAGAATTTGAAACCCAGCAGTAAAGCTCATCTCTCATGAATTTTTTTTACCAATACATGTCATAATAATGGCTCAGTTAGTAATACTCATAAACTAAAGTTTCAGTGTTTTAATCATGTTATTAGTCTGTGGTTGCATAATTGATTGACGACTTCTCGTAAAGCTTTCGATGACAATAATGCTACCTAAATTTTCCATGTGCGATGTTTCAATTAATGGCTAAGTCAGAGAAGCAATTGCAAGTTAATCTTAACAACCAACTGGACAAATCTTTATCTCCATCTTGTAGAGTGTTCACAATAGTGTGCATAACTTTATAAAGATAAGATAAATGTAATCCTCTGGGTTGTTGGAGAATCAATACCGCCACAGGCACAGCTCAACATGTTCACAGAATTCCAGAGGAGCTTATACTCACTGTGTAACTCTACATTCTAACAGCGTTAGATGATGGATTGTATTTTGTTTAACGTCCCTCTCGAGAATTTTTCACTCATATGGAGACGTTACTATTGCTGGCAAAGGACTGCAAAATTTAGACCTATGTTTTATGCGCTTAAGGCCAATAAACAGGGGAGGGGTCTTTTTCGTGCCACACCTACTGTGACATGGGGGTTCGGTTTTTGCGGCCTCATTCAAAGGACCGTCCCATGCATAAAGTCGCCTTTTACGACAAGCATGGGGTAATAAGGACTGTGAAAGTGACGGCGACATTCCCAATATTCCAGACGCTTGCACTTGCTACAGAACTCCAATTATTCGCATAGGTAACTAATATTGATATTGACCCCCCCCCTCTCTCTCTCTCTCTCTCTCTCTCTCTCTCTCTCTCTCTCTCTCTCTCTGTATATCCCATTGGATGACAATTGAGAAATGGTAATTAGTTGCATTTCTATCCTTCAGGGCCAAACACAGTCTTTGTTTCCCTAGCGGATGATTCTAAACCTCACATCAAGGAGGTACTAACCATGTGTAATAAACTTCAAGAAAAGGGTTTTGAGGTTAAATGTGATACGATGGAATCTTTATTTACGGATCAGAACATCAACGTGAACGAATGGCTGGACTGGTGCTTCAAAAAAGCCATCTTTGTGATATTTTGCATATCTCCCAAATATTTCAAATGCATTCGCGCTGACAACATTGCAGAAGCTCATGCAAGTGATAACAAATTCCACACGAGATACATTTTTGATAGAGCACGAAGTGAATTCATTCGAAATAACAATTTGAACAGACGTTTCCTGACCGTCCTATTCCAGAACTCTGGCGCGGAACAAAGACATATTCCGGAATTCTTGGGATCAACATTAAGGTACGTGTTTCCGGAAACTTTCGACCATTTAACGAATTTCATGCAGAGACATGGTTGTAGTGTTCCGTGTTCCGGAGGGCAATAAGGAGACTGATGCTTTGCCGAAATGTGTGTAAGAATTTAAGTGATTTGGTAGTTTTTATTTACATAATTCATGTAAATATTGTAAACACACACACACACACACACACACACACACACACACACACACACACACACAGATATATATATATATATATATACCGCAAAGCCGATTGAGTATACTCGTCGACTAGTTTCATCAATTCTCCATGAATAAATGAAGGATATACTCCTAAAGAATAGCAGAAACTAGTCGAGTATACTCTCTCGGCTGTGTGATATTTTTATTATACTACTAATTGTGTAGATTTTTCTATACTTACAAATATTTCTGATTTATATTATATATACATGCATATTTGTAACAGCTGTGCAGTTTAACACAATATATATATATATATATATATATATATATACAGAGAGAGAGAGAGAGAGAGAGAGAGAGAGAGAGAGAGAGAGAGAGAGATTACCGTTATTGATTTTTAAAGTTTATATTACTTGAGATACATCTTATTCTATGTCTGAATTAACTTATTAAAATTCAGGAGTTTATGAATTTTTGGTTATTTTTATCATCATTCTAATGACTGTAACATATTTCACGTTTATTTCTAAAAGTCGATAGTTTACTTTTGATACTGAAATCTCAGAAAGAAGAAAGCAACTCAAAATATCATGGGAGGCGGTGGGTGTTTTAATCGGGGTGATTTATATATAAACGTTGCAGTAGAGTATACAATTGTATATTGTAACACGGTATTTTAGACGTGTTTACAATGACAATAGAGACACCTTTAAGTACAACTGTACCGGATTTAAATACGTCGCATCGATGTAATACGATATCTCTGTTTTGTGAATATTTTAGGGAGATGAGAGGAATTTAACATGCCCTCTGACATTGTTCTTGCTCACTTTGTGACAATGGATCAAATTAATTCTATGACAATAGGGAGTGCATCGGTGGAAGGTCTATCGTGCAAATTTCATATTTTCATGTTCATTTAGAATTATTCTCTCTCTCTCTCTCTCTCTCTCTCTCTCTCTCTCTCTCTCAGTTTAAATACTTTAATACTATTACATATACCTGTTCATTATTTACAATTTTACACTTTGGTCGAGTTCAATTTATTCTGTCAAAACCATGTAGATGGTTCAAGAAGTTCATTTATAAAACATATATACATCGTACATTGCAAATATTATACATGTACCATACGAACAAACAGTTTGTGAAAGTAATTAAAAAGCGTACGATAGACCACTGTTTGGTAAAGTTATTAAAGTTAACCCATGGGCCATTGACAGTCTAAAAGAAATTAAACAACCATGGTTAGTAAACTCTCTAGTCTAAACTGTTTTAGGTTGCTTTGCATATTCAGTGACTTTAACCTTGGTTTTTCTCTGATTCCCTTGTAGATCATTACATCACGCTATTTTAAATGCATCTTTTTCAATCACAAAACACAGCCTGGAGATATTTTTAAGTACAATCATACCGAATTTTAAAATGTCACGGTAAGGTAACGCCGTATCTCATGAATATTAATTAGAGGAATATCACATGTTCTTTGACATTGTAATATGAATAAGCAGTTTGTGGACATAGTTAAAGCTGTATAATCCATGCTCATCTATTCTGTTTTTGTACAAAATTGTTTTAAAGCAGATTAATTTTTAAAGTTATTAACTTTCCCTTAATCATATGCTTGAAAACATTTGCATGTAAAAGAAAACAGAGAGAAGAATATCTAAAAAGAAATTATAGCGGGTACCCATAAATTACATTTGCCGCTCGTAAAGGGGTTTATAAATAGCCCCACTCGCATCAAGGGAATCCCATTATGATGTAAGTGTATATAACGTAGGCGTAACTGTATAAATTTCTGATAGAGCAACGAATTCTTAAGAGGTATTTGACATTTTTATTCTAACTTGAGGCACGGTACTGTAGTAACAAAATACACAGCTTTACATATACAAGACTACCGATGATCCAAGTATGAACTGGACACGTGACAGTCACTTGATTCGTACATTAAAATGGCCGAGTGACAGTTGTTTGTGAACACCGATTTAAAATCAAATAATTCTAGTTAAAACTGTTGATATGATGTATGATATGTCGTGTAGCCTCATAAATGCGTGCGTGTGGTGATATACAATGTAGCAGCGTTTTATAAGGTGGGGAAAAAAATGTCGAAATTCGGACCATACAACTTTTAAAAAGTATCAGGTTGTATACACTGTACAGTTTGGGTTTTGTTTGGTTATAATAATTATGAACATAAAATTCTTAAAATATAAGGGACTTTTAAATTTTCCATGATATTCAAAACTAAAAATATGTTACCTTTCCCAGGACTTTATTTAACTTAATCTCCCTCTGTTTTGGTCCTAATTTTTAAAAATCATGGGAATAAATTACATTCCATACGATATATTGTATTAATTTTACTTATAAAACATAAGGTTAGTTTTCATTTTTAAAAAAGTTAGTAGCCAGTGTCAAACAACTATATGTAAAATATAAAACAATGATCTATGGTCTATCACTTTTTAAGGTTGTTTAGCCTCTACAAGTGCGTTACCTTTGTGGTAATCTCTAGCACTTGGCAAACACAACACAAAAGGTGTCTATCTCGCTTACCGCCGATTATTGTCCCTTATCTGTATGAAATTGTTATCTTTACCCGTGGTAGTCCAGTCTGATTTAAACAAGATGTTAGATCCGCTTGTATATATGTATGCGGGTGGATCCAATATCTAATTGTTATTAAATTGTGCGGTAGTCTAGTGGTTAGATTGTTTGCTTCACAACCGGCAGACCTGGGTTCGATCCCGGCGCTGGTCAAACGAAGACAGTGATTGTTCCTTCACTAGCGCCGCTTCAAACGTCAGACGTTAAACATAGATAGTGACTGTTTCTTCTCCAGCACTACATTAAACGTCAGGCGTTAAACATAGATAGTGACTGTTTCTTCTCTAGCACTACATTAAACCCTAAACGTTTAACATAGGTAGTGACCGGTTCTTCTCCAGCACTACATTAAACCCAAAACGTTAAACATAGATAGTGACTGTTTCTTCTCCAGCACTACATTAAACCCAAAACGTTTAACATAGATAGTGACCGTTTCTTCTCCAGCACTACATTAAACGTCAGGCGTTAAACATAGGTAGTGACCGGTTCTTCTCCAGCACTACATTAAACCCAAAACGTTTAACATAGATAGTGACTGTTTCTTCTCCAGCACTACATTAAACCCAAAACGTTTAACATAGATAGTGACCGTTTCTTCTCCAGCACTACATTAAACCCAAAACGTTTAACATAGATAGTGACCGTTTCTTCGCTAACAGCCCGGCATTAGAAGTGGAAATTACGGGAATGGCTCTAAAAACGGAAGACCTTAAAAATTTTACCTGTCAAATATAATCTACAATGTCCATTAACCAAGCATTTTGAATTTGCTATGAAGTTCATTTTGACAATATTTTTTCTACATTTCTATAGAATTTAAACAAATTAATTGCATCCGACAATTTGGGTTTTGAGCCCTGTGATCTGGAGTAATAAATATGCTTTTGTGCTAACAAAAGAAGAAAACTTTCCAAACAACTTCCATCAATATTGCGTAGCAACAAATTCTTTTTGTGATTTTATCTTTCTTTTTTTTTTTTTTTTTTTAGAAAAAAAGTGTTAGCGTGATAAGGAACCCTCACTGCTACGGCCCTGACCTCAAGACCATAAACTGAGAATATTCTCAAGTCTAAATTTCAAATCCAGCTAACTTTTGAAATAATTTTCATTAACATATAAAATTGTCAGTATGTGTTTGCATTTGATTTTTTAAAAATAAACCTGAAGTTTTTTAAACATCTGTGCTAGATGTAAAACTTATACGGTACCAATTTTGATGCACCAGATGCGCATTTCGACAAATAATGCTCAACCGAAATGTTTGAAATCCGAAATAACTATGAAGTTTTAGATCTAAATATAACCAAAAACAGCGTGCCAAACAAGTGGAGCCAAATTCGTCCAAGGATAAGAGCTATGCATGAGGGAGATAATCCTTAATTTTGAAATGAATTTCTAAATTTTATAACAGCAATTAAATATACATTCCTATTTTCAAGCTAGTAACGAAGTACTTAGCTACTGGGCTGTAGAGACCTTCGGGGACTAACAGTCCACCAGCAGAGGCCTCGACCCAGGGGTGATAATGTAAAACTTATACGGTACCAATTTTGATGCACCAGATGCACATTTCGACAAATAATGTCTCTTCAGTGATGCTCAACCGAAATGTTTGAATCTTAAGATATATAAAGTAATAAAACTATTGAGTACAACTGCGCAGGATGCTACAACTAAGCATTTACTGGTTCAATACTGATCACAGTGGTGCAAACATATTACACACCAATTATTGAACCATATCCAATTGAAAAAAAAATGTGTCAACTGAAATTTTGAAAGGGTTTTGCAAGGACTATATTTTGTGGTAGAAGGGTATATCAATCAAAAAGTTCTAAATCTGCTTGATGCAAGGTGAAGATAACGAACAGTGATCAATCTCATAACTCCTCTAAGCAATAAAAAAATAGATAGTTGGAAAAACACGGACACCTGGACACACCAGAGGTGGGATCAGGTGCCTAGGAGGAGTAAGGATCCCCTGTTGACCGGTCACACCCGCCGTGAGCCCTATATCCTGATTAGGTAAACGGAGTTATCCGCAGTCAAAATCAGTGTGCCAAGAACGGCTTAACAATCGGTATGAAACACGTCAGACAGAATTTGACCCAATGCGAGGTTGTACTGATGAAGTAGATCGTTGTAACGACCATATAATTTGCGAAATGCTGACTTCAATCGAGACTGTTGAAATCCCTGTACCATCAACTTGTTTGTCAGTAGCTTACCTCGATTTAAAAACTGCCTATACGCAGAAGAAGCTCAGCATATCGAATCAGTTGAGATATATAAACACCATATGCAGGTGATAATGGAATATTGCTACATAAATATGGAAAGTTGACAATGGAGAAGCTGAAACCATCCCGTTTGTCATACAGTTGAGTTGTCAGTTTGCCGTTAATGTCTACTTTCAATAAAATATCTAAGTATGAAGCAGAAGTGGACGACTCTGTGGTGTCCTTTATTTCGAGCTCACAGGGATATATCAAATCGACATAAGAATGAAAGCTATTACCTTACAGTTTCTATTTCATCCAATACATCTTCTATTTCTATACTCCTATACGTGTATTTCAGTTTTATAATTTATGATACAGGTAGTAGAGACTTGGAACTAGTTCAAATGTTGTAATTTATTAGTTTGGTTAATATATTTTTCCAAATAGAACACCGATTCTTTAAAAGGTTTAAACTAATTTACTCGAAATTTTGTATAAAAGTTTAAATATTTTTGCCAATAATTCAAAAATTTGGTCTTCAACCCCCTCTTTTTTTGTCCCATTCTAAATCTTAAGACAAGATCATGAAAATTATGTGAAATTTTAGAAATTGACATTACTCCTAATATGTCTCTTTAAACTCCCAAATTCGATATCATTAATTTTTTCATATATCAAGTGCAAAATGGTCATTATTTATTTCCCTTAATTGTATTAAACTTTTTTGTTATCTGTATTGTTAGAAAACATGATTATGTATCTATTTTATGTATTGATTGATTTATGTCGCTTATATTATGTTGACACCAACATACATATCATTTAAATGAATGAATCTTAAGTGCAAAAAGGCCATGTTTAGAGCACTGCAGCTCTATAACAAGCATTGCGACCCCAGTTTTTCTTTTCAATTTCCTAATTCTCCTTCAACGTAAAAATTAAAATACACTTCCCAAAAAATTGACATTACTCTAAATGCCAGGTGCGAACCTCTTTAATTCTATTCTCAGTTTAAGGTCTTGGGTCCAGAGCACTAAGCAGAGATACAAATTTATGACACTTTGGCTATAGACATGTATAGCGGGTGACGTCACTACACGAGTGAACAATTATGGAATAAATAGTATACATTATTAAAAGGAGTTCAATATTTCATAAAGGTAGATAAATTGTCTTGAGAACACGGCATCGAGAGAACAAAATCTGTCACCTTTTCAGATTTTACAAAAACGATTTTAACTTGTTATCTGATCACGGAGATTGAGAGCATCGTTCTGAATTCAACAAACCATGTCGATTTAGTGATATAATTCATATGGTATTATGTGAAAAGTCCTTCTATTCAGTCTAACAAACGTATCAGATGATATTTGATATTTTGTATTATTTAAGACTTCGCATACCGGCGTAAACCAACTTACGTCTACACACCATTCCTCAGGACAAATTAAACACTAGGTTTTTTGACATCATATACAGTTCCTTCATCGATAGAGAATTCGGAAATACACAGATCTTGTCATCAGTCATCCAGAGATTACTTTATTAAACTCCATTCGGATTCTACGCACATCTATGTAGTCCTTTGAGAGCCTGTTGGAATTCCAAAGGTCACAAATTATATACACTTCATTAGCTGACCAGTATTACTTTTGCTTAGACCTTCAACTCGACATTTAGAGATATTTTCACCTTGCATCTACGACCTTTTATATAATACAACATTACCTTTCATTCATATATCTGGTGAATCCACTCAAACCTCCTACCCTAGAACAAAAATACTAAAGTTTATTGATATTGAGTCATCAACAAGTAAACTCAAATTCACTAGATTGAATCGTCTTAATCAACTAGGTGACCTTCATACAGAGGTAAGAAGGATTGTGCAAAAATGGCTTCGTTTTATTTTACCTTGAAAATCAGATAATTATTCAATCGCCACTTTTCACAGGAACTTCAGTATATGTTCATTGTACATGCTGTATGTGAGGATTTGAGAGCATTTTCTCCCTCTTTATTACCGTGCCTTGAAAAGGTACATATTTATGACATAGCGTAATTGATCATGAGTAATTACAGATTAATTTCATTCATATACTCTTTGTTTGGAAACACGAGATTTGTCCACGGGTTTTCTACCGTACCCATAAGATATTTCATTTTCAGCTCTGAATCTGCAGAATTAAGTTTCTCGCAAAGTCTTTCTAATATAGATGAAAGCCTTTAACTGTAAGAACTGTGTTTTGACTTATATTGAATTGAATAGTTTGGGATTTTCCAAATCTATTGGTTGATAATAATCTACTTACATGTATATCGTAATGGAATTTTTCAAAGTGACGTCATGGATGTTTACATCTTTTTGGCCTAATTATTTATGGTCGTAAGAAGAGTACTGACATCGGGCGACACATATTGTCAATGTCTATTTATGAAAATTGAAACAGTTGGTATATCGTTATTCATATTGCTTACATTTTACTCTGAAAGTTAAATTGATACTAAAATATTTCACGTTTTAACATCACGATCGGTGGCAGCTTGAAGTCACCTGGATATCATATTCTTTGAACAGTGTGAAGAACGCTTGTCGAAGGAAAAATTCTGGTACGAGTTGTATACATGTAGAAAGCAAATAAGGGTAAACAATGTAGGTAGCAGGGGATAGGTTCGCACTATAGTCAAAGTTCTTTAAAAATAGAAATGGTTCATATTGAAGCAATGTTACATATATAAGAATGTGTAAAATAATTTTAGGATATATGTCAAGCGTAGCCGAGTGCTTAATGAAAACAAATCATTTGCAACAAGTAAGTGTCACCATGATTCCTAGCAAATAGATGGGTGCAAATACGATAGTAAGACACGTGGTCAATAGATTAAAACCTACTGAGTCCAGCAAAAGATCTGTAGCTGAGAGAAAGTGTGGATGACCCCAGATGAAAGGTAGATTTTTAGAAGGACAGACAGGGTTCTTGATAGTGCACAGTTTCTAAATCCCCTTGCTCTAGTGGGGTGGGGGTGGAGCGGATTTAACCCGAATAAGAGAAAATCAAAGCGAGAAAGAGTCGCCTGCTCAGAACATGGTTTGTGTACCAGCACCAGTAGTTATTATACCCCCCGCAACAAGTTGTGGGGGGGAGTATACTGGAATCGGGTTGTCCGTCTGTCTGTCCGTCCGTCCGTCCGTCCGTCTGTAGACGCAATGGTTTCCGGGTTCTAAAGCATTATCCTTTCCACCTACCGTCACCATAACATATATATGGACTACCCATGGGATGAAGATGTTCCCTATCGATTTTGGGGTCAAAAGGTCAAAGGTCAAGCGCACTGGACATCGAAGTAGCAATATGGTTTCCGGGCTCTAAAGCGTTATCCTTTCCACCTACAGTCATCATATCATACATATGGACTACCTATGGGATGAAGATGTTCCCTATCGATTTTGGGGTCAATCACTGGACATCGAAGTAGCAATATGGTTCGGTTTGTCATGCCATTTGTTTTTTACACACAGAAAAGAGGTAGTTTATACCTATTACCAACACCCTTTGGGAGATTGGGGTAAGCGGGGGGTATTCTTAGTGAGCATTGCTCACAGTACCTCTTGTAGATTACATGTAATTTAGGGTCATAATGTATTAGCAATACCAATATGAAATAGAAGTATTGAAATAAAAGGGAGATATGACGTTTCATTACTCTGTTATACACTGACTTTGATGTCTACCCATATGTTACAGAACCCCCCAAAAATTGACACTTTGGATTTTGAACAAGTTCTTACCATTAGAGCTTGCTACGCGAGCATTTCTGGCTGTTAAATCACTTTAAAATGATGCATGTTTATAATATAAATTTATTATGCATTAAGAGTTTTCAGGACAAGGATTTGTAAATTGTGTTTTCAAATTATTTCGATTGATTGAGTTTGTATTGTTTAACGTCCCTCTCGAGAATATTTCGCTCATATGGAGACGTCACCATTGCCGGTGAAGGGCTTCAAAATTTAGGCGCTTACGGCCTTTGAGCACGGAGGGATCTTTATCGTGCCACACCTGCTGTGACATGGGGCCTCGGTTTTTGCGGTCTCATCCGACGGACCGCCCCATTTAGTCGCCTACTGACGACCTATTCTGACCCGGATCCCCACGGGATCATAGTAGGTTAGATATAACGCCGGAAATATATTACCTTCTATCTTCCTCATATGTTTATAATGAACAATCACTTTATGTTCGATAATATGAATTGTAAAAGAAGTAAAACTGCTGTTGATATTGCGGTAATGTGTAGCTTTATTCATTCACTGCAGTATGAGAAGATCAAGGTAAGTTTTCGTATTAGGTTCGGGGTCTGATATATTACAGGTGACGTCAACCAATGTATCCTTAGAAATGCAGACTTGATAAGGTTTATATAGATAATTAAGGTTTTCTCAGCAGCAATCATATTATTTTTTATACATTGTAGATTTATTTTGTCAACAGTGCATGGTTTACCCTCAGCGAAAGTAGTATCTGTAATGCCCCTATTAACACTGTACAGGTTAGGTTTAAGGACAGGGTACACTTTTTGACATGTTTCAGTAGTCATATATACATGTCATCTCTCAATAAGAGTGCCAGCTAGACAACTAAAAACTGCCACCTGGGTGTGATTAGAAACACAAGCCTGCGAAGAGGTGCAGTGGCCTACGTGCGCTGTTAACAATGCGCAATGACAAACGAGAGATAACGAGCAAGATATGGGACTGTGTGAAGTCTATACTGCGTGACTTTGCAGTCTTGGAATTCCAGAAGGTTTCACAGCCTATATATTGGTCTACAGCTCAAATTCGTTGTATAAAAAATTAAGTCGATTCATCATAAACAATGGTGTT
This sequence comes from Ostrea edulis, assembly GCF_947568905.1. Taxonomy (NCBI): domain Eukaryota; kingdom Metazoa; phylum Mollusca; class Bivalvia; order Ostreida; family Ostreidae; genus Ostrea; species Ostrea edulis. The sequence goes on from NC_079169.1 coordinate 21,315,331, forward strand.
AACTGTTAATTGTATCAATTAAACACAGCTTACAAGTATGTGTTCAATGGTAACTGTTTTAAAGATTTTTGAGGTATGTCGGACATGAGAATGTATTTCAGAGTACCCTTTTTAAAAATGGGTAAAGTTGGCGCTTTTTATGATAATGTTGGTTAGCTAGTTCTAGTTATTGTTCTCCAATGAAATCTACCTACTAGACTAATTAAAATCCCTGAGTTGCACTGTACTTTGAACGGGTGAACACATATATTTATAAAAGTGACAGTGAAAAACGTGTGTTTGTTTTGAATTCGGGTGGGTGTTTTGGGAATCGGTAGAACGATTGGCTATTTTTGAAAAGTGTTTACGGGTGAATAGGGTGAGTCCGTGCTACGCATAAGGTAGTCACGTATAAGGTAGAATCTCGGGCGTTTACAAATCATTCGAAGTTCGCTGCTACTTTGCAACAGACTACACCCCCCCCCCCCCACCCCCACCCTCCACCCCTCCCATTATTGATGCATATCGTTTTAACTTTAAGAATTGTTGATTTACTTGTTCTATTTTCTTTTGTAGAACGGGTTTTTTGAAGTCAAATGAAAGATTGATTTTGTACATATGTATTTATTAGAAAAGTATGTTGCACTAGTGCATGCGAGTTCATCCTACATACAGATGTTTGTGTTTTATTTTATAAATGATTTAAGTTCGGTTGAACTGGTGAATAAGAACATAACTTCGTTAAACTTGGACGTTTACCAATACTGGGCGTAAGCACAAAGGCAATATATTTCAAACATTCTACACTAGCCTAGTATATCGTTTACTTGAGCTTTTGCCATAAGCAGTAAAGGATCCTTGCGGTGGATGTCTAAAGATAGGCACTGATACAGTGGAAACCCCGATACAGTTTTTTTTTGTATAAGACAGACATGGATACAGTGGAAACCCCGATATAAGATAGACATGTAAATATTCTCTTTAGAGAAGTCGAGAGACATATGCTTCATCCACTTCTCTTCGCAAGCATTCATATTTTGATTCTGTAAAACGTGTAAATGCCGGAGTCGGTGACGGTTTATGCCTCGACCGACGTTTCGACTCAGATGTGCCTGGATTTACGCAATAGACAAGTTGTTTTCAAACATTTAACAGTAATGCACAGAACTGTCACAAGGAAATCAACACTTACTTGCTTTTAATCCATTTTCAACATGTCCCCCGTCCCGGGTTTACGTTAACTGGTCTCGGGAGCTGTCACAACAGGGGACCAGTTAAGAATAAAGCAGGCTGACGTAATCAGGGTTGTGATTTAAATCCGGGACAGGGACATGCTGAAAATGGATTAGAAGCAAGTAAGTTTTGATTTCCTTGTGATAGTTTTGTGCATTGCTGTTAAATGTTTGAAAACAACTTGGGTATTGCGTAAATCCAGGCACATCTGAGTCGAAACGTCGGTCGAAGCATAAACCGTCATCGACACGTTTTCCAGAATCAAAACATGAATGCTTGCGAAGAGAAGTCGATGAAGGCTATGCCTCTCGACTTCTCTAAAGAGAATAGACATGGATACAGTGGAAACCCCGATATAATACAGACATGGATACAGTGGAAACCCCAATATAAGATAGACATGGATACAGAAGAGCTTCTACGATACCACACATTTTGATAAGGAGAAACCTAAGATACAAAAACACCTAATATTAGAATTGAACCACACTGGAATATTATGAAACTTATTTTTAATATTTGGAAGATTTTGACTAGTCTTCAAATAAAACAACCAAGCATTAAAAACATCCTTCCAAAAAACATTGCTTTTAACACGTAATTGTTCCACAATAAAACTATCTCCAAAGTCATATAATTTCTTTAAAATATCATTTCCATACATGGCCAAAAAAATATTCATCCATGGTTTCTGACAGTTGGACCTAGTAAGCCTTTTAATCCAAGAGCATTTCAATGATGTAATAAAGTTGCTTATATCAACCATCTTGATACCACCCGATTAATAGTCTTGTGTTATCACATACCTCTTAACTTTATCTACACTAGATTTCCATAGGAATTCAAAAATAATGTTGTATAAATAAGAAATTGTTTCTTTCTTTGGAGTAGGAAGTGATATAAACAAATGATTCAATTTTGGAATAAGCAAGGTTTTAATGACAGAAGCCCGCCCAACGGGAGTAAGGATCCTTCTTTCCCACTGTTCAATAAGAGCAACGATTTTTGGTATTTGAATTCCGAAATTTATATCTTCAATTTCTGTAAGGTCAACTGAAAAATTAATACCCAATAAATTAAAAGTTGTTGATCCCCAATCTAATTTCCATCTTGTATGGTGAAAAACTTGATCTGAAAATTTCTTTGAACCAATCCAAACAATTTTTGTTTTAGAAGAATTAATCCTTAGACCAGAAAAAACTGGGGGGAAATTCTATCGTATCTAGAGCTGCAAAAAGCAATTCAGGTGAACCGTCAAGGGCTAGTGAAGAATCATCTGCATATTGCGATATTTTGTGTTCTGTGTTTTCTATACATATGCCTTTTATACTTTTGTTTTGTTTAATTAATATTGCAAAAATTTCTGCACATAGAATGAATAAATAAAGTGCAATGGGATCCTCCTGCCTACATCCCCTTTGTGTATCAAACTGTTCAGATAAAAAGCCACTCTGTAAAACTGAGGCTCTGACATTTGTGTTTAAGATCTTTATCCATTGAATAAAGTTTTCCCCAAAACCAAAATAGTTTAAAACTTTATATATGAATGACCATGACATTGAATCGAAGGCCTTTTCAAAATCAATGAGAACTAGAAGGCCTGGGATATTATTTCTTTCAGTGTATGACATAATATCATAGATAAATCGAGTATTCTCCCCTATATATCTACCTTTTAGAAAACCATACTGTGTATCGGATATTATATAATCCAAAGCTTGTTTAATTCTAAAGCTGAGACAACCAGATATAATTTTGTATAATACATTTAAAAGTGTAATTGGTCGCTAGTTTTTTTTAAAAACTGTCTTGGTTTATCCCCTTTAGGTAAGCATGAAATGATTCCTAGTCTTTGCGAAATAGGGAGTTCCCTCTTATGATATATACAATTAATAGCTCTAACAACATACTATTTAATGTCATTCCAATTTTTTTTTTAAAGAATTCAGTTGTATAACCATCGCTACCAGGGGATTTGTTGTTTTTCATATTTTTTAATACTTTAAGAACCTCTGCTTCTTCAATATCATCCTCCAGTTTTTTGGTTGCATGTATATCTAACTTAGGAGAATTGTAATCTGAGATGATGCTTTCCAGGTCGACATTAATTAAGTTAAAATCATTATTAGTATATAAGGCTTCATAATATTTCTTGACACCTTCTAATATATCTGACTGTTTGTAAATTGTACCAGTATCCAACTGAATTTTTTTGATAGTTTTATTTAAATAATTTCGGGATTCTAAATTACAAAAGTATTTTGAAGGTTTTTTTCCTTCCTCTATCCAACGTGCACGAGACCTTATCATGTGACCTTGTAGCTTTTCTTTTCTAATGTTTTCAAGAGCTTCTCTCTTTTCATCTAGAATATTCAAATCAATAGGAGAGTCAGACTCTAAAATTTCAATTTCATCTAAAAGTTTCTTTTCTTTGATGTCTTTTTCTCTTTTCTTAAATGCTGAGTACAATATAGTAATTCCCCTAATTTCCATCATTAAAACCTTCAGAAATAAACTTTCATTAATACCGTTTTTGCACTGAAAATTTATATTATCTATGTTATCCAAATATTGGCTAGTAACAGATTGAATAGTTTCTTTGACCTTCATAACATATTTTTTGTCTGTTAATAAATTGTTATTAAATTTCCAATGGTCACACCCTCTTGTAAAGGGATTAAATTTTAATCCAAGAATAACAACTGAATGATCAGATCTATATCCTGGCTTTATGGTACAGTTTTCAACCAAATTTGACAAACTATCAGATATAAGAAAGTAGTCAAGGTGACTTTGTTTTAAGGGATTTTTTCCGCCATGTATAAGCTTTTTTTTATCTGGATTTAGCACTCTGTAGTAATCTAAAAGTTGTAGATCGTCCATGATTTCTAGAACTTTAGCACGTGCTTTGGGATTATTAATTCCACAATAGTTATAAGTATCCAGTGAAGGGTTTAATGTGAGGTTAAAGTCACCACATAGAATAAAATATTCATTGTCAAATTCCAAAAAAAATATTTCGTACATTTTCGTAAAATTGAGGGTTATCAGTATTAGGCCCGTATATATTAATAAGAGTTACTTTGTTCTCTTCAATTGTCATATCAAGTGCAAGTAAATTACCTTCACAATCCCTTTTTACACCATTATTTTTAAACTCAAAGTTATTATTGAACAAGATGCACACACCCATGAGTTTGACATATAAGAATTAAAAACACACTTGTATCCCCACTGTGATTCAATATATGGTTTGCATTCAGAAATAAAATGACTATCTTGTAGACATATAATAGAAAAACGCTTTTGTTTCAAGTAGTTAATAACATCTTTACGTTTAGATGGAGTTGCCAGCCCCTGACAGTTCACTGTGGCTATTGAAATATTTTCAGACAACGACATCGAAGAAAAATAAGTAAAACAACTAAACATCTAGGCATTTTCAGCAAGTAACTTACCCGTCCATCGTTTACCCATTCACACACACTAATACTCACATAATAACACAAACACATGTAAACAATTCGTATCAGTTCGATGGTCCGCAGTTGTGTTAAGTAGGGTCATAGAAATATGTCAGGGGAAAAAAGCATTAATAAACAGATCAATTTTTGACAAATTCTATACACACAACCCTTTTAATACAAAGACAATATAGTATATATAATTAAGTGTATATTGACCTCCCATACATCTTCCACCAGACCGACAGTCTCTACATCAGTTTCATATCACGTGATCAAATATCAAGATAAAATCGTACCGTGTATGTATAAATCGTTCCATTGGCACGATATCTAGATATCAATGCAAGTTGAAGTTAATATAACTTCAAAGCATATTAATTTCTTAAATTGAAAAGTGATGAGGGCAAGTTTATAGTGACTTGTAACATGTCTAATTTTTACATTGAATATGCGAGATGCAACGATTTTTGCATATACGAAGTTGAATCTAGCCTGAAAAACATGTTTTCTGTTGAAGACACAACTTGTTCCCCTAACTTACCTTTTGCACTGAAGTTCACATGTCACATAAATCAAATATCTTTCACCTAAAAACCTCGGGGTGTCGTGCCAATGATGAAATTTTTATGCACGGAAACCCTGTTTATGCAAATGATTCCATATAGGGTCGGAAAGTCTCGTTTACTTTCACTTTCGATTTACTACTTCCGGGCAGCAGTCGAAAAATGTCACTTTGTTTTGCTTTGGTTATGCTCAGATGACAGCGTTAAAATGAACCTACAGCCTATATAGATTCCCTACTTATGCAAAGAGAGGAAGAAGTGGATTTATAGATGCAGGTAAACAAGTCATAATACATATATTTTTACAGTTAAATCGCCGATTGAGAACTCAGAAGCAGTGAGCTCTACCCACGACCGGGTGATTGATCTAAAACATATTTTACTGAATATTTTCGATAATAAACAGCTGTCAAGTTGAAGGGTTTAGTTTTTGATGAGTTAGAACTAACATTACATGACACAATTATGCAGTATGTTACTTTTGATAAAGGAGACAGACTGAATGCAAAAGGGTCGGTGGGGGGGGGGGGGGGGGGGGGCAGTGGCTCATTTTCATTATGTTTTAATTAATAATGATATTGCTTATGTTTTTATTGTGACCCTCACGGAAAATGGTACCAATTTGGAAACAAAAAATCTTCAAAGACGATTGGGATCACTGAAATAACATGTTTTTACAATATTTACATTAAGAAACATAATACAGGATCTAGAAAAAGTTTTTGATACACATGTACTTCATTTCTGCATATGTGTTTGTAAACCACTATGCCTTTTGTGGCAACAAAGAAATAGTAAACATTCACCCATACATTCAGTTCTTAAATTAATTCAATTTAGATTGTGGTGTTTGAATTCTTCTTGAAAATGAAAATTTTGATAGAAGATGTTTATTTACAGTAATACTGTTTAATAATGCAGTGGTGGGACAAGAGGGGGTGGTGGTGGTGTCATCCCCCATTTGGTAGTTCATATGTAACAAATATGGGGATTTGGGTTGCAATTATGATAATTTTAATTTACACACATACCTCTTTTAGGGGGATAATATGAATTACACTTGCCCCCCCCCCCCCACCCTCCTTTGCAAATTATCTTGATCCACACCTGCAATACTTTTAATGATATTCACTTGATGTCTATGCTTGTTACAGATGCTGTTATATACATCATTTCCGTCAGAAGTATCAATGTGTTGGTGGCTGTTATGAAGAGAATGGGCCCATTTTAACAACTTCTAGGATGGGCGGTACAAGGGTTCATACCAGTGACCAATTTCCCATGATTCTTATGAAGTTGCACCTAAATCTAAGGGATTTACATTTAGCAGGCCAGAGTGCTCAATGCTGAATTTACCTCTGAAAGAATCGCAATGGATACAACAAACATAACACTGGATTTAACTTTAAAAATGAATAACTAGTCATTATCTGACAGCAACTACATTGTGCAAAATTTGTCACACAGCAAAGGCTATCACTTGTGTAGCACAATTGTTCTGAATTCTATCCTGGATCCACCTCTGATGGTGACATTATTGATCACTGAGGTGTATTGGAGATGTTGAAGCCAGATAATATATGATTATTGCTAATAAAGGATTTGATAAACTTTAATCAGGAGTGAAATTGAACATATCACCTTTTCTTTCATCAAAATCTCATTTCAGTAAGAATGAAGCACAGCTGTTACAAGACCAGGAAGAGTCAAATTCATGTGGAGTGTGCAATTGAATTTAATTAAAAACATCCATATTCTAAATCATATACCTTCACAATACAGACATATATATCTGTCCACTAAGATTTTCAACTCTGTGTGACTCTTGTACATTTGCAAATCCTCTACTGAAGGAAATAGCTGATATGAATTTCACAATTAATTAAATCTTACCTTTGGACTTAGATACTATAAATGTACAACTTCTTACTCACATTATTCTGGATTGTCAAGTTGTATTAAATGCATTCAAGTAAATGATAAAGTGAACATTTATTTAAGGTTGCTAGTCAAAGAAATTGTTACAATGGTGATTCATGCACATCTTCACACTGATCATTTGTAGCAAAAACAAAATAAAACTAATGGAAGACATTTGAATTTTCACAAGTCTGTCTAGTTGGTTATTGCAGAGAAGGCACAAAGGCTCAATCATGTATGTCAAGTATAATTCCCATAATTCATCTCGAAGGATGAGAATCACTTCCATGTTCATTGGTGTTCAAACTATGAAATCACAAGTGGTGCCTGTGAGGTAAAGCTGATGGAGAACTTGATGCCAATAACCATGACTCTCTTTGGGCTGCAGCACACCTTCCGGGTTGCACTCTGAAAATTTTACCTCCAAAAAATCAAAAAGACTGACATCCACTATGTCTATATATTTTTTCATTAAAATACCAATGCTTGATAATTCTTATTTGGACATTCAACATTTTCTTATAGCATAATAAAATTTATTTACTTATACCGCTGTTTGATAGAATTTGTAAAGAAAAACTTTATAATGATATCTGCATTTATCTAGTAAAAAATCCCCATATGTTTGCACAGGCATCCTTTGCTGTTGCAGGTAAAGGACATTTTTAAAATTTCTATATTGTCTGGAGATGCATTCATTTTTGGTGAACCTTTATATTTTGGGATCACCTGAATTTACATGTATACAAGTATTCATTACAGAATGAATATCATTTAATATTGATAGCTTGACGAGCATATATTGTATAAAGAGCTCTGGTGAGTTACCTATATTCTGATTGCCTAGGTGGATACATTTCTCTCATTGTCATAGCTTTACGAGGTGCAGACTTAGGATGCTTTATCCAGCTATGTTGTTTGCCCTTTTATATCTAAAAGATTAACAAATTAACATTGTAGTCATTGTCACACAAAACATGTAGATTATGCACACTAAAATGCAAATTGACTATCTGGACTTGTCAATATTTCATATAACATGTTCTATCAATTCAGCTGAAATTCAGATAAACCAAAATTCATAAGATAGATAATTCAGCTGAAATTCAGATAAATAAATAAAAAATCTTAGATGCCAGTCGCGGGTTTAAAGCCCCCCCCCCCCCAACGAATTTCTGGATCTGTTTCTGTATGCAGTTTTACATACCAAATGTATATACTATAATATTATAAATTACTGCAGCTACATAGTGGAAACAAAACTGACTCGTGGGACTTCCATATGTCTCTAATATGATTGGTGTCAGTAAAAAGTTCTGTTTTCATTTTATAGAAATATCTTTATGAAATAATTTAGATTAATTTCTAAATGAAACCGTAAAACGTTCAAAATCATAGAATAAAATAGGGATATATATCCATGTTATACACAACAGGAAAAAAGTTTTATTCTTTCCTAGTGCTCTAGCGTTTTCACTCGATGCAGATTAATACGGGGGGTGTTGTGTTACCACAACATCAATTAAGAATCATTCTAATCAGAACTACGCAAATATATTGCTGAGATTTTGATCGAGGACTTTCGATATCTTGAACTAAACTCTGAGATATGGGTGTATATGATGCAAACGACTGTGCAGTGCATATGATGCAGACGACTCTATAATGTCAACATACCTGTATTTTGTTGGAAAATGTCTCGTATTGACGCTTGAACAACCGCTGTAATAACTCAGAGCTCTATTTAGAACACATTTTCTAAACCCAGTTGTTATCCATCGCTCTCTCGCTTTTTGTAGTAAGCTCTATGTGGTTTTGAACGTAGCGAGTCTAGTAGATTATTGATAATGCCATCCTGACAACTGCCCGGAAGTACGATTTCACGTTATTTCTCGCGAGTCACATGACGAGACTTTCCGACCCTATTGTGAAAGTCATTATACGTGCAAATTAGGGGCGATATCAAGATCACAATATAATACGGATATTACTTTAGTATTTATGTTATATTAAGAAGAAATTGAAACTATTTCAATATCAAAGAGAATTAATATAACCCATTTGACAGAAACTTTTACACGATTGCGGTTTATTGTTTGAAAGCGGTGGTAAATAACGAAAAAAAATATTTTGACATTTCCAACCTCACAGGGACTGTAGATATGTACGTCATGACCTTCGTCATGACGTATTTTTCATTGTGACGTCATGTAATGTACCAGTGCGGTAACGTACCTTGCTTTTTACAGCACTGATATTTATGAGGAAAGCCATAATTCAGCCGCGTCCCGATCCCGGTCCTGTCGCTCATCAGATAATGGTATTTCAAACCCGATCCAAATTTAAAGTTTGTTTAACTTTCTACAGGGTAACAGGCTGTGTCCATAATATCAAACTTGTGTCGAACACCTTTCTGGTCTAACCCGAAAAATTTTCCGTTATAATACCAGGCACTCTGGATTTTCTCGTTGTTGTTGAGATCTCTTAGCAGTTGAGAGTTCATCTGTGTTAGATGATCAAACATCGTGAAGCGTTTTTTGACTTCTTCTTTCGACCTGTTTCAAATAACTGTAGTTTTTGATTCGGAGTTTTTGAATTTTGCAATTACTGGTCTGGTTTTTCCTTTCGTCCCTGGAATTCTGTGAATGGCTAAAATATCACGCAGCAGGGTCAAGGTGTCCCGAGTAAAGTTAAAACAAACATCATAAAATGTACCTCGGTGCACTTCATACTATATGACGTCACAATATAAAAGTACGTCACGACGTACAGGTCTATAGTTGTATCGCGGGGAAAATGTCATAATATTTTCTCGCTATTTATTCCCGTTATCTAGTGTTCAAGCTGTATGTGTTTTAATCTGTTTGTCAGATGATCCCCCCCCCCCCCGCAATTTCTTCGATAATATGCAAGGTGAAGATAACGAACAGTGATCAATCTCATAACTCCTACAAGCAATACAAAATAGATAGTTGGGCAAACACGGACCCCTGGACACACCAGAGGTGGGATCAGGTGCCTAGGAGGAGTAAGCATCCCCTGTTGACCGGTCACACCCGCCATGAGCCCCATATCCTGATCAGGTAAAAGGAGTTATCCGCAGTCAAAATCAGTGTGCCAAGAACGGCTTAACAATCGGTATGAAACACGTCAGACAGCATTTGACCCAATGCGAGGTTGTATTGACGAACTAGATCGTTATAACGACCAAAGAATTTGCGAAATGCTGTCTCATATATTCATATATAATATGTACACGAAAGACTGTAAAGTACTCTTTACATCACTTTGTGACCTTGATATCGCCCCCGATGTGTATAGTCATTTGGAATAAAGAAAACCAACGCATATACATATCGACTCATTACAGGTGAAAGATGACGATATTTTATTTCGACCTAGGCATATTCAGAAAGGTAACTAGTTGCAGATTTAGGATTTTGATACGGAAGGTACAATATTTTGCCTCGTTTAGATACGATTTGGATGTGAATGTGGAAAATGCCCAATATTTGAGTCGATATTATGGAAATTGCTATATTTGAGAGAATATTGTACCGATCCGTATCACTCTTTAAATGTCGACATATCAAGCCCAAGCTGCAAATGATTTGAGTGCATCTTTCACCTGTAACGAGGTGATAAACAACTAAAAGTCTAGCGGATAAAAATAGCTCTACGTCACTTGTATGACGACGTAATAGGTAAGCAAAGGATTTCCCCACGTGATACGATGTTTGTTAATGTATTGACAAACAATTTTTACTAAAAATATGCGACGCTTGAAAGAATTTTACTTATATATGAATATGCTGTTATTACTTGTTATTTTACTCGGGACACCTTAACCCCGCTATGCAGCGGGGTCGATGGTCACATTCGCTCCTTCCTTCATTATGACGCACAGTTCTTCTCGAAGGTTTTCTTGTGGTTTCTCCTTCCACCCTAGAAATTTTATATTGTTTTTCTGAAAATACTGCTGGTTGTGATTAGCGAGGGTCAACGCTGATTCCGTCAGGGATCGATATTTTTTCATCGTGCTCTGTAATGATCTTAATTCTTTAAGGTGTTCTTGAAACTTCTCTCTTATGTTTATTAAGTCCATATTCACCCAATCTTCAATTTCTTTAGTTTTCGACACAAAGTTTTTACTTTTTGGTCGACTCTGCTTTCAAATTCGTCTTTCACCTGAGCTTTCACGCTTTCAATGACTTCTTTTGTTAGTGTCTCTTTAACGTCCGAGATGATTTCTTTTTTTATTCCCTCCATTTCTGACATAATCACTGCAACTATGCTTTTGATATCGTCTTTCTTTACAATAGATTCCCTTATCTCTGTTAGGCTTTCATGAATTCTTTTTAACGCACCCGATATGTCGGCACCTGGAGACATGGGAGTCATGGTTTCTGCGTCGGAACTACTAGTCCGTTGTTGTGGCCTTTTGTCCGAGACATTTGTACTTCTTAAAGTTCTCATAGATGATGGTACCGAATCTATCGTCAATTGACTCTGTACCAACCTTTTCTCTAGAGATTTTCCGCTGCGATCTACTCGTTTCTCATTCTTTTTCTCTGTTTTCTCTTTCCCGTCCATGTTCTCCGATAGACCAGTGAGTAGATCTCTGCTCACGATGATTTTTAAACTTCAAGGAATACAAAGTCAAAACCGCAAAGAATAGCACAGAAAATGCATATTTGCCAAATTGGTAGATTATTACCCAAAGTTTGAATACGTTTTTGGTTTAAGGTATGCCAGGATGTTTTATTGCCCAAAGGGTTTTAATATTTCCTTCATGGATTTTATCTCCTATGGGAAGTTGTTTTACGAGAAGAAATTAACAACTCCTGTTGAAAACCAATGCTCCCATGAATTATAGATGTCAATATTTAATCTATCATTTGAGAGAAGCGTATTTAACACTGTGGGTGATGGTCTACTCATCGTACAGAACATATTTACGCAATAAGGTAGACCATAATTAATACTACCCAATATTTAGTCATAGCATATCTTAATATATGTATCAATGCAATGATTACAGCAGCATAGATTATTAAAGATATACCATGATACGTTTGCATTAATGAGTAGCACTATGCTCCAGGTAATCCTAAATATTTAGTACATTATCAAATATATCTGTCAGAAGTGGCATTTTTATTCCAATAACCATATTTATCTGAGAACGTGCGAAATATTTTTATTGTGTATACAATCACACTCAGGGGCCTCCGTGTCCGAGTGGTTAGAGCATCGCGCTGAAAATCACACGGCCTCTCACCACTGGTCGGCGCGGGTTCGAATCCTGCTCACGCCGGTAAGTGAGAAAGTTTCCCAGTTTACTTTCGGAAGGTCGGTGGTCTCTTCCCAGGTACATTGTATCTGGCTTCTCTCTTCCATCAATAAAAACTGGGCTCTACCAGATAACTGAAAAATTGTTGAGTATGGCGGAAAACAGTAAAACAAACAAACAAACAAGCACACTCATTGATACAATGCATAAGAAATCATTATATATATATATATATAATGTATTTATAATACAGTGCAAGTACTGTTACAGAACAGTACATGTGTTTATAGTAGTCTGTTAGAGTACAGTACATGTGTCTCATATTAGTTTGTTATTTGTTTTACATCCCGTCGAGAAATTTCCCCTCTTATTGAGACGTCACCAGTCGTAGGTGAAGCACCACATTTAGATTTATACTTAGGGCATACAGTCATAGGAGTAAGGGTAATTTATAGCATCAACGCCTGTCGTGACCTCCGTTTTAAGGTAGGTTGGAATTCTCATGGGCATGAACTGTGCTCCTTTATAAGCTTAACTCTTTTTACATTCTTACGAGGCAGAATTTCTTCAAAAGCTACTACATGTGAAGAAAAAATATCTTGCTGTGGCCTTTAACTCGACATAAAGATATATCGATGTTTCATCTATTAACAATAGTTATTTTCATTGATATGTCGACTAGATATATCCCCGTAGATTCGAAATAAAAGACACCAAAGAGTTTTCCACATCAGCCTCGTACAGATATTTTATTGAACATGGATGTTAACGGCAAACTAACGACAAACCGTACAAACGGGATGATTTCAGCTTCTCCATCGTCAACTTCCCATATATATGTATAGCAATATGCCATCATCACTTGCATATGGTGTTTATGTCTCTCAATTGATTCGATACGCAAGAGCTTGTCCAGCGTATGATCAGTTTTAAATCGAGCCATACTACTGACAAACCCGTTGATGTTACAGGGGTTTCAACAATTTGGTTTAAAGTCCACATTTCGTATATTCTCTGGATGTTATAACGATCTAGTTTGCCTATGCACCTTGTCATTTGGTCAAATGCTGTCTGATGTGTTTCATACCGATTGTTAGACTCTTCCTTACACACTGAGTTTGACTACGGATCACACCGTTTATCTTATCAAGATATAGGGCTCACATCGGGTGTGACCGGTCATCAGAGGATACTTACTCCTCCTAGACACATGATCCCACTTCTGGTATATCCTGAGACCGTATTTACATGTATGTATATTATCTTAATCAGCACCCTACAGCTACAGAAACGTATAGTTCAATAGTTTTCTATAAATCCTATAGTTAGATTTATGTCTTTGCAATTCTAATTTTATGGATTTGAGTGGACTGCAAAATTGAATTTAAGTGAAAATAGGGCCATGTATATTATCTTAATCAGCACCCTACAGCTACAAAGACGTATAGTTCAATAGTTTGATGTGATCTTCCGACAACCGGCGTGCACAGACAACTGACGTCGTCTTTTGTGTAGAACGCATGCCCTTACAAAACAGTTTAAGACTAAGAAATGCAAGGATAAACCGTTTAAGAAAAAAGAGATAAAAATACAATTCTATTTTTGAAACGTCGAGCTGAAACACATACATAATTGCCTAGCTACTGTTCCCAGGATTTGTTTTGAAATGGAAATAATGGGACCTTTAACTTCATTCACAAAACTCTATTGGCATGCATTCAACTATTTCAGCATGCTGTAAACAACTGATTCTGGTATGAGGTGGATTTCAAAATAGACTAGTATCAAGTAACTGAGATATATATTCAGTCAGCGGAAACATGAATTGCAGACCAGAAGGTAGGCTTAAGCAATGTTTTGTACCTATAAGTAAATTATAGTAATTGTTATGATTAAACTCTCATGTAGTCTTAGGACTTTGTTCCCTTGGGTCTTACCCAGGACAAGAATTTAAAACCCTGCTGTAAAGTTCATCTCTCATGAACATGTGTTTTACCAATACATGTCATAATAATGTCTCAGTTAGTAATACTCATAAACTAAAGTTTCAGGGTTATTAATCATGTTATTAGTCTGTGGTTGCATAATTGATTGACGACTTATTGTAAAGCTTTCGATGACAATAATGCTACCTAAACTTTCCATGTGTGATGTTTCAATTAATGGCTAAGTCAGAGAAGTCAGTTAATCTTAACAACCAACTGGGCATATCTTTATCTCCATCATGTAGAGTGTTCGCAATAGTGTGCATAACTTTATAAAGAAAAGATAAGATAAATGCAATCCTCTGTGTTGTTGGAGAATCAATACCGCCACAGGCACAGCTCAACATGATCACAGAATTCCAGAGGAGCTTATACTCACTGTGTAACTCTACATTCTAACAGCGTTAGATGATGGATTGTATTTTGTTTAACGTCTCTCTCGAGAATTTTTCACTCATATGGAGACGTTACCATTGCTGGCAAATGACTGCAAAATTTAGACCAATGTTTTAAGCGCTTATGGCCAATAAGCAGGGGAGGGGTCTTTTTCGTGCCACACCTGCTGTGACATGGGGCCTTGATTTTTGAGGCCTCATTCAAAGGACCGCCCCACGTAGTTGCCTTTTACGACAAGCATGGGATACTAAGGACCTACTATAACCCTGATCCTCACGGGATGCATTAGAATTTTAAATAGTTGCGTAACTACTGGCTTAGATTGGTTTGGTAAGGATAAGATGACAAATCACGAGTAGTTTTAAAATTAGTATTAAAAGGCAGTATCAAATTTTTGTGTTTGGGACCATATTGTCTTATTATTTGAACAGATTGCATGTAAACTGGCATGTTTTCCTACAGATTGTTGTAAATTTTGGGACTCTGGTTACCACTGGAACATGATTAGGATGCATGCATTTAAGTTTCATGTTATTTTTACATGTAGATGACCATTTTCCCCACTATTTCTTTATTCTCCAACGTAACTCCCAAATGAACCGTAATTATTGTACATTATATATATAGCAGGAAACGAAAATTTATTCAGCCTATACCACTATCTGAATAGTATATTATAAGATATGACAGATATATCAAATGCTATCTACCAAAAATATTTAGTGAATCTTGTGTTTTGATTATATTCTTCTTTTTCTACATGTATTTTGTAGGATGTTTTGTTATTTTACAGATTCGTGTATACTGACAGAGACAGCAACAGAATCCAGATGTTTCTGTAAAGAATGTCTACAATTCCATTCCTCTGTGTCCAGCACTGTTAGCACTGACGTGATCCGTGAACTCCAGCAAAGTGGCAGTCCCCCCAGTGTAGAGGAAGATAGACTGAATCGGTCTGATTTTGATTTTAACACTCGACACAGTCCGGATGGGGCTTCATTTCATAGTTCATTGAATCCAAACTGTACTAGTATTAAAGATGGTATGTATGCATACTAGTAAGTTTGTTTGATATAATGCACATTTTAACTAGTCAAAGCATATTTTGTTTATCATGCATTTATATCATTACAGGCAAAAGGAAACCAATCATTTATTTGACCTTTTCGTGCAAGAGCAAGAGACATACTCGCGAAATTAAAAAGCTTTGTCAAGAACTCCGAGATTCTCTGGGGTTTTCTGTAAAATGCGATAATTATGACGCTCTCAGAAAAGCGGGAGAATTAAACATTTATCAATGGCGGGACAATAACTATTCCAGAGCCGAATGGATACTCTTCTGTGTTTCACTTGAATATTCGGACACAATACGTGCAGGGGAAAGATGTCCTCATGCTGAAATATGCGAAAATGAAAAGGGAATGCTTTACATAAACAACATAGGAAGGGCAGAGTTTAAGAAAAATGGAAATGAAAAGTGTCGCATGATACCTTTACTTTTTACAAAGACTAAAGCGTCGGAATGCCATCTCCCCTGCTTTCTGGCATCTTCTCCATATTACCGGTTCCCAAAGGAAAAAGATGAATTATTTGATCAATTGAGAAAGCAAAAGTAAAAATGCCAAAAATTATCTTGTATTTTGGAATTAAAGAACTTTGAAATTTAAGTGGATTGTTTCAAATGCATCCTATAATTAGGACCAGCATAGAACATGGGGCCTATTAGTAATCACGTTGTTTTTTGTTGTGATGCGATAACTCAATTTTCAACGAAACGTTTTCAAATTTTGTACCGAAATACTTTACATTGAGAGAAAGACAACAGTAAAATCAGGGTTTTTTGTATCGCTATGTATATATATATATATATATCGTATGTCTGTGTGTACATACATGTATATTATCATAACGAAATTTGCAATGTATAAACAGATGATAGAATTCTGAATTATGGAAGAAGGATAATGAATGAATGGACATTGGCAAAATAATGGGAAACAAAACAACAGTACGATGCTGAACAAGAGTGTACGAACTCTTCACCGTGAGATTGTTTATAGCTAGTTTGCAAGGTCATGAGGGTGAAAGAGATTTTTGCCACAGGAAACGTATAATTATAAATAACCAATCGGAGTATAACAAATAAGTCACCAGAGGTCAAGCATTTGTATACATGTATATCATTTACGAGAAACAAGAAATTAAAGATTATGCAAAAACATAGAAGTGATGTTGAGTATGCAACGCTAGATTATAGATTTTTCAAGGAAATAATTGTGTTGGCTTTGAGTTTGAATTAAAAGCCAATGTCAATAGTGCTGATTTTTAAGATATGACAAATATGGTCAGGAATGTTGAAGGATGTACGGGGGTATAAATGCGAGGAACAGAGGCAGAGTTCTTCAGTAGCTGAACAGAACTTTGTCTCTGCCCTTTCATTTGTACAGGTAAGATATTAAGTATAATTGCGCATTTCTGAAATAACTTTTTACTTCTTTAGATGGCTTCGTTAATTTTTGTGTGAATGCTTATAATAATGTTTGTAATTATTATTGTATACTGTGTATTATGGATTGTAATCAATGATTATGATGATGAAATGTTTCTTTAATAAAAGAGTAGCTGAACAGAACTTTGTCTCTGTCCTTTCATTTGTACAGGGTGAACGAAATGGGCTACTCCGTTCAGCCTGAGAACACAAAGATCCCGAGGTTAACTGGTACTAAGCAAGTATTTGCATATCACGCTTTGCGCCATAGCTGACTTAAAAATACTTCTTCCCCAAACTTGTTATATGAGCTTTTACGAAGTTCAAGTCAGTTATGGGGCGAAATTGGATATGATAATATCGTGACGCTGTAACTCAGTTTTCATCGTTACAATTTCAAATTTAAACACGATTTAACAATCAAAGGAAGACACCTGTACAATTTACGATCATAAGGTCAAGGTTACAACAGTCGTTCAATTTGTAACTACTATGCTTTCATTGTGGCACGATAAGTTGAGATATTTTCAACTACATGTACATGTATATGGTAGCAAACCACGGTTCTGGGTCTTCACACGCTCTCTCATGGAGGGAGTCGATTAGAACCACACGTGGGTAACTCACGATGTTTCAACTATAGACCTTTTATATTTCATATACAAAGACAGCTGAATAGAAACTTCTACAAATTTTATTCTTTCCTTCCATCTGATTGTACTTGAATAGTTTTCAACATAAAGCTTTTGTATTCTATTACAATGTAAATTATCATTAAAAAGATTCTTATCTACATAGATTTTGAAGTCATAGGGTAAAAGGTCAAGGTTGCAGCAAACCTTCAGCCATAGCAGAAATGGACTTCACAATTGTATAAAATTCTTCAAAAGCAAACCAAATAAAAGCTAAAATATGATATTTTGCCTAAAATCCAAAATCTTAAATCCTGAGGTGGGGGTGGTGGGTTGCCCTTCACTACATGGGTTCATTACATCAGTTCCATTTACATTCTTACCATTCAATACTACTAACAGGAAAGGGGACAATAAGTCAATATACTTGGTGAAAATATCTTTCCATGTAAAGATAACGGAAACTGAACATTGTCAGGAAATATGAGGGGGACACAGATCCACCGGGCCCTCCTGGGTTCAGCTTGGTTAAGCACTGGTACATGTAATATATAAATCTGGTTCTCGACGGGACCCTTTCTGACAGAATGACTTTCTTGTTCGTTATGCAACGCTGTATTTATTCATCTCTAGGAATTCAAGACAGTAATGCATTTCTTTTCGCTTAAGGAATGGCTTCTAAATGCGATCACGTGTAAGTGACTGTTCCCTCGAATTTGAAAATTGAATATATTCGAAATTGTATACATAATTATGGCTGGGTTTTTATACATATGGCTGGGTTTTTATACAAAGTTTTTATACATATGGCTGGGTTTTTATACATATGGCTGGGTTTTCTCGTCAAATCTCCTATCCTTATTAGATTGACGATATATGCATATTTTCTAACAGACATCGTCAAAACACTACCAAAGACAAATTAAACAAAAAAATGAAATGAAGATTTAAAAAAAAAAACACCTCACAGCACACAGATGATTGTATGTAAAAAAAATTTAGGGGTTTTCTGTTTTTCTATAGAAAAAACCTGGTTCTAGATCTCATATCTCATTCTTACAATCATCTTTTTTGGAATATGATAGGTTGTGTCCAATACATTTTCGGAATTTTCTTTTTCACATTGAGGGGCAAATGGAGTTGAAAAATAACGACCAAATGCCTGGTGCTCAGTGCATTGTGTCATATGTAACTAGGAAATATTTGCTTTAATTGCGCATCAGAATACTCAACGCATCTTGATATGTGCCGCAGGAATATGAATGATTTAGGGGGTCAAGACTTCAATATGTTTTAGATATTTTTCAACAATCATGAAATAGGGTTTGGGATGTCCCCAAGGCACTTACTCAACAGAATACTCAATGCATCTTGACATATGCAGCAAAAATATTCATGGTATGGGGGTTGAAGATACCATCTGTTTTGGAAATATTTAAGCAATCATAGAATGGGGTGAGGATGTAGGTGACCCTGGGGCGCTTACGGAATAATCAATACACCGTGATAAGTACATTAAGAATATACAATTATATCCTATTGCAGTAACATTTTATGTACTACATGCATATGTAAATCAAATCATATTTTTATACATGCAAAGCTACTGATATGATTTATAATATAATTGTTTCATGTAAGCAAATCATCTTTTGACCATTGTGTTGAATTTCTTGAACATTTATTTTGTGTCATCAATTGCCATATAGGAGAGAGTGTTTCACGTTTTTATAACACCCGACAATAAAATATGTTGAAATCAATATATGATACTGGCAATGTAGCAGTGCTATTCTAGAGGTCATATTCTCACCTGACCATTACTTGCTAAATTTGATCTTGTATATTCAAGTAAATCATAAAATACATGTGACTATTGTAGCTTCTGTGCTAGTTACACAATAGCTGCAATATTAATGTAGCCCTATTCCATTTTTTTTTATTCTGACGTTTTCAGTATAGGGCTACATACAATTCCATAGGATCCCCGTAATGGTGCAAAATGATTTTATGAATAACCGATAATAAACTCCGTGTATTAGTCCCAAATGTTGTTTACATCAAAAGGAGTACCAACGTTGTGCTTGGGTATGTCTAGTAAAGGTGTTTTTCAGTAAACATCATGTACAGCATGCAAAATTCTTCGTCTGCTCCGCCATGCTTGTTATCGCAAGATCTCGTAAGTGGATCTACTAAAAAACCTAAACATTGACAATCTGCGCGAAAATGTAGTTACTCGAGCCACTCCGACAAAGAAAGGAAAATCATATGGTTGCAGAAAGAATTTACACTCTGTTGTTCGTTTTTTAACTTGATATTAAATCTAAACCTTTTTAATACCGGCGAAATAGCTTTTTCCTCCGTACTTGTCTGTTGATGTAAATGCTACCTTAGATATGGCATCTATAGATAACTTGACAATCTCAATGGAAAATTCAGTACATCAAACATGGCGCACAAATATGAATAATTATTGAGAAATTGGAATATATCGAAATTGTTGAAAACGGTTGAATATAGCCTCACAAATCGTAAGTTGCAGGTCGTAAATTTATATATTGACTAAGAAAGAGAATATCATTTTATTTACGCAAGGAGAGTCACCAAATGTTTAGAATGATCGAAAATGTTGCGGGAGTGAATCATTCCCGCATTTGCACCATTACGGAGATCCTAAGGAGTTGTAGCCCTTTCCCAGAATAAAAAAAAAATCGGAAAGGCGAACATTATTGCAGCTACATGTAGTTACACAAGTACGACGGGGATATATTTAAGGTGACTCATTACACTGACATTTTATTTAATGACACATCGCATGTTTCTAAACTTTTTTGATTTTTTCGGCAAAATTAATTCATTTCATGCCTAAAATTACTTTAGATGTGTTTTAATTGAAACAGTCTGTGTATTTTTTGAGTTTGAAAGCGATGAAATTCAAATCTTGCGATATGCATATTTTCTTCGATATTTTACGCGCCATTATCTGTGTCGTCATATGCGACCTCGAGCGAGATTTGAAAACAATTAGCCATTTCATAAACAGAGTAGATTTAATTGACAAAAAACCCCAACCAATCATCACATTAACGGCTTGTAAATAACACTGCATTAGGGTGTTTTGTACCGTTTAAGGGTACATTTGCTGTCAGTAGAGAGGATTTGGACTGTGTTTTTTTAATTTTCGAAGGAAGGTATGATGGACAAGACGTGAATATTTTTTGTCGGCACAACGACTTTGCCATAAAAAAAAATCAGTAGAATTTGTCCCTGTACTTTTTCAAACAAGCACTTGGACAAATACGTAGATAAACTGCAAGAAAATGGTTCTATCGAAGCTACGCACTGTTGCATATAGGCCTACAGCATATGCTTTCCGTTCTGCTCTCAAATTCAATAGGGGCAGGTCTGAAGGCCGGAATGGGGCGGGAATGGAGGTAGTGGTACTCAAGAAAGTTACCTATATCTCCGCTAATATTCATTATATTTTTATTCGATAAAAAAATCCCATAATCTACGGGGCAACACCTTTCAGAGTATATATAACAATTTTAAAATCTAAGATGACAAATAATAGTTCTTCAATATCCCTGCCGGAATGAGCAGTGATCGAAACAATTGGTTCCGTAATACAAGAATGGGTATCAAATATTTTACTATAAATTCTGTTATAGTTGATATTTTTTATTCGGTAAAATTTCCCATAAAGCATAGGACAAGACCATTTAGAAAATATAAAAAGAGTTGCATTTATTTGCTGGAAAGTGTTTGAAAATCCTGCCGAAATGAGAAAATATGGGGAGAAAATGGAGAGCTCATATGGAAGTCGTTGGTTTTATAAAATCATGTATCTCAAAAATGTTGCATGGTGAATTATTCGGATAACTTTCCCACAATCTGCAAGGCAAGATCTTTTAAAACATGTGAAGTTTTTGGAATTCTGTGCATGTTTAGTATGTGAAAACCCCGTCGGAACGAGCGGAGATCGTCAAAATTTCATGCCCAAATCGGCGATCGAGTCAATGTTTTTAAAGTAATAATTGATATGACGATAGGTGTGAAAAATGCAATATGTCTAATGAGAAGACGGCTTCCGGATAATGGAGATTAACGGAATAATTAAATCTTCAAAGTGAATTAGAATATACCCAAGGGGAATTAAATATCATTGTGCAGTTTTCATTGCACAGAAGCAGTGAATGAAATATCAGTGTATGTACAGGGTTTAGTTCAGGTATTGCAGAGTGATGAGGATAACGTGGATAATCACTAACAATGCATCTGAAAGTCTAAACAATGTTTTGAAATTACATGTAAATGGTAAAGAACTTCCAGTAGATGCCCTGGCGCTAAGTTTACAAGTATTGTAGTACAGATATTTTTACAATATTCAATGTGGAATGGCGGGTATTGGTCAGTACATATTATTAGATATTTTTTCTTGTATACAGATACCAAAAGATGAGATTGTAATCCCAAAGAAATTGTTAGAACCTGGTGAGATTATAGATTATGTCACTAATTTACGGGAGGGCTAAAACGTCTATTCCTATAAAAAAAATTTAGATATTAAACAACAAGAAAATGGTAACGATTGTGATTTATTTTCCATTGCAAATTTAGTGGAATTTTGTTATAATGAGAATTTTTTGAGAGCAAAACATATTTCAAAACCGAGTGTATGAGGGAACATTTAATTCAGTGTATAGAAAACGGTCATTTTACCAAATTTCCACAAAATACTAATTTTGTTTCTAATGACACTTTAAAACATAAAATTATTAAAAATTCAATGTTGTTGTCCATGTGGTTTTCCCGATTGGATGGATGCAAGGGTAGGGTGTGATTTTAAAGTGGGGAGAAAATGTTGTAATGTTTGGAAGCATTCAAAGTGTGCAAATGTTTCACCAAATTGTAATGAATGGTTGTGTACTGAACATTATCGTGAATAAAAATAAAATTTAAATACTATGTCGAGTTTTTTTTATTGCAATTTTATCATTGTTTTAATTACAGAAGAGCAAGTCCATTTCACGGTTATGAATTTCACACCTCGTAATTACATGTAGGTCAACACTTGTTGCTGAATACCGACTCTTCGATTTCGACATGAAAATGTGCCTATTTTTATCCGTTCGGCACGATTTTCTTATACTTACCATTAACAAAATGCTAAAAACCATATATATTTGAAAAGGTCTTGCCCCGTAGATTTCGGGAAATTTATCCGAATAAGATAATATAAATTGTTTTACGAGATATTACAGATTATACAATACATACCCCTTCACAACGCCTCCATTTTTTCACCACATTTACCTCATTCTGGCAGGATTTTCATGTATTAGAATAATGCCATGAATTTGTTATGTTTGAAAGTATTTGCCCCATGGATTGTAGGAAAGTTTACTGAATAAGAAAATATTAGATATTTTAGGAGATATAAAGAAATATGTGGCACTGACTACACTGGGAACACACATTTTACAACCTTCGTTCATTCCGGCAGAATTTTTATAGTCTTATCAATAATAAAATGTTAGTATCTTATCAAATTCTGAAAGGTGTTGCCCCATAGATTATGGAATTTTATACCAAATAAAAATATTATGAGTATTAGCGGAGATATAGGTATTTTTTTAGTACCACTACATCCATTCCGGCCCCATTCCGGCCTTTAGTCTTGCCCACACACTCGCATCAACTGACCTTCACCTTGTAACAACATATAGGCGGAACTTGTGCTCGCAGTTTCCACCAACTGGTAGTTTTAAAAAAGAAATTTAAAGATAAAAGATAAATGAACTTTCAATTATAAATAATAAGATATGATATTTCCCAGCTTTGAATTGAATTATTAATGCTTTCATCTTTTTTTTAGGAACGCGTGCGTAACAACAACAGCACGCCGCGCTCCCACTTCCTAAGTAACAACGTGTAGATTTAAAAAAAATAATGATTAATTAAATTGCTTGAATAAAATAATTTAAAAGTATTATGATTTTCACTATAAATTTGATATTTTTCCCCCGAAATGCACCCGTGATAATAGGCCTAGTTGTCAATGATACGTAATCGTATCATAATTTAGGCATATCTAACGCTAATTACAGTTGTTTAAAGAAATGGCATTACGAAATAGTGTTTAGACAGCGATCCCATGTAAACATTATTTACTCGCAAATGCAGATTTCATACTCGCTTTCCTCGCTACATTTGGGTCGCTATTTGTATGCACTGTCAGTTAGAAAAAAAGAAATATTAGATAAATATATTTTAAAAAGAAATTGAGATGAAATGATCAAATTTCAGATATTAGATTTTAGATTTGATCCAAACTATGTATCATTCTGGAAAAATCACAACAAATTCATATAAAATACATCAGAGCTTGTATCACTTTCTCGATGGTGAAATCATACTCGATAAGATATGTTTTAATGAGCCATTAGATAAAATTTAGGTGCCCTGACCTACCTTAAAGGTAAACACTGGCGTGTGGGTATTACAGTCTTATGACAGCATCTAGTTACATGTGTATTTAAAACAGATACAGAAAAACCACAAGTAATAAATGTATTTCTATAGTTTGTTAAAATCGGATGACGGTCTCAAACATTGCAGGAAAAAGAGGGGGAAAAAACGCATATAAACGCGGGTTATGCATTTTTTCTACAATGTTTGCGGCATGGGTTAGGCATTTTTTTTTTTGGCAATGTTTTCAACCTAAAAAATAATCCCAAATACAATGTTTGTGACGTTCAATATCCCGTTTAACACACCAAAGAAAGCATTTTATCGTTTAAATAAGGCCAAGTAATAGAGAGAAAATCGTTTTAATGAAGTTCACTACCATTTTTTAAAAAAATCTTGAACCTTGTGCTTTAGCATTCACATTAAATTCCATTCCATTGATCGTGTTTTGAAAAATGATTCGGTTTAAAACACCTAGGTCAAAATGTACTACATATGCCAAAACGAGACCGGGTAGCGGTGACCCATAACATAAATGGGGTCAGACAAAAACTTGTTCTGTTGTTATCCAGTACACAAGTGGTTACACCCGCGTGTTTGTCAACACAAGTTCTAAGAATTAATTCGTGATCGGGAGAGAATGTCAACGACAACTTATGGTAGGGATGCGCTAATTTTGAAATGGTAATAATTGTTCTATTTCTTTCCAATGCATGAATTAAACGTTGTCAATCTAATTTCAGATAATACATGTCGATGTGCAGACTGTCAAAGTTATTCGAATCATGTAGAAAATTCATCAAGTTGTTCGGGTTGTGAACTACCATCGGCTGAGTGTAAAAACGATTCATTTCACCAAACGTCAGTTCTTTACAGCACGCAATCTGACTACGTCAAATCGTCACTACTGCCCACTAAGTGGCCATCTCTTCCAGATTCACTTTTAACTCTGAATGGTCCCCAATCTAAACAGGAATATACTGTAAAACAGAAGCAGCTTTCAGCCAGTACTGGACGGATACCGCAGATGTCTTCTCTTGATGAGGGAGAAAGCGTCATATCACAAAGTTGCCCTCCTTTAATACCACACTGTAAGTACCGGTCTTTATCAAGCAAGTTTACTATAATGGTTTCATTAAAACAATTCTCGTTACAAATACATCATAATTTTAGAATACAAATACAATACAGTTGGTTCATTGTCAAACATCAGGCCCCTGAGGACATATACTGAGTACAATACAAAGAAACAAACTCTACAGTTAAAAGTTTGCACAATAATTATAGTTGAGTAGCAACTAAAGGTACCAATGGATGATGCATAAGGAACAATTAAATCAAAACTCTTCTTATATTTCTCATACAAGTATTTTATGTTGTCGTTTCAGGCACGTGTCGGGCACAGGCAAATCGTCCAATTGTTTATGTAACATTTGCAGAATCAAGCAAGAGGCACGAAAACGAAGTTGTAGAGTTATGTCTTTTGTGCAATGGAGCAGGATTTACCGTTAAGTGCGACAGTTACAGGGCGTTACAAGAAAGTGGCGAGTTGAATGTTAACCAGTGGCGAGACCAAAACTTTCGGCGCGCTGCCTGTGTCTTATTTTGCGTTTCTCCAGCTTATATTGGACTAATTAAAAATCTGGAGGAACCCCAAGCTGTCGCAGAAGAGAGTGACCACTCTAAGGGAACAGTGTATATTTATAATTTAGCTCGAGCCGAACTAGTTGACAGCTGCTGTTCGAACAAACGATTTTTCTGCGTTCTCTTTACAAACACAGGAATGAATCTGACAGTTCCTCCGTGTTTTACACCCTATTCAAAATTCAGGTTTCCTGGAGAATCACAAACTCTGATCAAAGCAATGCAAGCCCGCCATAGTCCTAATCAGGAGCTGCATTAATTAATAATGCAATTTTGTTAATAAAACACTAAACGTTTGTGAAATATTCCTTTATTGGTATGTATAAATTATAGAAAGGAGACTTTGAATGTTCTGTTTTGGACAGAACTCTTAGGGAATAGTGTTGAGTGGCAACATAGCATGATCATGTTCAACCATTTACAATATGCTAAAAATGATTTGGTCTGGCCTAGTTCTCTGTAAAAACTATTAAAATTTCGCAGAGTTCACAATGATAGCTTGCCTGATTATGTACATGGTATTGAGAAATACACAGCGACTTAACGGAAATTCCACGTTCTATATATATATCCTTGTCATCACGTTTTTGTCGCTCTAGTGTACTCTGCTAAACGTTTAAAAACGACAACACTGCAGATAGTGGTCAAAGAACAATATCATTATATCCAACGAAAATAGTTATCTTATTTGAAAGTTCATTTCTTTGTTCATAGCATAGAGACATCATTTGCAACCTGAAGAGCCATTGTGTGCCCTATCTGTAATCAACATGCAGTACTTCAAATATCAACGATACCAGAGTTATCTTCCTTGACCTGCATCAAAGCACTGTAAATAAAAACTCTAGATATAAGATTTCACACACAATACAGATATAGTTTTATTTATGGGTCTAACATATCTTGTTTTTGCTGAATACAATCATATTCATTTTATGGTCATTGCATGTATAATGATGAAAATCATTTGCAAATATAATCTGTCAGTATGTCGAATCCTGTCTGATGTGTTTCATATGCCGTTCTTTCTATGCTGATTTTGACAGATTACCTGATCGAAATATAGGGCTCATGATCACGGCGGATGTGACCGGTCATCAGGGGATGCTTCCTTCTAGACATACGATCCCCTTTCTGCTGTTTCCAGGGAGTCCTTATTTACCTTGCTCACAATTCCGTATTGTTATAGGATTTATGAAATTGATCACTGTTCGTTATCCTTACTTTTGATAAAGATGACAGACTTCTGACTTGAAGATTCATATCCAGATCGTTCTATGAAAGATCGAACAAGAAAACGTCCTAGTAGATGTTTCACTTTTATGTGCTTGTTGAATATATCCTTCACAATCTCCCTTAAAGAGGTTCGCACTTGAGATTTGGAGTAATGTCAATTTTTTTGGAAGTGTATTTTTGATTTCTACATTGAAGGAGAATTAGAAAATTAATTAGAAAAACTGGGGTCGCAACGTTTGTTATTGAACTACAGCGTTCTGAAAATGATCTTTTTGTACTTATAATCTATTCAATTAAACTTGATGTTTATGTTGGTGTCAACACAACTTAAGCAACACAAATCAATCATTACGTAAAATAGGTACATAATCATGTTTTCTAACACTACCGATAAAGAAGAAGTTTAGTACAATCAATGGAAATAAATAGTGACCTTTTTGCACTTGATATATGAAAAAATCCATGATATCAAATTTGAGAGTTTAAAAGGACATATTAGGAGCACAGGCAATTGCATCGCTTGGGGTCGAATTTACTACAGGTATATATAAAGAGTGAAGGTATAGAACTGTAAATATAGGGTACCCAAGCTAGCCGATGTAAAAACAATAAACCAAATGATATAGAATTCTACGTTGTATTCTAATATATTCATATATAATCAATCTACATTACTACTAAAGCTCATCCCGAAATTCCGTATACTTCCCAAGATATGCAGAAATGAATTCGGAAAAATGCCTATTATTTTTTGGTCGACGTTTAGCTGGGCCCTGGCACTATACGACTTAACAGAATGTTTGAGCATTGCAACAAGCTATTACATAGAATCTGCAGCATTAGATATCATTTCTAAAAAATGAATTTCTTACCCCCATTTCATAAAATGAAGTCCGTAATAGCTCCAATTGACCGAAAATTGTAAAACTGTTCTGTGTATGATCAGTTTTTAAATCGAAACAGGCTCCTGACAAAGAAGTTGATGGTGCAGGGGTTTCAACAATCTCGTTTATAGTCAGCATTTCGCAAATTCTACGATCGTTTTAACGATCTAGTTTGCCAATACAACTTATCATTTGGTCAAATGCTGTCTGACGTGTTTCATTCCGATTGTTAGTTCGTTCTTGGCACACTGATTTTGACTACATATAACTCTCTATGGAGAAGCTGGAATTCCCATTGGCACGAATTGTGCTCCAGTGTCATCTGACCTGTTTTTATATTCTTATGAAGCAGAGTTTACTCAAAATCTTCTACATGAGAAGAAAAACTCTCTTGCTGCGGCTTTCAACTCGATATTTCGATATATCGACGTTTTATCTATTAACAATATTCATTTTCATTCATATGTCGATTCGATATATCCCTGTACACTCCAGGTAAAATATACCACAGAGTTCTCCACATCTGCTTCGTACTTAGATATTTTGTATTTTGTTGAAAATGGATATTAACGGCAAACTAACAATTAAATTTTATGACAAACGGGATGATTTCAGCCTCCCCATCGCCAACTTCCCATATTTATGTAGCAATATTCCATGATAACCTGTTTATATTTCTCAGTTGATTCGATACGCAAGAGCTTGTTCTGCGTATGGCCAGTTTTAAATCGAGACAGGCTACTGACAAACAAGTTGATTGTGCAGGGGTTTCAACAGTCTCGTTCAAAGTCAGCATTTCGCAAGTTCTATGGTTGTTATAATGATCAAATGCATTTTCGATCGCCAAGGGTGACGGTCCACGGTGTTTCTCTTTTCACCTTCGGCGGATCAAGCCGACTTTTGTCGAGTCTGTGGGTCGTATATTAGGTCGTCTTTAGGTTACATCAAATTTAGTCAATCAAAAGTTTTGTAACATAAACAGTTTTTAACAAAGATGGCCGCGTCCAGTGACATTCAAGTGGAAGCCGAAATATTCAAGAAATTTCGCATTCCGTTGCTCAGACCGAATAAAAAAAACCTGGCATGAATGATGGACAGAAAAGATATTTTTGTTGGTACAAAAACAGGAAAAAAGAAATATATCATATATAAGTGCATTCGAATAATTTTCCTGGGGGCTTGCATCGTTATTATTACGCCTTTGATTTCAATTATGACCGAACAGTGCAAAAAATTAACAGTTTTAGGTTTCAGAGCTACTTACATAGGAAAAGACTTTAGTGAAACCGACGATTTAATTAATGGATACTTTGATTTTGTTTATGCTAGTCCCGAACAGCTGGTGGGAGATCTGATGTGGCGAGATGTTCTGAAATCTGAAGTTTACCAAAATAAACTAAGAGCTATAGTCGTCGATGAAGCACATACAGTCATACAATTATGTCAGAGTTGGTAACGTGCATGCAAATTAATGAATAGCATTGACTGCAACAAATTAGTAAACATTGAACTGCTGATAACTACATGGTTGATGATAAAGAGTCAATCTTACAAATCAGCCAAAAATTATTCAACCTAAACTCAATGTGCTGTCTCTCTAACAATCATATTATTATAATAATGTAAAAATTGTAAAATCCTCTTAAAGGGGTACTCTACATCGGCATAATGGCCAACTTCCTTTTAAAACATGGGTGAAAATATAAATATCTGCAATATTTGTCTATTCATTTCAAATTCCATTGCCTAGCTGAGTAGCTCAGTAGGTTAGCACGTCGACTGCTGAACTGTAGATCGTGGGTTCAAGTGCAGCAGAGGTTTTAATTAATTTTAGTTTGCTTTCTACTAAAACTGTAGTTTTGACTAAATGAAGTAAATTTGAAAGTTTTCAATTTCAAACTTTTGTTACGCATATATATCCTTCACTTTTTATCCATATCAAATTTCTCTGGTGTAGCATTCCTCCTTTAGTAGTCCGTATCTATAATTGCGCTTTCATAGATTTATTATCTTTTCTATATGATTGAATACATGATATAGGTCCAGTCTTACTTGCTGAGTCTTGGAAATAAATATGTTATGATCAATTGTTTAGGGGAGAAACTCATGACAAGAATGCAGAACCATTTAAAGAATGGTTTTCCCGAATTGGTGAACTTCGATCATTGTGTCCGAACATTCAAATGGAGGCACTTACAACAACTGCAGGTCCCACCACAGGAAAAAGATAATGAAACAACTGTGCTTCTCTTCCAATGCAGAAGCTAGTGTTGAATCCCCTGACAGATTGAACATGAAAATAACATCAAAATGTATACCTAATAATGAACAAATTGAGAATGTGTTTGCATGGTTAATTTCTACTTATACAACACGTCATGTCATCTTCTGTGAATCAATCTCTGATGTCTCAAAACTGTCAGCTAATTTTGTTAAAATATTTGGTTCAAATTGTGACTTGAAAGACATGTATCATAGTAAAACTAATGAAAAGATTAAAGATTACATTCGAGCTGACATGGCTATGGATGGCAAAATCTGATTACTTTTCCGCGCAAATTCCGTGGGCATGGGTGTAAAACGTTTTGGGTTACATAATATTCATTATGGATTACCCAGAGAAATGGACACCTTTGTGCAGCAAATAGGTCGCTGTGGTAGAGATGGATTGCAGTCAAATGAACGTATCTTATTTAAAAATCATAAGGGACACTTGAAAAGGGTGGATTGTGAACTTGTTATACTGGTGAAAGATGACAGCGAGTGCAGGCGAAACAACCTTTGCAAAGCGCATTTGATGGAAAAGACTATAATTATATTGCCCATTCATAATGACTGTGATGTTTGTGAAAAAAATGTAGTTGTGATAATGACATTTGTTCTAACACACACAAAGCTTACGAAAAAGTAGAAGAGGGGGAGAAAGTGAATTGAGAGGTATCTGAAGAAAAATAATTTAAGGAAAATAAATTAAGTTTAATCCTGTCTAAAACTCCAGGTATGCTTATTGGATCTGCACAAAAATGATCGAAGTGTCGAAAATGAAATTTAGTGGTAAATAACCATTTCATAGAATGTGTTCAGGAGTCAAAATTAAATGGTATTATTATTGATGAAACTTTGTCCTGGAAAAGTTATATAGAATCCCTTATGAGCAAGATTTCCAAGAGAAATGGCATTTTAAGAAGAATAAGATATGTATTATATATCAAACGATGCGCGGTTGAAGATTTTTAATACTTTGATTTTTCCACATTTTACATATTGTTGTACTATATGGAGCAATCCAAGAAATGCCGAAAATATGAACAAGCCTTTTACATTGAAAAGACGAGCTGCAAGGGTAATTCTTAACATCAGAAATTTGAAACACCATCTTATTTCATGTTTACACAGCTTAACTTGTTGCCTCTATCAAATTACTTTGTCTATAGAAAAGTCATTTTCGTGTATAAGGTTTTACTTGGTTTAATGCCAGATTATCTAAATGTTTTCAAATATGTATCAGAAGTTAGTCAGAGGCAAACTAGAAATTCTAATTCAAATATATTGTATATACCCAGGGCAAAAACAGAGTATTTTAGAAGATCTTTCAGCGTTTCAGGGAGCACTATGTGGAATGCCTTTAGTCTAGATATAAGACACTCAACAAGTGTAGTGTGTTTTGAGAGAAATTATCTTGGAGATCATCACCATACTTTTTAAGCTTTATTTTGTACCTATTTATCTTACATTCAGAATTAAATGCAGGACCATATTGAAAAACTAGTGTTATCGCTAAATATGTAATCCTGGATAAATAAAAGACCTTATTATTATTATCATTAGTATAGACGATAAAAAAAAATCAAGTAAAGGTTGTTTGCTTTTAAATACAAATTGTCGGTTGAATTTGACAGTGTCTTACAGTTTGAGTTAATTTATGGTTTAACTGATAACGTTATTGATGGTATTGTTGAAAAGTGCAATCAAATATTTAACCCAGATGATGTTATGAAATTGTGTCAGATATGTCATATGCATCAGCTGTTATTGTTTGTAACACTGTCAATGATATATTTAGACACTCTGAAATGTATAATGTATATACTGACTCTGAATAAAATTAGTAGCAACTTGCTTGTGATTTGAAAAAGGAGGGCATATTTTTTGCAATTGACAGTTAATTTGGTGATCAGAAATGGCCATTAGATATCTTTTACATAGCAATTCAGGTCAAAAGGTCAAAGTTTTATGATACATGGATAATACCCAAGTCAAATATCATGAGCTCCGTTTGCTTGATAGTCAGGCAAACGATTCTTAATTTCAAATAAAGTCATGAGCTTTACGGTTGTCCAATCAATTTCCTTGTATGACAATCTTTATATTGTTTGGGTCATTCTAATTAATACACTGTTAAGCATATGTCAGGTCAAAACTAGTAAAGGAGGAATAAGATACTTGTATTATCTGAAGTACTTTCTAAAGATATAACATGAATCTCAGCCTTTTATCATATTTAGATAATTTCTAAAACATACTTTGTAAAGCATCAGCTCATTCATGTAAATTGTATGTCAATATGTGACCCATATCTCCTTGACATACTACACACAGACATTGTGCTCCCTTATTATTTATTGCCCATTCACTCAATTGACAAATATAGAAATGGGTGAATTTAAAATATATTGTACATATTAAATTAAGTAAAAGTTCACTTTGGATAAATTGAAAATTGGTCAAAAAGGTTTTTCAGTTGAAATGAGTGAATGTATGAGGGATAATATGCCTGTATATAGCAAAATGATTAGATTTTCAGATTCATATTGATAAGGGGGATATTTGTTCTTCTAAAACTTCTCATTTTAACAGCCTTATGCAAATGACACGAACAAATCTAAGGTCACTTTTTTATCTCCTCAAATTATGAATGTGATGAAAGACTTGTGTAAAATAAAAGCAGTAGAACCATCATTGTTCGTGGTAACTCTTACCCATGAACTAACCTCTCTCTGAACCAGCGTTTCTAAATACAAAATCACCTTAGAAATAATTTCCCCATGAATGAGTGATTTGATACCCAAAACATTGACCCCAACTGACAATGATGATGCTATAGTACTTTTTGTAAGGCTTGAGTATTGAGAAAGGTGTAGATAACGAACAGTGATCAATCTCATAACTCCCACAAGCAATACAATATAGATAGTTGTGGAAACACGGATCCCTGGACACACCAGAGGTGGGAATCAGGTGCCTAGGAGGAGTAAGCATCGCCTGTCAACCGATCACACCCGCCGTGAACCCTATATTATGATAATGTAAACGAAGTTATAATCAGTGTGTCAAGAACAGCCTAACAATCGGTATGAAACACGTCAGACAGCATTTGATACAATGATAGGCTGCATTGGCAAACTATATAGATTATTATAACAACCATAGAATTTGCGAAATGCTGACTTAAGTGAAAATGGGTTTCTTTTTTGTGAGCCATCAATGCATTTTAAAAAATATTTTTTCATTATCAATTTGGTTTAAGTCTCCCTTGAAAGATATTCTGCATGTAATTCTGTGAAAGTCGATATATTATTTGCCAAACAAATTACAATTATAGTTAAAAGTCTTTTTCCAATGATTGAATTATTTTACTAGTATTCCAAAATTTTCAAATTGGAAAGCAATTGAAGTCGGTCATATTTTTTATCATGACAGCGAAAGAGACAAAAATGAAACACACGTGTGTTTAGTGGGATAATGGTGGATGAAATATTTGAAATTTAACAAGTAGCAAAGTGGACTTTTAAAAGAAAAAAATGATTAAAAGTTAAATTCGTAAAATCACAAATCGACTCTAGTATATTTTTTTAAATCAACGAACTCTTTTCACGAACTCCGCTACTTATTTCGAGGCATTGTTGAAATTGTTGGAAAATATGTTTTCTGGTTTCATTTTCTCCCATGTTTTATTGGAATTTAGATAAATAATAACTGCCTGTACTATACGATGGTTCATTTTATGAGTTTAGAGTTTGTCCTTGGATTATTTCCCTTTACCATATTCAAATATGAAAATGATTACCAAACTTGGAGTCATTTTCACCTATTACATTGAATTAACTTACAGGTAAATAGTATATATATTGTACTTATTTGAACATCTTTATATTAAAAAAATACAGAAAAATAGAAATAACAAATTATCTTCCATTGGTGTGTTAAGAGGAATGAAGGTCATAAATATTGCAGGGGAAAAACTTGCATACCCCACTAACACGGGCAAGTAACTGAACAAACCGTTTTCGTTTAAATGAAGTTTACTACCCTTTGAATTTCTTGAACATTATGCTTCGATTATGTTCTAGTGCATTCACATTAAATTCCATTCCATTGATAGTATCGTGAAAAAGGACTCGTATAAAACACCTAGATCAACTACGTATGCTAAAGCAGGGCCGGGTAGCGGTGACCCAAAACAGAAATGGGGTCAGACAAGAGCTTGTTCTTATTTTGTTATCCAGTTTACAAGTGGTCACACCCTGTGTTTGTCAACAAAAGTTCTAGGAATTCACGACCGGGAGAGAATGTCAACGACGACTAATGGTAAGGAAGCGCCATTTTTCGAATGTTAATAATTGTTCTATTTCTTTCTAATGCATGACTACAACGTTATCAATCTGTTTTCATGTGATACAAATATATTATAATTACAGAGTACAAATACGATACAATTGGTACCAAGGGACGATGCATTAGGAACAATCAAATTAAAACTCTTCTAATATTTCCCATACAAATTTCACAATTTAGCATTTCATGTTCTCGTTTCAGGCACGTGTCAGGCACAGGCATGTGGCCCATTTGTTTATGTAACATTTGCAGGATCAAGCAAGAGGCACGAAAAAAAAGTTTTAGATTTATGTCTTTTGTGCAAAGGAGCAGGGTTTACCGTTAGGTGCGACAGTTACAGGGTGTTACCAAAAAGTGACGAGTTCAATGTTAACCAATGGCGAGACAAAAACTTTCGTCGCGCTGCCTGTGTCTTATTTTGCATTTCTCCAGCTTATATTGGACTAATTAAAAATCTGGAGGAACCCCAAGCTGTCGCAGAAGAGAGTGACCAATCTAAGGGAGCAGTGTATATTTATAATTTAGCCCGAGCCGAACTAGTTAACAGCTGCAGTTACAACAAACGATTTTTCTGCGTTTTGTTTGCAAACCCAGGAGTGAATCTAACAGTTCCTCCATGTTTTAAATCCTGTTTAAAATTCAGGTTTCCTGGAGAATCACAAACTCTGATCAAAGCAATGCAAGCCCGCCATAGTCCTAATCAAGAGCTGCATTAAGTGATAATGCAATTTTGTTAGTAAAACACAACAAGTGTATGAAATATTCCTTTTTTGGTACATTGTATATATAAATTATAGAAAGGAGGTTCTGAATGTTCTGTGATGGACGGATCGCTTTGGCAATAATGGTAAATGGCAATTTAGCATGCTGATGTTCAACCATTTGAAATGCTAAAAATGAATTGGGCTGGCCGAGTTCCCTGTATAATCTATTAGATTTTCATAGAGTTCTTAATGATATCTTGCACGATTAAGTACATGGTATTGAGAAATACATTGCACCTTGCTGGAAAGTTCGCGTTCTAAATATATATCCTTGTCATATTTTTTCTCGGTCTAGTGAACTCCGCTGAACATATAACAACGACAGCATTGTAGGCAGTGGTGAAAGATCAATATAATCATATCCAACGAAATTACTTATTCCATTTAAAAATTATTTGTTCATATCATAGACATCATTTGTAACATGAAATGGTATCCCGTAATTATATGTACATTGGATAAACCTGTAGCTGTAATCAAACTAAACTTTAACAACTCCAGATTTATCTCCCTTGACATGCGTCAAAACTATACCTTTTGCCCGATGTTTAAATCATACATTCAAGAAGTTGTATCACGTATATGTCATTACGTTACAGTATCAATAAATGTTCATATTTCCAATATTTTTGCTTTTCATATCTTTACAAATTGTAACGATAGATATGTCCTCATAGCCAGTCACTTTACTCAATCACGATGACTGATTGATTGAATGTTGTTTAACGTACCGCTCGAGAATATTTCACTCATACAAAAATTATATGGAGACGTCACCATTGTCGGTGAAAGGGTGCACAATTTAGGCCTATGCTCGGCGCTTACGGCCTTTGAGCAGGGAGGGATCTTTATCGTGCCACACCTGCTGTGACACGGGACGTCGGTTTTTCTGGTCTTATCCGAAGGACCGCCCCATTTAGTCACCTCTTACGACAAGCAAGGGGGTACTAAGGACCTATTATAACCCCTATCCCCATGGGCTTCGATCTTTATACATTTTGTAACTGAAGTCCCTGTAATGAAAGGTGAAGATAACGAGCAGTGATCAATCTCATGACTCCTATAAGCAATACAAAACAGAGAGTTGGGCAAACACAGACCTCTGGTCAAACCAGAGGTGGGATCAGGTGCCTAGGAGGAGTAAGCATCCCCTGTCGACCGGTCACACCCGCCGTGAGCCTTATATCCTGATCAGGTAAACGGAGTTATCCGTAGTCCAAATCAGTGTGCCAAGAACGGCTTAACAATCGGTATGAAACACGTTAGACAGCATTTCCAGAAGTGCAAAATGCAATGAAATGGAAAGTGAAGTTAATGGCCTATATTTTTGCAGTTACTCTCCCTACACCGGAAGTAAGGGCGCGCTTACGATTCACGACAATGCTTTTTTAAGGGGGCAACCTATCCGACTATAGATTTATCTCTGCACGTAAAAATAACCACGTTTGTAGGTAATAATACACATGTAAGAGGAGGCAGACCCATTGTTGCTAGGAGCCTGATGATTGTTTTTGTGCTCGTTTGAGTAATTGAAGTGCAAGAAGAGGTGTAAGTTGATGTACACAAACTCTTACTTTCAAAAGATTGAATCACACGCGAAAAAATATTCTAACAAAAATAGTACACTAGACATAGCAATTCAAGATAATTAACAGGCTTTTTTATTGGCATCTAGTGTACATTTAGCAACAAGTAGTTTTGTTCAGTGTGAAACGGTAAATTGATAATGTACCGGTATGCATTGGTTGCACGTGTGTTTTAGGCATATTGTATTGCATGTTTTTGTGTGTTTTGGTTTTCGAAAATGTTGAAAAAAAATTAACAATGAAGAATTTCTGATATACTAGGGACATCATGATTGATTCTGATCTAAAGAAATCAAATACTAGGCAATATTCACAGGCACCTGAAGTGTGGATAGCTTGTATAGATCTTATGTACATACACCCCCCCCCCCCCCCTGTAGAATGAAATTATTTTATACAGAACCAAAAATGAACCCAAAATATGTTATTTCCCCACCGATCACCCTCATAAATCGTTCTGAATAGTCAGTTTGTACCTTATGTAAGCTTTTGAGATGACCACTTGTGAGATACTAATATACAAGGTACAAGATATAAGAAACAAGATGTTTTATTGACCAATCAAGGGTCCGGAAGGTATAGTTGACAAAAGAAGTATATTGTAAACATTATATCTATAGAAACTCAACAATATTGTCCACTACATAATCATAATCAGGCATCACTGTCTCTATTACTGATGGTGAAATATCATTATACTTTCTTGTAAAGGTAGATGTTAATAAATTTACATAATGTATTCATACATTTAAATGTTCTATTGCATCCAACAACAATAGATAAACTTTTAAAAAACAAATCTGCACGCACATGAAAAAATATGTTTACACATTGGTTCTTTTACTGTTTTCAAAAATAAATGTTCCAAGCAAACATAAAATGTCTTTACTTTCATTATTTAATATCCATATTAGTTTCTCAGTAGGTGTCAAAACAGAGAACATTGAGTTGATTCTTGAGATGGTTTCCATTAATTGTAACCTCTCATTGCTATATTTTGGGCAAAGAAATAAGAAATGATGTTCGTCTTCAACCTCCTGCATATCACATTGAAAGCATACTCTAAACTCAGGGGAAGTCCTGTATATCTTCCCTTTTCAATATTTAATTGATGTGCAGAAATGCAGAATTTAGTTATACTCTTCCTCTGATCGAAGTTATTAAGAATAGAGAGGTAGTGTTCTCTTCC
Source organism: Ostrea edulis (assembly GCF_947568905.1). Lineage (NCBI taxonomy): Eukaryota > Metazoa > Mollusca > Bivalvia > Ostreida > Ostreidae > Ostrea > Ostrea edulis. The sequence goes on from NC_079169.1 coordinate 21,353,676, forward strand.
AAAGTTGTTTTTGACAGTAAAGTAAGCTCTTAGTTTGCTATTATTTTGCTGCTCCTTTTCTCTTTTCCCATAGGTTTATAAAATAGTGTTTTATAATGTTTAACAAGTTCAAATAACTGATCCAACATTGTTCGGATAGATGCAAACCATGATGGTTTATTTTGAAGATAGAGGTTCTTTGACACTAAATATGCTTCCTTCAATAAGATAGAAGATGGATTCTGTAATGTCTCGAGTCGAAATCAGTAATTCAATATGGCTTTAATGATTTGATAATACAATGGAAATCTTCCAAGTTCAGATAGAACTGCAGAATTAGTCTACTTTCTCTGTACACCAAGATTAATCTTGCAGTATTTAATATGCCATGTTTCACATTTCAGTTTGTTAAACATTTTGTCCATAGTTACATCTTTATCTTTAAATTTGGAAACCAAAGGGTTAATTAAAAGCCCCCCCCCCCCCCCCCCCCCCATTTCCACAACCATACAGAAGAATAGGAGCAATGGTATGATCAAATAAATGAAGGTTAATATTGACGTTATGGCAGTTGGATGTAACTTTCCTCTGTAATTTTGAGCATGCCTTCAAGGCCTTTTTTATACAATTCATTTTGAGCAAAGGCAAAAGATCCTGAGTTACAGAAGTAGACCCCAAGATACTTGTAATTTTGAAAACATTCAATTCATTCCAAGAAAATGTGTCTGACAATTCCCCTCCAGGTTTGTTAAAAATAATTATTTCAGTCTTGGATGAATTAACATTAAGGCACCAGTCATTGCAATTTTTGTCTAAAATATCTAGTTTTGATTGCAAGCACTTTGAAGTGCTTGATAGCAAGATTAGATCATCAGCATACAACAAACAGTAACATAATCTATGGAGTCATCCATGTACTTAGGCAGATCATTAAGAAATATCTTAAATATGTTTGGACTTAAATTATTCCCTTGCTTGACACCTTGTTGGATTTGAAAAACATCAGTAATTTGATTGTGGATTTTAATACATGAAATACTTCTTTGATACATTTTTAACAATATTGTTAAACTTCTGACCAACTTCTATTTGAAGTTTAATTTTTATCCCTGTATGTATAACAGTATCAAAAGCCTTGTGAAAATCTACAAAACATGCCTAGTTTTCCATTATTTTTTTCATTACAATATTTATCAAAAATACTTTTTAAAATAAACATAAGAAAGCATGTTCTTGCTTTCTTGGTAAATCCTATCTGACTATCATCAATAATTTTGTTTTCTACAAGTCTAGTATATTGTTCATAACACTGTTAAAACTTTTTCTAATTACTCCCGTTACAGTAATCCCTCTATAGTTGTTGGGACCATATTGAATAATTTAACAAGACTATATAGTAATACATGCTGTCCACATGTTAACATGCTGTTGGAGATGTTATATAAACCAGGGGGCTTATTATGTTTAAGTTTAGCAATTGTTTGAGATATTTCAGATTGTTTTATAGAAAAATCTGATGCATTGAATATTTTTGTAGATTCCAACTCCTCAAGATTTTTCTAGAGAATATTTAATCTTTCTGAATAAATTTCCCTTGTTTTACTTAAATTTTGAAAGTTGTTTAGCCAGGTGTTTGAATTAATACAATTTTCTGATCTGTCTTCCCTAGAGGAGTCTCCTTCTTTTAGGTCATTGATAAGTTTCCAGTATATTTTTGGATTTTCTTCATGCAAGATTTCTAACTGAGATAGAATTGATATCTGATACTCTTTTCGTGCTTTTTTTCTTGCTTTTGTGTACTCTCTATAAAATCCCCAGTAGTGACGTCTAACTTGTGGATCTGTGGGATACTTTACCATAACTAATCAAATTCATGTGTTGTCTATGTAAACATCCTCGACCATCAGTGGTTAGATCCTTACTCTTCCATTGTAACATGTTTTTATCAGTACTACAGTTATTATAAACTGGAATAAATTGATGATCATCATCACAAATAAAATCATAATCCACTGCAGTTCTACCATTAAAGGCCCCACATAATAAGATATCTCCTTTACTTATGAGATTTTAAATATCTGTGCTAATGTTGTTTAAAATGTCAATTTCAAGTCATTGGGTGGATAATAAACAACACATATAAATAGATCTTGATCAAAGCCAAAATAGGTTTTTTCAAGTTTTAGCCACTGAAATTCAGGACTGGTATTTTGTAAGAACTTGACATGGGGGATAAGGTCCCATCTATGATTGCAAACAACTTCTCAACACATTCATTGAGTGAACTGGTTTTTAAGTCGTTTGTTAGAGAGTGTAGAATTATGATATCTGGTGATCCTTGATGTTTCATCATAATTTGTTGGTATCGTCCATTGTTGTTTTTCTTATTTTCGTAGTGTGAACTGCTGCTGACAGATTGCCCTCTTTGATGTTTCTGACATTTGAAGTTCCAACAAGTAGCACTTCTGCTTTCTATTGTATTAGGCATGGATTCTTTTCCTGATGAAGTGTACTGCCAAATTGAGATTTAAAATATTGGGATTCATCTTAATGTTTCTTCAGCATTGCAGAAAGATTTGCAACCTCTATTGACAATTTTTCAATTTCTGTATTTTTTTCATCTAATTTCCGCACCATATGATCCATTTCTGCAGCTTGACCTCGTGCTAGATTTGCTAGTTGTTTAGGTGTGGCAGAAAGCATTTCTTTTTCGTGATGAATGACCTCTTCATATTGTGTCTTTTTAGTAGACTGTTTCCTTTCTCGAATTGTAACTGATTCTTCAAACTTTTTATTTCTTCTTTCAGTTTTTTTTATTGTCCCTGTTGCAGTAATTGTCGGAGTTGATGTTTTTTTCGTTGATAGAGCTTCCAGAATTCTGTTAGTATTGTATTGGTATCCCAGGCCTATTTTTTGAAAACCTGTTGCAATTGCTTTTTCCAATCTTTCATTTGAAGCTATGAGAAGCTTAACATCATTTAAAGCTATGTTTGTGTTTGAGTCAAGGTGGTCTTTAGGGTTCTCACAGTCAACTACTTCGTTTTGTTTCCTCTAGAAGAGTTTCAGCTTGTTGCTCTGTTTGTTAGGTTAAGAACAGATTCAAAAGTTCAATAAGGATATTGAAATGACAATCTACAAAGAGTTTGTACTGGTTTCCTTGTACTCTGATCGGAACGATAAAGACTGATATTATGAATTAAAGACTCATCTGCTGTCCTTAATTCAATTTGATGCAGGTTTCTGGGTTGGTTGGATCTGACCAATTTTCTGGTGAATCTGTCCATTTGACATTTATGTCTTGTAATTTACCCAAGTTTTCATAATAGAAAACATGCAGAGCTTTGATCCATATACCTAGTCTTTCCTCGGACGTGTGGAATGTGACCATCCGAGCCGATTCTTCGTAAATGCTCGTACCCAGCTTTTCAAACAGATTTTTCTTTGCTTTACCTGTTCGACTATTAAACTTTGTTGGTAAACATGAGTTTGGATATTCCTTCAGGAAGTAGTTTGTGGGATTAAAATCTAATTTCTTGAGACATACATTTCTCATGATGTTTGGTGGGAAATGGAGTAAATTCGAGCGGTATTGCAATACCTATTCTAAATAATGTACAGGATTTATATACCAATTAGAGCTAAAATGTTGAAATTGAAGATCAATCAACTTCTGACACAATATCTGGTTTACGATATCGACGGTAAAATATCACTTTATCACATTTTTTCTTGCTGAAATGTGCTTCTTACTTCGGAATACCGAGCGCAACAAACCATGTAAACAAACAGGGGGCTGCCTACTTCGAGACCGATTCATGGGGTATAAACCAACTTTATCGAAAGAATTTCTGCAAATATCTCGTCAGGTTTATGTAGTTCTACTAATGTCTTTCGTCTAAACCCCATGCCATCCGTTTTATTTGTCGTATTCTGCCATTTATTTCATCGTACCTGAGCTTTCACGTCCATTGACGGCCTTAAAGGAGGTTTTGACATCACTTTGCGTCTCGTGTTATCTGATTGGCTCTTCAATCACCCGACCACCTCGGCCTTTTTCTTAACAATGAACGAAAATATATGAAAGAGCCATTTAAAATTTGCCAAAGGCGCATGGTGTTAAAAACGAAAATGACAAATAGGAATATCATCTCAGATTATTTCATGGTAAAAAGCTAGTTTTGATACATAACTTTATAGAATTAATTAGTTGAAGATGATAATCAATCGAAATTATTTCAGCTGAAATGCTTATCTGAAATATATTTTAGAAAGATGACACAAGCGCGCAGGCCAATCAGATAACACTAGTAGTGGGATCAGGTGTCTTGGAGATCTATTTTGAGCCATATTGCCTATAACTTTTAAGTTTCCTTTAAAAAGATTAAGTAGTCGAACACCTCCAGAAAAGAACTTTCAGAAATTTTCTATCCGGGCAAAAGGTTGTTTGACAGCTACGCCATCTCCTTCCTAAATGATCATGGTTACGTAAACAAACATGTATGTATGTCCAGTCATCGAAATAAAAATTTCATCCGCTTGTGCAACAGACCACTTTCACTTTAGTATATCTGTGTCCCCCGGGTCTAGACAGAAAGCATTAGCTCTCCCATCGCCGCCTGATGTATCCTCTTCCTCTGCTGTGTTGACGATTCTGGATTCCTCCTCTAGCTGACACTACAACGGCTGGCCTTGTCTGCTACTTTCAACAGAATATCTAACATTCTGTCCAGTTTTTCAAATAATACTTTATTCAGCAACTGTATTTTCTACTTTAAATGATTTAAAGTTCATATAACCTTCTTCACATGCAACATGGCGGGTAATCAACATGGCCAACCTGGTTACTCAGCTTATTAAATATTGTTATGAAATATGGATAAGACAAATTGGGGATTGGATAAGAAAAATTGAGGATTGGAGTAATGAAATATTCCTAGCTTACCAATTCTGTTTCATGATTCATGATTAAAATATAGTTGCCATCTTTGGATATCGTGTTCGCTCATTCACTTTTCCTAACCGAGCCAAACAGCTGATTTGATTTTTTTGCTCTTCCATGAAAGGTGAAGATAACGAACAGTTATCAATCTAATGACTCCTATAAGCAATACAAAATAAAGAGCCAATCAAGCACGGACCCCTTGATATACCCAGAGGTGGGCTTATGTGTCTAGGAGGAGTAAGCATCCCTTGTCGACCGGTCACACCCGCCGTGAGCCCTATATCTTGATCAGCTAAATGGAGTCATCCGCATTCAAAACCAGTATGTCAAGAACGGCCTAACAATCGGTATAAAACAGTCAAACAGTAGTTGTCCCAATGATAGGTTGTATTGGCAAACTTGGATTGTGATAACGACCATAGAATTTGCGAAATGCTGACTAAACTAGACTGTTGAAACTCCTGTACCATCAACTTATTTGTCAGTAGACTGCCTCGATTTAAAAAAAAAAATCATACACATAACAAGCGCTAGTGTATCGAATGAGTTGATAGATGTACATACCATATGCATGTAATAATGTAATATTGCTACATCAATATGGGAAGCTGACGATGAAGTAGCTGAAATCATGCCGTTTATCATAAAGTTGGGTTGTTACTTTGTCGTTAATATCTATTTTCAATAAAATATCTAAGTATGAAACAGAAAAGGACGGCTCTGTGGTCATTGTTACAGAGATATAAAGAATCGACATGTGAATGAAAATAATTATTGCTAATACTAAAAAAAAAAAAAACGTCGTCGATATATCTAAATGTCGCATTGAAGGCCACCGCAAGAGATTTTTACTTTTCACGTAGAATAATTTTAATAAATTCTGCTTCATAAGAATATAAAAACAGGTCAGCTAACCAAGGAACACAATTCGTGCCCATGGGAATTCCAACAGAGTGTTGGAAGATCTGATTACCAAAGACTACGAAAATATTGTCAATGAGGAACTCAAGCATACTTTTCAGTTCAACTTCAGAGTACTTTTGCTAAGAATAAATAATTTTTTGGATGACTGATTACCAGTTATGAATATTTCCGTTTTTCATTTTTGTTGAAGAAGCAACTGTCTATAATGTCAAAAAGTCTAGTCTCTCATTTATCGTGAGGAAATGTTGTGTAAAATGTTGAAAAGTCATACGTTTTGATGTTGTTGATTTGAGAAAAGCTTTGTGATTTCAAGTTTACTGAAAGTTCTTTAGAATTGTTTTTAGAACCGACATTCAATTTACACCACCTCTGCTATATGTAGTGGCACAGTATGTTTGAATATTCTCCTTCACAGCTGTTAATATTTTGTTGATGAGCAAAGATGGAGGCTTGGTAGAACACTTACTGGATCCATCAATATATCTTGGTAAGGGTATTTATGAAGGTTAGGAATGTGTCTAAAACTGAAGCATGGTTTTGAAGAATTTCATCTTTGAAAGGGCAGTTAGAGCATAAGTACGATTACCAAAAGTGGAATTAATGTCAAGTTCGTTTAAAATACAATTGTAATGATGAGCCTTACAAACTTACTAAACGGGTACGCACTTGTGCTTTGATGTGTGTAATGCGGGATTTTAATATTCCTCTAATACCTTTTACTCCACTCTGACAATATATTACGTTGTTCTTTTTCATATTTAGCCCATCGTCCAGTATAATCTTCAACATAATTCATAATAGAGATGAAGTTCTGTCGCCAATTGAAATACCGAGGTTATCTGTATTTAGGACCTTTTAGAATAAGATTTGATGTCCTTGTTTTCAACTACAATGTATATCAACATCACCAGGAATGACGTGTCTATCATTCATACCGGCCGACAAAATTCTTTCAAATACGACGATAAGCAAGTTCGACACGATGAAAAATTCAGATTTATATAAATATAAACACTGGATTCTTTTTTGGATATTGTCGATACTACAAGATAACAGACTGTCGTCAAATAATCGCACTGCGACAAGGCACGATATTCAATTTGTAGGCATGGTCATGTTTCATAGGATTGATGATATCCAAAACTAAGAATTCAATGCTTAAACGAGGCAGAATTCGTTCAAACTTTTCTTCACGAGAAGAAAAATATCATCTTGCCGTGTCCTTCAACATGACATTTAGATATATCGACGTTTTATCTATTAACAATATTCACTTTCATTCATATTTCAAGTCAACATATCCGTGAATTCTAAATAAAAGACACGACAGAGTCTTTCACATCTACTTCTACTATATTAACGACAAACAACAATTCAACTTCATGATAAATGGGATAACCCCAGCTTCTCCATTGTCACGCGTTTCATATTTTGTAGCAATATTCCATTATCATCTGCATATGGTGCTTATGTTTCCCAACTGATTCGATATGTGAGAACAAATGCATGTTCTGCATGAAAGGCGAAGATAAAGAACAGTACTAGTGATCTATCTCATGACTCCTACAAGCAATACAAAATACAGAGTTTGGCAAACAAGGACCCCTGTGTATACCAGAGGTGGGATCAGGTACCTAAGAGGAGTAAACATCCCCTGTCGACCGGTCACACCCGCCGTGAGCCCTATATCTAGATCAGGTAAACAGTTATCCGTAGTCAAATTCAGCGTGTCGATAACAACCTAGCAATCGGTATGAAACAAGTCAGATAGCATTTGACCCTATGATAGGTTGTATTGGCAAACTAAATCGTTATAACGACCATAGAATTTGCGAAATGCGGACTTTAAACGAGACTGTTGGAACCCCTGTACCATTAACTTGCTTGTCAGTAGCCTGCTTCGATTTAAAAACTGACCATAAGCAGAACAAGCTCTTGCGTATCGAATCAGTTGAGATATATAAACACCATATACAGGTGATAATGGAATATTAATATATAAATATGTGAAGTTGACGACGGAGAAACTGAAATCATCCCGTTTGTCATAAAGTTGAGTTGTTAGTTTGCTGTTAATATCTACTTTCAATAAAATATCCATGTATGAAGCAGACGTGGACGACTCTGTGGTGTCCTTTATTTCGAGTTCACTGGGATACATCGAACCGACATATGAATGATAATTATTGTTGATAGATAATATGAATGATCGATTTCTCAACCGAAGCAAAAAATTCATGGTGACATACTTTTCACATGACGCAGTTCAAGGTCCCATGATCCATCAACTGGCAACTTTTGATGGTCATGGGCTCAAAAGTGTCCAAGATATGCATCAAAATCCATTTAATAATAATTACTTGCGAAATTCAAAAAGTAGGTCACCATGACCTACTTTTGAGACAAATTGATATTAGGTCCTAAGATGCATCAACTGACAAAATTTGATGATCCCAGTCCTTATACTAAGCAAAATATCAAAGTTTTAACAAAACAAAATTTAAGGTCAACTTTGAAGTGACCTCGAGACCACATCCTTTGCCCCAGGATGATGCCTTGAACAATTTTTTTTATCTACAACCAATCCTCATCCTTATGCATAAGTTTGGTGATAATTTGCCCAGTGGTTCTGGAGAAGATTTTTTTTAGCAACCACTACTTTTGTTTGCATTTTCCTAATTATATCCCCTTGTTAAATGGTCACAACCCTAGTTTTAGTACAAATGAAAGCCCTTGGGCTAAGGATACCCTGTGACAAATTTGACAAAAATTGTCCAAGGGGTTCTTGAGATATAGCCCTTTTTCCAGAAAGTTGACGCACACCGCACGCCAGACATATGGCCATATGATTAGCCCTTTGAGCCTTCGGCTCAGAAGAGCTAAAAATTCAAGTATTGCATCTGTACCTCGAGACATCTTGAAATTTTTTCCCTCTATTCATTTCTTGGAACAGGCATTGTTTCGACATACAATTTTCATTAATTACAAAGTACATTACAGTCAATACGTGCGGTTTGACTGTTGCTTTGAATTTTATGTACACAAGAATTTCAAGTCAGTTTGACTAAGACAAACTTAGCAACGGAACTTCACTACGAAAGTCATACGGTTATTTTCCTTAGTGGCAATGCTAACGGTCTAAGTGAAACACATTACTATAGATTCTACACAACGATCCAAAACGTGTTGCCCTCCCAAAGTTTATTAATCAAACTTTTGAGGGCGCTTCTCAAATTTTATATGTATGTCTCTTCAGTCCTATCTTATCTAAAGAAAATTCAAACAATTTAAACATGCCGACATTACTGGTCATTCAGATCTCGTTTCTGAAGAATGGAAATTACATGTACATAAAATATCGTTTGCTGCAAGGCGTTATTTATACTAAATACGGGAACAGAAAACGAACGAATATGCTTTTTATTAACATTTCTGTATACAGGATTAACAGAAATCAAAATATCAAATGCATGAAAACAAACATACAATAGCAATTTTTAAACTTTACGAAAAACCACCTGTTTTCTGAACTACAATAAGTAATCTGCAATTACAAGTGAACAAGACATTTACGTTATGCTGAATACATATATTTATTTAACCCTTTATCTCCGTACATATCTTTATCATATTCCTCTGTTTCTTATGTGCAGCTCTTATGTAAATGGAAGGACTGGAATTTTGCTTTTCCCTGTTAACCGCAACAAAAATCAATTCATCCATTTCCAATTCGACCGTGAAGCACACCCAAGTGCTCATAGCCTTCGATAAAATCCATCAAACCTGTTTCAAAACTAACTTATATGATTGTATTCAATTGATTTAGTGCAATTAATGTTAGAGTTATGTTAAAATTTACAGTTTGATTTCAAAATTACCGTAATTTAAACATACCATTCTAATAAACATCTAATTAATGTTCATTTTGCATGCATTTTACTATAAAATGTAAAAAATAAAACTGATTTTGTGCAAAAGAGGAAAATTTACAACCCGTCTTGATGAACGTAAAAGTAGAAGTTAATCAAGGAATCCCTCCATCATCCAATTTTCTGTCATACAACATGCAAAATACTATAGTAAAAAAAAATTTAATAAGATTTCCAAGTTGGTATGTTCTGTTTAAAAATTCGTCTTCAGGGAAATGTTTGGCACTTAGATGTTATAGGATATGAAGTTCTGTATACAAATCAAATAAACGTATGCAAGAAACACATTTAAAATCTGTAAGAGAAATTATCAAATCATAAAAAAATTCGACCACACATCTTAAAGCTATCACAGACTGGAGAAATCATAAACTGCAGACAATGAAAAAAAGTACCAAGACTATAAAAAAAAAATAAAATTCAAAATACAATTTTCATATAAACTGATGTTCTTTTTTCAAAAGCCATGTTTGGTCCAATTTCCACCACAATATCTGTTGATCAGTTTTTCTATCTATCCCTTGGAAGTTTTTAAAAACCAAGCTTTTCTTTCTATCCCTTGAAGTTTTTAGAAACCTAGTTCTTCTTTCTATCCTTTGAAGTTAAAAAACCAAACATAAATCACACTCAAAAAGTTGTATCACGTCTGTCTGTACGTTACGTTATCAATAAAGATGAACATTTCCAATATTTTTGGTTTTGATACTTCACAAATTGTAATGATGGCCATTTCCTCATGAATGCGCTGTAGTTGTGAAAAATGAGCGTATGGATCTTGATGAATATAGTACATCTATTTTAACGGCTGACATTAAAGGAGAATGTAAATATAAGAAATAAATTACATTTTTGAAAATACACGAAGGTATCAACAACAATGCTTCATAACAGTATTCTTTTCATGAAGTGCTAATGCACTTTTTGAAGTATGTGGGCATAAAGTGTTGCATTTCATACCCTCATGTATTTTTTTAAAAACCCTGAAAATTTCTTTAAACATGGTAAAAAAGAAACTGCAGAAACTTAAGAGCTTTTAAAGCAATAGTTAATTTTTGGTCATTGGATTAAAACTAGTTTCAAACTAAAATATCACTTTTAATATATCAATGTTTGAAAGCATAATGAAATATTCTACAATTCTGGTACTTTTGACCTCTGTCTGCAGTAGAAAATCTTGCGTATATACAAGTAATAAACTGAAGTGAAATGTGATAAAAAGAGGTTTTTCTTACCCAAAAAATTGCATTTTTTTCAAAAGATCATAATTTTACTACATATACTACTGCATTATGTGTAATTAAGTGATTGCATCCTGCGATTCTATTCCTTTTCCTAAATCCCAGTCATCATCTGAATTGTCCTCATCTTCCTCAGTACCCATTGCTTTTCTACAAATTTCTACTCCAGTATCTACAATCATGTAAGGCAAAGAATCTCCTTCCTCAAAATTGGACTCTTCCAAATTAGCAGATGGAGGATCAGAAACAGCAGAAGACATATTAGATTCAATGAAAGTTTCTCTATCACTAACACTTTGAATAATTCTCACTTGATCACTAGAAGTTGTATTTAGAGGAGGTATCTGTTCTTGGGGTGATTTTTCTTTTCTAAATATGAGTTTCAGAGAATGACTGTCATTTGTAGGTGAAAAGGAACATGTCATAGAAGGCAGTTCTCCTGGATTATCACAGTTAGAAAGGTTTTGGTTTGATGTATCACAAATTGTTGAGCAAGCACTAGTACTGTAACTTCGTGTTAATTCTGGCTTTGAAATGAATGATTCTGTATTGATGTCTATGCTACTTAAATTTCTATGCCGTTGTTGATGTGTTTGACTAATAAAGCCAGGCCTTGGATTACTGTTTTGGATTACAGGTTCCTGATGCTGTTGACGCTCTGCCTTGTACTCCTCCAAAATCCGGCTCCAAAGTTGATCCTGATTACTATCTGGAACATTGGCAGGCAATTTGGTAATCCCATCTCTGCTGTCTTCTTGAATATTTTCTATCTCAAACACATCATTCTCAGCAAATGCTGTAGTCACATCTGCCTTTTGAACACGAGTCTTTACAGCATTAACTTTCTGTAGTGGAAAAGCTGCTTTGGAAGATGACTGGCTGAACGAAGTACTAATATCTTGATTCAGAGAAAGGAATGTTTTGCTGCTTTGGTTATCGTCAGAAACATAGCCAACTGGAATCGCATACAGAGGCAAATCCTCCTCATTTTGCAAGTGTGTTGTCAGTAAATTTTGACCACTCACATCTACAGTATTTGTTGAGGAATCCTTTAAGATTTCAGATTGCGACTTGATTGTTTCCAAAGGATTTCGTGAAAAAGCATGAGATTCGGGTTGATTAGTAAATGGTTCTTTAGAACAGGTGTTGAAATGAATATCCACAACTTCACTGGTTTTAACTTGCGGACCGGGTATCAAATGAATGTTGTTCTTTGCTGCATTGTCTTGGGTTATATAACCATGAATATGATCAGTTTTACATGCACTGGGACTTACAGTTTCATAATCCTCAAGAAACTCATATACTTCTTCCGGTATAGATATATCTCCAGGCACATGATGGCAGCTGCCTACCTTGTCTGTAGAACTCACTCTTCCTAAAACAGTTGTACTGTCATCACTGAAATGGAGACTACGGGAACTCTCATCCTCAAACTCGACCCTATTTTCTAGTTCTGTTGCTGCTTTCCTCAGTTCTTCATTTAAGTTTTTGGGAACATTTATGACATCAATTCCCATAGTGTAATCTTTGGACTCGGCGGCATTATTCATAACAATAATCTGCATGCCATCTTTATCATCAGCAATATCTTCAGGCTTCCTTTCCTTGTACTTCTTTGGTGATCCTTTCAAGGGATTTTCTTGAGGCTTACGTTTTGTTGAAGGAAAGATTCCCAGTGTCTTTGCAATGATCTGCAGTAGATCCCTACCATTCTCAGGACTAACTGAATCTAGCTCTGGTTGTTTCCTGACCACCACATTATCATCTTCATAAGTTAAAATTTCTTCATTTGAAGGAATAGTAAATGTTGGTTTACGATATTCTAAATTCTTTGGGTCCACTGGTTTAGGAAATACGACCACTTCTTCTATGCCACTACAGCTTCCTATTGAATTTTTGGCTTCTTTTCCTTGACTACAAATATCAGACTTGCAAACATCTTTGGAACAGCTCGAAACATTTTCTAGACTCTCAAACAAATTCTTCCTTCCAACTTTCTCATCTGTAGACAAAGGCTTGTGATCTTGAACATTTCTATGTTTATTTTCTAACCTTTTAAGACACTTTAAAATAAAAGCAGATCTTGGATACATGACTTTGTCAGTGACTGCTGGTATGTCTGTTTGCAATCCTAGTGTCACACTGTAAGATGGCTTGGTGGTATCTTCATCCCTCACTTTTGTCTTGGTGAATTCTGAATTGTCTGAAAATGTATCACTGAAAACATCCATAGCGTCTGTGAAATGTCGTTCAATCAGTGTTTTGTTTGGTGATTTGAAAGGTGAAACAGTTCCTGGTGTAGTTAACATTTCTGATGTCCTGTTTTCATCTTTGCTTTGGGTAGATGGTTTTGATATTTGTTCTGTAAGTTGTAATTTTTCAGAATTCAAAGCATCTGGTAATTTTGTGGCAAGATTTTCATGTTCAAAATTGTTCTCCTTGTTGAGTTCATCTAGGCGACTGACTTGTTCTTTCATAGGTAAGATGGCACCAGTTTCTTCATCTTTATCTGATGAGGCATTTAGAACTGGGCATATCATGTCTTCTGATACATCTACTTCAGTACGGGTACTGTCCAACTGTGCAACAGTCGTCAACACTGGAGGTTCTATATCATCGTTAATCTCATCTCTCAGAATATAGATATCTTCCTGAAGCCTGCCAGCTGCATCCACTACTTTCTCCAAAACTGGAGGTTCATCTTTTTCCACAGAATTTATATCCTCTCCATCATCAACCTTTTCCAATATGCGAGACCCATTCTCTTTCAAAACTCGTCTAATGAGAGATTTTGGTGTCTTGTAGTCTGAAGGTAAATGAACTGTTGCCATGAGACCTAAATGAAAGAAATGTTGTTCCTTCTCATTCAAAGTGTCATACTTCACTAAAACATCCAGACTTGCATTTCTATATTCACTACTTCTTGTGATGCAGAAGTTGAAGTCGTAAAGAGATTTCCTCCTTGTCTTAAGCTTTCCCTTCTTGTCCTTGTTTAATTCTAATCTGGTATCTGAAAACCGCCTGTTAATGAGTGTAATCATTTTTGGTTTGGCTGGCGCTGGTTTCTGCTTTTTCTTTCTCTTAGCAGTCGGTTGAGGCACAGGTTTTTCCAGTTTCTTGGGTCTTAAGACTTTCTGAGTGAGATTTCTTGTCAGTCTTACCTTGCACGGTACTTTATTGTGCTTCCTTAGAACCTCTATTGTTCTGAACACCTTGTCACAAATTCTACACTTTGGAATTTTCGGAGTCTTTGGTTTCTTTTTGGACACTTTGACTTCAGATTGAGATTTCAAATCCTTTTCAGTTAAGCTTTGCTTGGAAGGTGTTTGTGCATCAGATTCTTTCGTTTGGTCCATCACATCATTCACAACTGGTTCTTGAGTTTTGCTTGTACACTTACAATCACCGGTATATTCTTTCTCCTGTGAGTCTGTTGATTCTGTAGGTCTTGCCACGTGTTCACCAGACAGACATTTTTTCATTTCAGTCTCTTGTTCTGAGTTAGTTCCAGTAATAATTTGTTCACAGTGTTTTATGCTTTCAGAGGTATCAGACTGCTCATTTTTTGCTTTATTTATGATGTCTTGTTCACTTGTTATTGCTTGTTCCCATTTGAAATTGTGTTCATTATCAGAAAAATTGGAACCACAAGATATATCAACTCCTGGTCCTTTGCTTGAATTATAATTGGCCTTTGTGTCAACATCATCAGGAAACTTTGAAATATCTTTACAATTTTTTTCTGCTGACTCCTGTTGATTCAAATCTTCTCCTATGACCTACTCAAAGAGAAAATGAAATTTTACCACAACATTTATTTCAATTTACATTCAACAGTTTCTTCAAGTACGCTCTTGATAAGAAAGACAACTTCTTTACATGAAACATGTGAAACTATGACAGAGATGCTTAATATAAAATTTGTAAAGGAGTCACGATAAAAAATATTTCAAAAGAACTTGGGCCAAGGAATTATAGTAATATTTACTCATTTTTTACAATATAAAGTAAATAGGACAGTTTATGCATTGTAAACCATGAAGTTGTTTATAAAATAGCTATCATTTAATTTTGTAAATCGTGTTTGATATTATTTGATGAATAATTCAAAAGAAAATAGGAATTTAATCTGACACGGACCAATCCCGCCATAGCAACAAAACACGAACGGAAAAACCAAACGTATTGTGACGTCATTCCTAGGACGTAATATAGCGGGACTAAACAGCAACTTTGTTCATATGATATAAAGAATGTTGATAAAGTCAAATAAACCAATCAAATTGCGTATTACAAGTAAAATTCAATTATTTCAGTTGATCAGGCGAGTCCAAATAAAAAAAAAAGGATGGATTTTGGCTTTACTGTTTAAGGTAATTCCCAATACCATGTAAAATAACGTTAGAAACGAGTCACGAACATTATCACACATTCAACGAACCCGATGGCATTTTGGTGAATTTTGTAGACCGTATTAGGATTGATTTTTTTGAAAGCAAACAACAAAAATTTAGAATTAAAAAATAACAACAAAAGAATCGCAATAAAACAAGCCGGTTCTATACAAAACAACGTTCGGGAGAGAAAATGCTTATAGGTATATATATTGCGAAGTTGTGAACTCTGCATACGCATTGCGTTATGACACACAGTCATTTAGTAATTCCCGTGAGATTTCTGCATATATTACAGATTAGGATGTTAAATTGTGTTGCCAACTTTCAATGTATCTATTGTAGGCCATTTTTTGTGTGTGATTTCTGATCATTAATGACGGGTAGAAATATCGAATCTCCTATACAACAAAATGCAAATTTTTGTGTGCTACATGTACTAACAGTCACATATTTTTGTTATGTTTTCCCTATAATTTATTTAAACCTGAAAGAATACGATCGATGTCGTCATGATCTAAATAAAATATATGCATAATCTAATTAAAAGCTATATGACATTGTAATCCCCCTTGCAAAATTTTTATATTTATTTACACGACAAAAATTGCTTTCAAGGCCCTCCGAATCCATAATAAATGTGAGTACATGTATCTGCATACATGTATCTCTATTGTGTCTAATGATTTCAGGGTGTTCAATTTAGATCGTACGTTGACAGATTTGTCACATATTTAGGCCCTATCTGTAGGCCTAGGTGTCGTACGTTTGTGTTATTGTACATACAGTATGGATCATGGGTGTTGTAATGTAATTTTCTTTTATCTAATTAAAAACATTTTTCTGGCCGGACATGACCTTCATTGATGTTTTGATTAAAATGTCTCGGAATGTACACGGTACTACATGTTGTTAACACTCACATCGCATGGCTGTATCGTATTGTTAAAAACTACCTGGAACTAAAATTTACCAAGGGGGCGAGGAATGCAGAATTCGGGTGTTTTAAAATATTCGAATTTCCCAAATTTGTAACCCAAGCATAGGTTAGCATTCTCTGAATGAGCGTGAAAGATATAAAAATCATTCTGATCTAGATCACTTTGTTCCAACTAGATCTGGCGACACAATTTTATTTTTTCATCTAATGTGACGTCATGTCAGTGTTCATGTGACGTAGGCTAAGCTCCATAGTAAAGTAGGGATTTTCCTAACTTCAAGCCCGATCCCTAAAGCTTACGGCAATCAATGAAAGTGGTTTTTAATTATTTGAAGCTTTAATGTTTTAAACTGTTTTTCAAAAACCACCCTGTAATATTTCTTGAAATGGTAATTTAGTCATGTAAATGATGAATGAAACATGTTTGCAGAGATAGGAATTTTATACACCATTTTCCAATATGTGTTTTTTCAATGTTTTTAACCTAGAGGAGGACATTAGTCTCTCAAATTATCTGATACCCTATCTACTTCTTATGTCAAATGATTGCTGGAGTGTAAAGGTAAAACCCATTGAAATGTTTCAAAAATCTGTAGGTTTTTGAAAACAGAATTTCCCGGATATGGTAGGCTATGATTAGTCAAAATTTGACCATTATATGTGCATTTTCATCACCTTGAAACCAAGAGCATGGTTCAGTAATGAAAAATTATTGAAAACAGTCAAATGCAATACATTTTCTTCAATTCATATGAAAGAAACATATTTCTATCGTTTAAATAAAGACAGTGCCTAAAAAATGTATGTATATTAACGCTGCTTGTTTTAAAGTGATGTGTTCTATTTTTAAGAAGGGGCTGTACTCTGGGAAAGGCCGCTAAACATATTTTTCTTCGGGAATTTGGTCAATATACATCCTTGACAAAATACATGAAAATTTTGATAGAAATCTGAAGGTTTTTCATTAAGATGTGGTATGGGGAATTACCTTCAGTCAAAATCAAATTTACACTCATTATCATAAAATCACATAATGGTGATCGCTCCTGAAGCCCATCCATACCTGTGGCTTGTTTGAGCAATATCATAGACAGTAAAGGGCTACTAATCAAGATGTTCAAGACTATAGGGACAGACTGAAACGCTTTGATTATATCATGTTCCTTGTACGTTATGTGAAACTTTTTAAACTGTACATGAATGTTTGGGCACTTCCATTTTCTTAAAATTTTCACTAATAACAGTCTGGACCCAGTTGCAAGGAGGTTTTAACATACAGTTAACTTCCCATTAACTCTTGAATTTATATAGAGTTAACTAGATGTTAACTGTCAGTTAAACTTATCTCATCTTCGTGCAACTTGGGCCTGGAGTGAGAAAATATCTTGCAGCGATTTTTTTCCTTATATAACTGGTACCGATAAACGGTACCATTCCCAATGTCAAAAACCATTGATTTTTCCCAATTTTGAGACTAAATATTCCCAATTTACTTGCCGAAATATAGACCGCTGACATCGTAATTTATTTAGTCTGAAACGTTGTACAAATTAACTAAAATGTCCACTTTCGGTATTAAATTGAAAGTACAGATCATGGCAGTGCGCGTGTTTTGTAGAACTACGACGATTCTAAAATGAGCCTATGACAATTCCTTATGTCTCACAACAGCAAATATTAGCGTAAAAAAGTTTGTAAAGAGATGACTACTTCTTGTTTTGTTCTCTTTTTTCTTTTCTTTTAGTTGAAATCATTTGCCGATACATTGGTAGAAAATTCCCAATTTGTTCGATTTTGACGCTATTTTTCCCAATTGAGTGGGTACCGGTACCAGTACCAGTGGGTAGAAAAAAATCGCTGTCTTGTGACGTGTGGAGAAGGCGGATTGTGTCAATGACAGTAGTGGCATATGTCCTAATTAATTACTAAGACAAGAACACAATTTAAAAAGAAACTTAGTAACTTCTACCTGTGTGAACGTGTATACAAAAAATTAACTGATATTTTGTAATACTTGCCTTAGGATCAATAGCTTGAAACTTTAAAAAAAATCTTCAAGAATTTAGTTCTTAATCTGGTTTGTGCACTACTTTTTGGCACCTATTTACAGTGTGTATTAATTCCTCGTTTTACAGCACCTGTATACTGGTCTTTGCCTCTATTTATTCAAAGGACTGCCCACTATTCATTTCTCACTAGCCCAATACGTAATTCTAAAGACCAATCTTTCAAACCTGACAACAAATTTCAATAGTCAGGGTCATCGCAATTGTGGTTTATCATGAAAACAGGAGCAAGAAAGGGATATTTATTGAGTGTCTGCTCTCACACTACCAAAAATGCAAGGAAAATGTTCCACATGTCTATCAATGTGTGTAAACAGATACCTGTGAAATGAGATCAAATTCATCCCCTGGATTTCCTGTTTTTGAAGTCATACTAGGTGCGTCTGGGGAGAGCACCAAAGTCACTGTCGTACCATCACTGCCAACCAGCCTCACTTCACTAGGCAGAACGATACTGCCATCACTGCCTGGATCCTGGGCAGATGAGGCCTGCTGCAAATATCAAGTCAAACTACTGAGTGTCCACACTGTTACTCATCAATTCCAGAATTACAAGTTCTGCATGTTTACATTTATAAAACATTTCTCCAAATACATTTGCCCTCCTACATACATGTATGATGGTCAATATTAGATTTGTTTCCTCTTCTTACACTCCATCTAGTTTCCACAGTAAATTGTATGCCTGAATATTTCCTTCACACAAACAACAGGTTGTCCACTACTCAAATCATATTTTTTCCCAATTCATCTTTTATATTTTTCTTGCTCTTTATAGCTTATACAATGTATCAAAAACATTTACCCACCTGCGAATTAAAGTTTTCAACTACACCAACAGTTGACAAAATGAACTTCTCCGCTGACGAGCCACCCTCGTTATTACATGCATTACTTTCAAATGAGACTGACAGGTCCCTATTTTCAGGATTGAAGTTGACTACTTGTGGTCCACTAAAGCTTATCTGGGCGTTGTTGGTGGGTGCATCTGTGTGTGAACAGTATATATATATATATATGCGTGTGTAATATGAAAATAAATTGATGGTACAATACAAGGGAAGAACAGAGAAATCTACGGAACTGAAGAGGACTGACCTTGGTTAGTTGAGGTCAAAGTGATTTCCTGAGTGGCTTCTGGTTTATAATCCTCTGCTACAAGGCTTATTGGAGGCGTATGAAGACTGCGATCCTCGTCCACTGGGGGGGTGGACGTCACCTGTTCTACCCTCACTACTTGCATCTAGAAATACAATGTCTATACTAAAGCAAATCTCTCTCCCAAGCACAATGACATTTGTGTTTCAAAATCAGAAGCGGTAAATCTATTCACTTGTATCTTTAATAAGCTGGCTAAATGTTCAATATTCATATTTATATGTATTGACTAACTCGTTTGGGGTTTCTATTTTGGTGGAGTCATCCATTCAAAGGAGAACATCAAAAATAATTTATACATAATCCCGATGTTATCTTTTACAGTTGTTTTGATTGGACAAAAATAAAGCTAAATGAGAATTTACACATCAATAAATCCAAAAAACGCTATGTATACACTGTACGTGACTGAAAACAAATAACATAGTGCGGGAAAACTATTCAAATTTTCAAAATTGGATAATACAGGGAATAAATTGGAATTATAAGAATCAAACATTCTTTTTGATGAATTTATTGATGTGTAAACTCTGGAAATGCATTTTAATTACAAACATATACATAAAAGTGCTTCGCACTTTCATTTAGTTTGTGAGTAAAATGTCCAGAGTTTACACATCGATAAATTCTTCAAAAATAATGTTTAATACTATAATAACTTTCACAAGATATACATTCAATTTGATTTTTGGTTATCATATACCTTCCTATCATTTTTATCCTTGATGACCAATGATTAAAACAAATGTCTGGAATAAACACATTTAGTCCAAAACTTAACATCTAAGTTTTAATGTATTCAACTACATATAGAAATAAATCATTTAAATAGAACTTTTTTTTACAAGATTTCACATTTTGTTGTCTTATTTGAAGTAATAATAAAAGGTACATGTTATAAATGCAATTATTGTTTTTCCCTTCTTTTCACATGTATATCATTTCAATGTATAGTTTTCAATAATATGTTAAAGACAAGAGGCCTACAGGTTACCTGAGTATTAATTAAAAGTATCACTAGTGCCAAGGGCTATGAAATCCTGTTCTGCATATCTAAGCTAAATTTTAATATTCAGCAACAGAATAAAACAAGATGTGTTCTTAAAATTTAAATGCCCCTCAAAGTGCATATACTAATGAACAAGAGATGTTTGTAAAACACATATGCCCCCCATGGTGCAAAATTGAAAAGGGTTATACACACACATCATTTAATTGATAGTAGCATCATCAATTCAAAATATTGAGCAAACAATATCTTCCTATGTCAAGAGTGGATTGACCATGTGACCTAAAAATCAATAGGGGTCATCTACTCCTTATGCTGTACCAGTGTACCAAGTTTGGTGTCTATCAAGCAAATAATTCTTAAAATATAGGAAACAATATACTACTATGTCCAGTTCAACCACTGACCTTTGACCATGTGACCTCAAAATCAATAGGGGTCACCTCCTGAAGATATACCAGTGTACTAAGTTTGATGTCTGTCAAGCAAAGGGTTATCAAGATATTGAGTGGACAGTATATTATTATGTCCGGTTTGACCCTTGACCTTTGACCATGTGACCTCAAAATCAATAGGGGTCATCTTCTCCTGAAGATGTACCAGTGTATCATGTTTGATGTCTGTCAAACAAAGGGTTATCAAGATATTGAGCTGACAGTATATTCCAACATCCAGTTTGACCCTTGACTTTTGACCATGTGACCTTAAAATCAATAGGGAGCATCTTCTCCTGAAGATATACCAGTGTACCAAGTTTGATATCTGTTAAGCACAGGGTTCTCAAGATAATGAATGGACAGTATATTCCTATGTCCAGTTTGACCCTTGACCTTTGACCTCAAAGTCAATAGGGTTCATCTTCCCCTGAAGATGTACCAGTGTATCAAGTTTGATGTCTGTCAAGCACAGGGTTCTGAAGATATTGAACGGACAGTATATTCCTATGTCCAGTTTGACCCTTGACCTTGGACCATGTGACCTCAAAATCAAGAGGGGTTATCTTCTCCTGAAGATGTACCAGTGTACCAAGTTTGATGTCTGTCAAGCAAAGGGTTATCAAGATATTGAGTGGTCAGTATATTCCTATGTTCAGTTTGACCCTTGATCATGTGACTTCAAAATCAATAGGGGTCATCTACTCTTTAGGATGTACCAGTGTACCAAGTTTGATGACTGTCAAGCAAAGGGTTCTCAAGATATTGAGTGGACATTATATTTCTATGTCCAGAGTAAATTGACCCTTGACCTTTTGACCTGAAAAACAATAGAGGTCCTCTTCTACTCATAACCAACCCACATATGAAATATCATTATCATCAAGTGAATGGTTCTCAAGATATTGAGCGGACAACATATGGTCTACCGACTGACCGACAGGTGCAAACCAATATGCCCCTCTTCTTTGTAGGGGGGCATAAAAAATATACTTTTCGCAGTGGAACCTCGTTATTACGTTCTCCCTTTATTACGTTAGTCCGCATATTTCATTGAAATTTCAAAGCACAAAACCATTTCTTAACGAAGCTATATAAAATAGATCTGGTTATTACGTTGTCCCCAGATGCCAGGACTCAGCATTACGTTGTAAAAATGCTGACAAAAATGTAGTAAACGGTACCCCTAACTATTCAATACTGATTCTCAAGATAGTCAGCCATTCAGAACTAGACTGCCCCTAGCAGTCACTGTAAATTTCCTGGTCTGTTAGGGGATTAGAAACGCTTGACTGATCACGCTTTGACAGATCTAGTGACATCAATACAGGTGAATACCCTGTATCGAAGCCAGTGATAAACAATCAATGTTTATCTAGAAATTGTACTCTATAAAATTTTACTTCATTTCTCATATTTTGATAATCGAAGAAATATTAGTGTTGTGTGATTACTTTCGCTATTAAAACTATTTATGGACAGCTTTGGTATCAAACATAATTTCGACGAAATTTATCGTAGGGAATGTTAACACAGCTTGGGTAATGGCTTGGACAGAGTTAAATGACCAAGGACCGTGTTCAATTAAAAAATTGCCAGTTATTTTGATATCTATAGTTTGGCCATAGTTAGATCTCGTCCATAAATACGCCGATCAAACTGCCCAGTGTTATCGGTTGATTTGTGCACGGCATTTAGCTCAGTGAACATTCTAATTCTATCCTTCAAAAGAAATAAAGAAAAAGGATAAAAACATGAAAAAATACGGACATTTAAGATAAGATGTAAATAAAACGAAGTGTGACTGTCATAGTCCTTTAAACAAAGATATTCACGCACACCCCTTCTACGTAGTACATGTGTATCAATGGAAGATATACTATTTTCAAATGATGTTTTTAACGGATTTGACTGGGAAATGTTTATTACGTTATTTATTGTGACAAAATGAGAAACATAACTAGATCCGATCTCGTTGCGAGCAACGAGTGGGTCTTCTGTCCGATTTTCAATGAATGAATGAAATAACTGAATTGCATTCTCTGTATAATCTCGATTATGTTTGATTATGAATCGAAAAGATACCTCTGATGCGATAGTAAATATCTTCCGATTATCGAACACTATTGTTAACACCCGACGGACACTGACCAATTGCAGTAAATTCATGAAATCTACACATGTAAATATAAAAAATGCCCTCACTCCATCTGATCCTTCTATGGTGGAGTAACTTGGAAATGCTGGTTCTCCATACTCTTCCACACTACACAACACTGGTTCATTTTGATTATACAACCAATCTGGATTACCCCCATCTGGTATTACTTCCGTTTCCACATCTGAAAAAGACATTAGTGTATTTTAAACTGGAATAATATCATTATATTCGCCCATTTCACCCTCATCATGGATGAACAAATTCAAAACTGGACAAAATTTCAAATTCAATCATATCTCAAATAATCAAATGCCCCAGTAAGCCCTTGAATAGATATTGCTGTGTTTCTGCTGACCCAACTGACCCTAAATTATACCCTCTACCCTTGATTTGTTTTTTAACATGTTCATGAGATCATTCAAGAAAAATGTTTTTAGAGATTACACTTGTAATTACCAAGTAATTCACATCAAAGAGCATTTACAAGAAGCATTAATACATGTAGTGAAAAATAATCCCCCAATGTTCAATATGTCAATATACCTGCAACTTAAATGTTTCATTGTGTGCCCCTAAAATAAAGTTTAAGAATAACATATAATTATTAATTTTCTTTCACTAATTTTGACTTGGATGTTAGCAGAAACACAACAATTCATATTTTTTGCTTAAATGGTTTGAGCAATTCAAAACCAGACAAAATCTAAAAGGTGATATCCACTGTATAAAGGAATACACATGCAATCAAATAAAAGATCTTGCTGATATTTTCACTCCTGATACTCTAGGGATTAATTTTTTAGAGTCTGTAGGGGGCCGAAATAAGGCCCCATTCCCAATGCTAAAAAGCAGGTATTTTCCCCAATTTTTGCTTAAAAATTCCTGAACAATGAAAACAAATCAAGCAGGGTAGCCAATTCGTTCATAAATCTTCTTAACAGGCCCACAGATTACAATTTTTGCTGAAAAAAATTCTTAAGTAAACTTAAATTTTTTGGCCTTTGCTTATTTGAATGAAGTAAGCTTCGACCAAATTGAAAGCCAGAAGGAGCCCAATTATACCTTAAAGCACTCTAGTTTGGGTTTTTCCCTATTTCTTTGTATGAAATATTTCCCCAATTTCAAGCAAATGTCGCTATTTTTCCCAATTGGAAAGGCCCTGGCCCTTGAAATCAAGACCTTAAAAAAACCTGTACTCCAATTTTCACAACAATACATTTTTATTTTAGCCTCTAAATGAAAAGTGAACTAGTCTTGACACATTTGAAAACATGTACAAACTTTGTAGCTGCTGTGCTTGCTGCTTCTGTTGCTCCTGTTGCTGTTGATGGAGAGCTTGTGCTGCTCTTAGTAGAGACTCAATCTGGTTGGTCGCAATATCATCCCCCTTCGCATCTCGTAACTGTTGGAGCTGATGTTCAAAATTGTCCAGTTCTGGATTGGTGTGGTGTAGAGATTGAGATTTAGTAACAACAGGTTTGCTACATGGATGTTTGACATGTTCTTTCATCTCTTCCAGAGTAGTGAAGACAGATTTACAAATTAAGCAGCTGAGCGGATTTTCTTTCTTCTGTCGTTTCTTATTACTGCCAATTTTCTCCACATTCTGTGATAGACGTATATGTTGTTGTAAGACTTTTAAAGTTAAACATTTGAGGATGAATAACACATAATCACATTGGCCAACTTCCTTTTCTACCCTAAATGAAATAAATTTGTTTTAAATTCGATTACTTATAGCTGTTTCACCCATGGTGTTCACAGATAAATGCTGATCTGAAGATACTAGATTGTGAGTTTGAATCTTGCAGGGTTTAATTTTTCCCCCCTGATTACTTAATTTCTACTAAAACTGAATTTTTTCACTTAGTATGGTAAAATCTAAAGTTTTAAATTTCAAACTATCATTGTACAGTCCTTCGTTTTTCATTCATATCATGTTCTGTACTGTAAAGTGTCATATATACATCCTTAAGGGAACTGGTTCACATTTTTTGAAATATTTTTCATTTTTATGTTAAACTTTAAAAATAAAACTCACATAAAGTACCAGGGATCGAAATTCAATTTTTTTACAACTAGCAAATTTTAGCTAGTGGATTATTTTCCACTAGCAAAATTGAACTTTTACTAGCATTTTTCAATTGATTGCTTTTTTACAGGAATTTAAGAAAACAAGCATATCTCTATATCAAACTATATGAAAATAAAGTGCAATAATAAAAATAAGATTCAGAGTTCTTTCATTTACCATTTAATGAATTATCAGACAACATAGAATTTTTATATCATTATATCATTGATGCATGTTGAGGGTCATAGGGTACATTTGAGTGGCGTACTCGCTGTTCAGAAATCTATCACCTATTTACAACATCATGTGGTTTGAAATCTTGAATATTCAAATTATTTGGAGATTTCATTAAAAAAAAAATAGTTGAAAAACACACTACAGATAACTTAAAGTGTTTGACTAAAGATACAGGACAGTAGGACACCACTTGAAGCCGTGATACTAACACATTGCTTTCGTGTAAACACGGACAAGATCATCATGATGTTAATGTTATTCAAATAAGACATCTCGGAGATGCCAGAAGTAAGCTTGAAGTACTTTGACATCACTGACTGAGATGACCATGGCCTTAGTTATTTATTCGATCCACGTTAACTTTTCCCAATACTTTCATAATCATTCTGTAAAGCATTTCTATGCACAATACAAAATTATTGTAAACTTCAAAGTACAGCCAATACACCGAGGAAATCCGGAAAAAAGATCAGGGTTTTTTTTTCACTTGCAAAAAAATTGCGATCACTTGTGATTTTTCACTCGCAATTCAAATTTTTTTAACTCGCAT
>NC_079169.1:21384713-21537914 GCF_947568905.1 Ostrea edulis
TATGCCCCGAATATCCGATTTCGGGGGCATAAAATGGTAAATCGATGTATAGTAAATAGTTCAAGGTCGATTGGTCGGTGTGATCACAGATTCATTAGCGAACTCTAATTGTAACAGGTCGCCTAATGGAGATAATGCTCCGATTATTGATCACTCGATACCAACACTGCCTAAATATATATTGCAAAATATAAAAATAAATAAATTAAATTGCCAATCATTCGCAGAATCTACTTACACATCTGTTTTGAAATATTTAATATTACGACAATTTTAATTCCCAATTTCATCCATTGGTAGTAATTAAACCAACTGTATCAATATATGAACAATGTAATTTACATAAACAATGTAGTTCACATGAACATGGTAGTTTACACGAACAATCTAGTTTACATGAACAATGTAGTTTACATGAACAATGTAGTGTACATGAACAATGTAGTTTACACGAACTATGTATTTTACATGAACAATCTAGTTTACATGAACAATGTAGTTTACACAAACGATGTAGTTTACACGAACAATGTAGTTTACATGAACTATGTAGTTCACATGAACATGGTAGTTTACACGAACAATCTAGTTTACATGAACAATGTAGTTTACATGAACAATGTAGTGTACATGAACTATGTAGTTCACATGAACATGGTAGTTTACACGAACAATCTAGTTTACATGAACAATGAAGTTTACATGAACATTGTAGTTTACATGATCAATGTAGTTTACATGAACATGGTAGTTCACATGAACAATGAAGTTTACATGAATAATGTAGTTTACATGAACTATGTATTTTACACAAACAATGTAGCTTACATGAACTGTATTTAAATGAACAATGAAGTTTACATAAATAATGTAGTTTATTTTGTCGCGGTGTGAACGCGACTTCGTGAAACGCCTCAAGTTGACAGAGTAAGATGGCAAGAATGAACTTTTCGTCGCAGACACGGTTAATAATGGATCCGCACTGGTTGTAAATGATAATGATTATAAAATCAGGATAGGTCAAGAGAATTCACATAAAAGGCGATAAGGGACGTTCGAAGAGGCAAAATAGGGTTAACAATGAGAGTGATAGGCTTTCTGCTATTGCTCGCTGTAGCGATATCTTCCGAACAATTCTATCCCGAAGTCTCTATCACTGGGGAGTCGGGACTGAGGCTGGGACTTGTCGGTAAATAATTTTACAAATTAATGAAACATAATTAATACAAACTGTAATTTGTGCATGAGATACATGTGTTTTATAGATAAGGACGGCATATCTCATGTAATCTACACAGTCCGCGCCAAAAATGGAGAGAGGATTTACCGAGTGGAGGACAAGAATGGTGAGTGAAAATCCCTGTAAATACACAGTAAAGAATGAAAGAGAAAATCAAATAATCCTATTACTGTAAATACACACTAAACAATTCAAGAGAAAATCAAATAACCTCTTCTTAAATAATCAAAGCTCATAACGGAGATTTACCAACAAAAATCTCATTATAATAATGGGCGTATATATTTTTACCAATTTAGATGACGATATATGGGAGTTGGTGGATATTGATGCCAACGCTCAGACTGGAGACCTAATAGAATACAAGACTTCTGTTTTGTTTCACAACGAATGGATCGACTCTGAATGGACCAAAGGTCTCAATATTCAGAACTACAATCAGACTATTGTCATTCTGGCGTATTGTTTTTTCATTATTTTTTTTTATTTGCATTGCTTCCGAACACTTTCACAAAACTTTTCCCAGAAAATGTTTTATTTTTTATTTTAACATCATTACATTTATGATTTTGACTAAGAAATCTGATCTCGGTACCAAAACAAACTATATTGGTAGTTCATTTCAACTTTCATGAAGATTTTGAAATGTCACAGAGAACTTTTTTTTTTAGTTATCCTTATCCCCAGAGATCTGATGATTCCCAGAAAGAGCAAGAGGTCATACACAGTATTTAGAGACGATTTCAATTCCTTCAACAAAGATTCTTACACAACAGAAGTCAGCTCATGGGGAGGCGGTGTAAGTTTTCATAAAACGACAGTAGCTGTAACATTGTCCATTACATATCTACATGTATCTTTTTTAAATGCTGCTCAAAGTTTGATCCTGAAAATATTTTAATGGAGGTTGCAACCCATGTTTGTACCTTTTACAACCCCAAAAGAGGGAAGTTGAAGACCCAAAATTGAAAAAGAATGTGGTGTGTGTACCGCAACTTCTTTCCCTATGACAGCCAGTCCCTCGCCCAACATGACATTTGCCTTCTTCTACGCTGGAGTCCCGTAGGGATCCAGATAAGGATAGCTCCTCAGTACCACTTGCTTGTCGTAAGAGGCGACTAAATGGGGCGGTCTTCGGATGAGACCGCAATAAAAAAGAGCTCCGCGTCACAGCAGGTGTGGCACGATGAATATCCCTCCCTGTTCAAAGGCCATAAGCGCCGAGCATAGGCCTAAGTTTTGCAGCCCTTTACCGGCAATAGTGACGTTTCCATATGAGTGAAAAATTCTCAAGTGGTACGTTCAACAATATACAATCAATCAATCACCCCCCACCCCCCCAAAAAACACCAATATTGAAACGATAAAAAAGAAATCAACAATTTCCCCAAAATGTTCTAAATCAAATTAGATGTTTATATTTTTTAACTTGAACTTCATTCAGTTCTACACCTGGTTACTAGGGTAATAAATCTCACTTTAGTTTTCATTGATTCTGTTTCAATCCCTTTTGGGCTTTTTCGCTGTATCTCTTCGGGGTCAACACTCATTTAAGAATTTGAATGATTAATGTGGCTAACATAGCACAAAAATCAGGAAAATGTGCTTTATTTTTATTAAGATAAAAAATATTCTTTGACCAGGTTTATTTCATTACATATATTATATAGGTACGGAGAGAGGGGTGCGAGTGAAAACCTCTTATTCATTGGAAAGGTTCTTAAAATCTTTTCTTAAAGTAGCAGCTAGAATAAAGTAATAAAGGGGGCTATTTTCATTGTATAAATTGTGATTTAAGTCTTTTTCTGTATATTTATTTCATTTTTATGTTGTTTTTGTTTTTGTCCTGTCTGTCATTCTGTCTGAAACTTCAACCTTGCTAATAACTTTTGAACGGTAAGTGCTAGATCTTTGATATTTCACATGGGTATTCCTTGTGACAAGACCTTTCCGTGGGTACCAACAATTTCGACACTGTGACCTTGACCTTGGAGTTTGATCTACTTTTTTGAAAACTTTAACCTTGCTAATAACTTTTGAATAGTAAGTGCTAGAGCTTTGACCTTGGAGTTTGACCTACCTTTTTAAAAACCTTAACCGTGCTAATAACTTTTGAATAGCAAGTGCTAGAGCTTTGATATTTCACATGAGTATTTCTTGTGACAAGACATTTCCGTGGGTACCAAAATGTTTGACCCTGTGACTTTGACCTTGGAGTTTGACCTACTTTTAAAAAAATTGACATTCGTCATAACTTCTAAATGGCAAATTTATATTACTTGCAATTTGTTTTTCCACTCTGTATACATTAGTCCAAGTGGCTTTAAAGTTACTCAATGACAAATAATCTCCTGTACATTTGGAACAGTATATATAATGTTTCAAATAGTAATTTACAAAGTTTACCATTTTAATTTTCGAACATCCAAGGATAAAAGTCTTCTTATCAGTTATAATATTGAATGAAAAGGTTTCAGTAAACCAACATTGCACATTTCTTTAAAAAATACTGACTTTTTCACAATCATACATAATGTGTTCCAATGATTCTCTCTCCTCTAAACAAAAAGTACATAAATCGCTGTCTGATTTCCCAATCATTTTCAAAAAAGTGTTTGGAGTTAAAATTCTATGATTTACTCAATATTGTAGCCATTGTAATTTACTATCTTTTGTGTTCATAAAAACATCCTTATGAATTCCTCTCCATTCTTCACTAGATATTTCAAATTGTTTATCCCATTTTTTTTTTTGTCCAGTTGGTTTTTCTGTGCTAGAATTCAATATTTTGTAAATTTTTCTATTGTTGGTTTTATTATCTAATAAAGGTAAAATGTGTAAGGGAATAGTTGGTTCTTGTTCTTTAATCAGATGATCAATATTAAAATCTTTCATCATTTTCTTTACTGCTTGTGTTACTCCAAAAAATTTGTTTTAATATCAAATATTGTTTTGAATTGAGCATAAGTCATTATATTCCACTCCTCATCCAGCAACGAATTTATTAGGCAAATATTGTTTTTACTCCATTCCTTCAAAGACATTAATTTTTTATCTACCTTAAGTTTTTCATTGTACCAGAGAACAGTTTTACCCATTTTTTCTGGTGTCAATTCATTTTCAAAACAATTCTCCAGTTTTTTTCCCCAAGAATTAAAAACATCTTGCCAAAATTTGTTTTTTGATTTTTCAATATTCTTTAATGCATATGTTGGGCCATATCTAATGACTTGACTAATTTTGATATCTTCGCCTATGACAAATTGCCATTTTGCTGAACTCTGCAGCAATTTTTTAACCCAAGATATTTTCATACTTGCAATAATTTTTTTTTTATATATTTATCATGTTTAAACCACCCTTTTCATATTCCTGGGTAACTATAGACCTTTTTACTTTATGAACAGGACTTTTCCACAGGAATTCAAAAAATAGACAGTTTAACTGGTCATTAGTATCTTTTGATGGATTCGGTAAAGAAATAAACAAATGTACAATTTTTGATATTGCTAGAGATTTTATAACAGTTATGCGGCCAATTGGAGTCAGATTTCTTCTTTTCCATTGTTTTAATAAATTCTTAATAGAAGCAATTTTTTTGGTCATAATTTATCTTCACCTTTTGACTTAAATTAGTATCAAACTCAATTCCTAATACTTTAAATTTTGTTTCATTCCATGATAATTCTGTATCATCCACTAATTTTCCTATTGCATTCCTTTTACTTCCAATCCATATTACTTGGCTTTTAGAGTAATTAACCGATAGTCATGACATTTCTCTAAAGTCTTTTAGTTCATTCAAAGCAATTTCCAGTGAGTTTTTAGTGCCATCTAAGAAAATAGAAGTATCACCTGCAAATTACGAGATGAGATTCATTTTATTTCCAATTCTTATACCATTGATTTTATTATTACCCCATAACTTTATTGCTAATATTTCTGCACACAATAGAAACTAATGGGGAGAGATAGGGTCCCCTTGTCTACAGCCGCGTCCATTTTAAAACCATCTAGATAGATTTCCACCCTGATTTATTGTTGTTGTGATATCGTTAAGAAAAATTTTAATCCAGTTGATGATAGATTAACCAAAATTGAATAGTTTCATAACACGAATTAAATAATCCCAAGACACCGTATCAAAAGCTTTTTCAAAGTCTATGAGTAGAATTAGATCTGGAATGTTTTTTACTTGAGTATAGTTCATTATATCATAAATCAGTCTAGTATTTTCTGCAATATTTCTGCCTGGTATAAATCCTGTTTGATCCCCATTTATTAATTTTGGTAGAATATGTTTTATTCGATTTTCTATACATCCTGATCCTATTTTGTAAACAGCATTTAATAAAGTTATTGGTCTCCAGTTATTTAAAAATTGTTTTGGTTTGTCTTGTTTTGGTAAACAAGTGATAACCCCCTGTTTTTGAGTACTAGATAGTTCTCCCTTTTCATATGCATAATTTAATGATCTAGTTACAAAATGGCCTAAATCTGTCCAGAAAAATTTGAAAAACTCTGTTGTAAAACCATCACTTCCTGGACTAGTATTATTATTCATTCTTTTTAATGTGTCTGTTGTTTCTTTATAGGTTATCCCCCCTTCTAAGTTATTGGCTTCCTCATATGATAGTTTTCTTATATTTTCAAATACTTAATCTCTCTCCCATTCCCTCAATTCACCCTGTGTTTTTTTTTTATTTTGTACAAGTTCTCATAATATTTACATGTTTCTTCCAATATATCATCTTGATCTGTAATAACCTTTCCATCTTCCTTCTCAACTCTTTGAATTGTCTTATTTGTGTAATTTATTTTTTCTAGATTACAGAAATATTCTGTGGGTTTTTCTCCTTCATCTATCCATTTTGCCTTAGATCTAATCATCGAACCTTTTAACTTCTCAATTCTTATTTTTTTTCCAGCTCTTTCTTTAATTCATCCACACTACAATTAGATTCTCCTATGTTACATGTACCTGAATCTTCCTTATCTTCAAGAGTCTTGATTAGTGTTTTCAATTCTTCTTCTCTATTGGTTTTTTGTTTTTTAATGTATGTTGAATATGATATAGACTGTCCTCGAATTTCCATAAGCAAAACCTCTAAAAACAACTGATCATTAATTTGAAATTGATTTCATTATCCGGAATAGAGCCAATATTTTCCTTACTGTAAACAGAAGCCATGTACTGTTGTTTAGTTTGTAAAATTATACGTTTTATATTTTTAACATATTCTTGATCGTAAAGCAATGAATTGTTAAACTTCCACAGTCCTTTACCTTTTTTAAAATTTTGCATTTTTATAGTTAATATTACCATTAAATGATCTGACCTATAGCTTGGATCTATGATACAATCTTGAATGCTATTAAGTAAAGATCTTGAAACCAAAAAGAAATCTAATCTAGCCAATTTTGTGGGATTTTTCCTCCTCCAAGTATATCTAAATTTTTCGGGATGTAATTCTCTAAAAATATCAAAAATATCCATATCTTCCATTGTTTCTAACATAACACTTCTAGCATTAGGGTTATTAGTGGTATTTTCTTTATAATGTTTATAATCCAGTTTAGGGTTTATAACAAAATTAAAATCTCCACAAAAAAATATATCATTTTCAAATTCTTCTGCAGTTCCTACCACTTTCCTGAAATTTATACTAGATCTTTTATATTGCACATGAGCATTTCTTGTGACAAGATCTTTCTACTTGTACCAAGATATTTGTCCTTGTGACATTGGCCATCTTTAGAATTGGCCATTATCGGGGGCATTTGTGTTTCACAAGCACATTTTGTTTTAATTTGTGAAACAACATACTGTCACAATCGGGGGAGGGGGTGTCAGAAAATGACAAAGCCGGGAAAAGCGGATGGTATCCACAGGTGATTGATATTTTAATATATTTCATAATAAGTTATAATGGTTTTGAAATACATATGCATTAGTATGAAGCATATGAAACGGTGGATTCTGGGGATGACTTCCCGTTATATTTGTACTTTCTGTTTCCCTGGTTCATAATAAGTCTTGATTTTACAAAATGCTGTCCTCCTTATTGTATACAGTATTTTCTGTTTTCTGCTGTTCCGCGTTTTAGCAACAACCGCATAATATATATAGGCCAACATTTTATCATATGGTTCAGGTATGACCCCCCCCCCCCCCTCTCCCACCACCAACACCGACATGAATCTATGTAGACATATATTTCGTTTCAGAATGGGGAGTTCCAGGTCTACACGCCGGAGTACAATAACCTGCACACAGCGAATGGATATTTGTACATGAAACCGGTTAGTATAGAATTTACACTGAAATGACATTACATCTCATACATTTTATCAGTCTGATTGAAACACCATCCCCCTTCTCACGACAGTCTCCATGAGGCTGTAAGGAGAACGTGGTGGTTTTATCCAGGCTGTCATTATATGAGGAAATCTAAATATGATGATGTCATCACTCCATGATATGCATATATATATATATATATATATATATATATATATATATGCGCACATAATATGAAATAATTGTGGCATAATGTAATGATTTATACTTGAAGACGTTAACCGTCGACCATCCATCGTTTGACAATGGTAAATTGTACAATGGAAGAATGGACTGCAATGGTAAGTTCTGTTACTCATAAAGTTAGGAATAAAGTTAAATGACGCAGCACTAAGTGAGCGGAGTTATTGGCCATAACATGTAACGTACGTCATCATTTCAAACTTACTGCTTCGGGGGGGGGGGGGGGGGGGGGGGGGGGCTCCCGAAAAAGACCATTAACATTATATTACGAATTATAAAAGATTTGTTATAAGCACAGTAAAGTACTGTGGTAGGTCTGATGTCATAAACGAAGACAGCAGAACTATTGCATTATATTCAATGAAATAAACATTTTTCTAGTTATTTTTCGATGTTTTATAAATGTATTCGACATTATGAATTATAAATTACAAACTGAAGTATAGCGATCCCTTAAAGGTCAAGTACGATTGTTTTCCTAAAACTTGAGTTTTATACATAATCAAAGTACTGGTAGTACTGACAGACGGTGGCGTGGGTGGGAGAGGTTATGCTAAGGTGATCTTAGAACAGTAACTGTCTAAATGAGCAATCATTACTTGTAATTCATTTTGTAATAATAATTCAATAATGATAAAACACGGTAAAAGAATTCATAGATAGTTTATTCAATCCAAAAGAAGAAACGTGTACATATATTTTAAAAATGCAATTTCCAAAACTGAATTAAGATCATGCTTTCTAATGAGCAAATTGTTTTATCATGAGAGAATTAAAGGAACATGAAACTCAAATTCATGCACTGTTTTTCTCTTGTGCTAATAAGGAATATTTCAGAGCTTTGAAAATGATGACCTTGTAAAACAGAGAGTGGTATTATAGTCTATGGCCCCTCCATTTTGAAATATCCATACGATTCTAGCATGCTGTGTCATTAAAAAAAAAAACGATATCAAATTCAGAAAAGACATGTATGCTATATTTCTTAGTGCAGGTCAAGATAATGATATAATTTATCTTATTTCATGATCTACATGTAATTACCTGATAAATAGGATTTTACTGTGTACCGGTACGTATGGAATGGACAAAAATATCACATATCAGATCTGTAGACTGTTTTTTAAAAGTTATTTCAAATGAGTCATTCATCACGTGTTTATATATTCTCATATGGACCCCGCCGTAAAATGACATTTAAAAATATTGCCAAAACGGCATAAAATCACAACCAATCCATCAATCAAATTGTTCTCCGTCATGTTCTTCCAAAATTAATTATATTGATTGATGAAGTTCCCAAAAGATATCTCAAATATGCCTCATATGTTTGAAATATTTCTCAATTTTTCATGAAGATCGAACCCTGGCCTTCCGCATGCGGGACGAATGCTCTAACATCTCGGCCACCGCGGCGGTTTTTTCTTTTAAAAAAAAGTCAAACATGAGTGTTCATGTATTCCAAATCATTATTTGTCAAAGGAATTTAAACGATAGTATAGTAGCGTTATATGTGTAAATAAATACAACTGTTTCAGATGATGTAATAGGGTGAGGCGATGATTCCGTCATTCGTTTCTATGAGTAACGATATTTGAATAGCTATTTTGCATACTTACCTGGATTTTTTTCTTCAAAAGAAACAAACAAACGCAGAACTACACTTTTCAAAATGGTTTTTCATGAATTGTAAACTTTATTTTCAAATCTATTTTCACCGTACTTGACCTTTAAATATGGATGAAACTTTCCAACCTCTTGTTTTGTCTGGCAGTAGCATTATATGTTGTACTTGTATATTGCATAATTTCCGGAATTTTTGTTTTCACACCCGTCATTCAGATCTCGCTGTTGATTCTGATATACTCTTTTTATCAACGTCATCAAATAATGTTTTCTTATATTTAGATACATGTTTCTAATCTTATATACATTGTACATGTACCCTGGTAGCAATGAATTTTTTTTCTTTCAAGCTTGTGCCCTTTAATTTGTGAATGGAAGTATTTAGTAAACTACATCTGTGATTCTAAGAATATTTTATCTGTAGGTCTTTGGCATGCATGCACAAATGGAGTGAACTGGGGTTGTGACAGAACGGCTTTCGGACAGGAAATTCTCCCGCCGATTATGTCGGGCAAATTGACATCACACGCCGCTATCAAATATGGAAGAGTGAACGTTCGTGCGAGAATCCCAAAAGGAGATTGGATTTGGCCAGGTAAACCGACTATGACTTACAGAATACTTGAAGAGTAATTCATCCACACATATTACTGTTAGTCACCACATTGTTAATCCTTTTGGAACAGCTATATGGATGTTGTCACGTGATCGTCATTACGGAGGTTGGCCTAGATCTGGTGAAATCGACATTATGGAATCCAAGGGTAACTAAACTACATAAGATCTCATGATATGATACTCACCATATATCTCATGATATGATACTCACGACATAGTAGTTTTTAACACTTCATTTTCAACAGAACAGTTAATGTAGAAACGATATCATAAAAACAGTAAAACATCATGTGGAAAACGTATATTTCAATTCTCACTTGTCAAGATTTACGAAGAGAAGGAAAAACGAAATGAACCACATGCACTTACTTTCATTTAACTTTGTTTTGGTTTTAAAATAATGAATACCCTATTTATATCCAGGAAATATTCGAGCAGTGGAAGGTGGTTCTAACCATGGAGTAAGTTACATTGCCTCCACGTTACACTGGGGTCCAGATTCTAACCACAACGCCTGGTACCTCACCCACAACGGAAAGTAAGGACGACCAAATCAAGCAAAGTGTACTACACATTTCCGAACATTGACATTACAATTCTGTAACAAATTCAATGTGCATTTCAGCATCCTTCACCTTCATACAAAACAATAATCAATCTTGTAATTTCCCATATTTTGATAAGTATGGTATGTTTACCATACTTATCAAAATATGGGAAATATTAAATTGGAGAACTTTTCTCAACTGACATAAAACGAAAGTTACTGATTTTGTGGGGCTATAAATGTACATTATATATCTATGTAAAGTCATCGACATTGCACAATGTACCATATTTCTTTCTCTCCTTGGTTAGTTTTTGTCGAACTCTGGCTAGGTTTTGTTGCACTCTCCATCACACGTGCCACTCCCTTTCTTCCTGTAGTTGTAGTTCCCACGATGTCCCCGTGTACGAGTCTGGTTTCTTCCTGATTCACCACGCTTCTTGTTGACCATTTTCTATCTGATCTTATCTCAATTTCTGCTTTTATGATCTTCTCGTCCGCGCGGGGTAGGTACAAGTCTGGCTTTGGTGACCTTGAAATACTGAACTAGCGAAGATATTGGCGACTGGAGTTTGCGAATTTGCTTAACTGTCCCACATTATATAGGCTTAGTTGCACGCTAAGCCATCGTCTCACAAACTTGGCGATGGTTCTCCCTTTATAAAGAGTGAGAAGCCAAGACTGTCGAGGTAGCAGCCAATGTTGGTAGAGTCAGGGTTTGAACTTCCTATAGTCCTGATTGTCCATCTTCCAAACACCAATTTCACCAATCCATCTAGATCTTCAATGTTACCACTGCCTTTTAGGCTTGTATTGAATAACTTGCCCAGACATGTAATAGCCTAATGTACTCATAATGGAATCTCTCTACTCTGGATTTTCAGGCTGACCTTTTCAATTACTTTCCCAGGTGTCCCTTTCTTGATTTTTCGGCTCCTTGATTTCTCTGGCTTAAAATTCACCCGTATTTTTATTATTGCCAGGATCCATCTCAGTTTGCACACGTGTTGTTGTCGTGGTCATAAGGTCATCCATAAAACCTGTGCTAGTTTTTGCTCCTCAGTCTCTCTGTTATATTTTGATAAACAAGTTATTCCCATCATAATAGTATGAATAAGATTGTGTACGCAGTCACTATTTGTATCTCAAGTAGCTTCTATGATGTGACCTCTCTTACACCGATTATTTCTCAAGTAGCTATTGATGATCGTCTGGATTATGTTCAGTGCAGACTTGGAATATTAACTAAGTTATAGCGTATGCAAGATCCATCCAATTTACTTCAATGTTGTCTTTGTTGATCCTCCTCTTGTATCAGCTGTGTAATATCACAAGTGTGTTCTATTCAGTCAGGACATCCAGTGTTCCCACCACTCTGGACTTAGAAATTCATTAATCCCTGTGCTGGTTAGTCATCATGCAATTTGTCAGCCTTTTTTGCAAACATAGAATAATTTCCCCTCTTCCACACTCAATGAAATGAATATTAATTGCTTCAGAGGAGTTCTTTCCCGTCTATAGTCTTCCAGCAATCATGGATCCTCCCCTTCAACCACAGAGCCTTAATTGATTTCTATAGTCTTTTCAACAACATCTTTTGTAAGTATTCTATGGAATCCCACTGGGTTTTGATGCTGACTTTTATTTTGTCTTCTTGACTAGTTCATTCACGTCTTTCAAAATCAGTACACAACACATAGGTGGTATTGTTGAAAGATCCACTTCTTCGATGTTTGAAATTGGCGGAGACGATATCTTTCCTGAATGATAGCTATTAGGAACCATTCGCGCTATTATGTTGGGTTGGGGTATTCTTAGCATAACCTTCCTTAAAATCGAATCGTTCAACTGTAAAGACGTATGTTATCGGTGAGAGGCCAGTAAAGATACCTCCAAAATCGCATTTAAGTCGGCTCCAAGCTGTACTCTCATTGTAGGAAAGTCATTTGACTTTCTCTTTCTCTTCAGTGTTAACATTTGGTTGCATTGTCTTTTACTCTTAAACTGGTATCCTGTGGTTCATGTTCTCAACTGTAAACCATCATGTCAAGTCCTTTGATAGCAGAATAGGAAATAATCCTGTCCTTATTTTCAGACATGCCAATGGTGGAGACTGGCACGGATGGCATACCTACTCAGTGGATTATACAGATCGCCATATCATGTAAGTACCACAGGTGTGGATAAACCAGTTTACGGAGAATCATATTCATTACTGTATTCTACTACAGTGTTATTTTCACCTTTCGACTCGTGCATACGGGTTTGCTACGTTTACATTCGCCCAGGCACAGTTATATTATAAGGGAGATGAGAGAGAAAACAGTTTTCCCCAGTTTTAATTTCGCCAACTGACAACGAGGACGAAAATAAAACGGGGGCGAATATTTTCTTATATACAGTAGACATGTTACGACAGTAAATGAGAAGTTAGAATTCAAAATTGATGTAACGGTAAAACTATGGAATGTAGATATCAATCTTTCTACTGCTAAGAATATTGAATTGCATTGTTTCTCTTTTTATTAGGTATCAAATTGATTTAATAAACATTGATTAAACCTGCTACAAAATAAAAATGCATACTTTGCAGAACATATGTTGACAATCAGGAAATTTTGCGTGTTGATACACCACACCAGGGCTACTGGAATTGGGCTCATTTCTCAGGAAACAACATCTGGGGAAGTCACCATAACGCACCATTTGATCAATATGTAAGTACAGTATTTCAAATTTATCAATATATAAGTGCAACACTTCACTTTCATCAATACTGTGGGATCATTACATTCGTGGGGGCCAATTTTCATGGATGACCAAGATTTTACAGTTTCGTGGATGTAATATCTTGGATATGGTTTCCATACATTAACGTCATGGTTTGAAATTATTCGGATAGTGGTACCCACGAAAATTGGGACCCAACGAATAATGATCCCATAGTATGTAAGTAGAGCAATTAATTTAGATCAATATGTAAGTATAACACTTCACTTTGACCTATCAATTTGTAAGTATAACACTTCACTTTGACTGATCAATATATCAATTCACTTGTATTCTCTAGCATTCAGTAATGGAGGGAAGCCATCGTTCTTATAGAGGAGTTACTAAGACTTAATTAGTCATCTGTTTTGATTTCAGTTCCATCTTCTGTTGAACGTGGCAGTAGGGGGTGGTTATTTCGGTGACAACGCCCAATATAACACACCCAAACCCTGGCATGGCGGTTCCTCTCACCCAATGAGGGACTTCTGGGAGCATAAGGGTGACTGGTTACCCACATGGCACGGTGACGATGTGGCTATGTTGATTGACTATGTAGAAATGATTCAGTACTAGTAATTCTGTTCATGTGTAGGATATTAATATATATGAATTATGATTGTTGGATTGATTGTATATTGTTTAAGGTCTCTCTCGAGAATTTCTCACTTGTATGGAGACGCCATCATTGCCAGTGAAGATTCGCAAAATTTAGGCGCTTAAGGAGGGTTTTTAAACGTGCCACACTGTTGTGACACAGGACCTCGGTTTTTACGGTCTCATCCGAAGGACCACACCATTTCATCGCCTTTTTCAAGCAAGGGGTACTGAGGACCTATTCTAACCCGATCCCCACGGGATTATGAATTATGAAACGTACATTTTCGTTTGTTTATTACAATTACACGTGGTAGAATATACAAACAGCTACAATCATTTCAGTAACTCATTGGCTAATACTAGTATGTTAAGTAAAATTAAATTCTTACAATCTTCATGCAGCAGTTGACCTATTTAAAGGAAGCCTCACTATTGTGACATATAGTTTTAAAGTCAGCATTTCGCAAATGCAATGGTCGTTAAAACGATATAGTTTGCCAATACAACCTACCATTGACTTAAATGCTGTTTGACGTGTTTCATTCAGATTGTTGGGCCGTTCTTGGTACACTGATTTTGACTACGGATAACTTCATTTACCTGATGAATATATAGGGTTCACCGCGGGAGTGACCGGTCGACAGGGAATGCTTTCTCCTCCTAGGCACCTGATCCCACCATTGGAATATTAAGAGTTCTCTGTTTGCCCAACTCTCTATTTTGTATTTCTTATAGGATTTTTGAGATTGATAACTATTCTTTATCTTCACCTTTTATTTTATCATTTGAACAAATAGTTCAGAACGATCGCTGTGGTCCTACAATGATAACACTCGCTAAATTTACCGTCCGATTAATGACGTCACAATAGTCGATACTTCATTTATTTTGACCAACTGCAGCAAGCAGTGTGATTGCACCAGTCTGTTATGCTTGCTATTAATTTTAAGTAAACAAAAGGGAAAATGCATCGGTGACCAAAATAAATGGTGTGGTTGCTCATTGTATTTTGACGGCCGTCAAATTCATTGAATCGCCGGTTAAGAGCAATCATGATAATTCTGGATTGATTCTACATGGATTTACAACTTATCTCGAACATAAGTTCCCTACATGTTTGATGCATGTACCGTGTACGTCATGAATTATACAAATATTAGTATATACATTTACCAATATTTTGTCAGCAATATGAAAAATTATTGTTTCAATATTTTCAATTCTCTGAAAAACTATCATGACCTTTGAACTTGCCATGAAACGTATATCTTCATAAGAAAAACAACCGACATATATTTGAAAGTACATGTATATAGATAGGGAGAAATGTCTAGGTTAAATGGTTTGTATTATGAAGGATAAGAAAACAAATAAAGCATGGAGTTTCCGCATAAGGAAATCTTCTCAAGAAGAAGGGAGTACAAAATAACATACTGGTATCTCCATGCTGTACAACAATGGTGCTTTAAGAGCTACTCAGTACCTTAATGCAGCCATACATATCCCATACATAATAATAATAATAAATAATAATAAATTCTTTTATTTAGACAGGATAGCACAATTAGTACAAATGACTAGTTTACATTGTGGTCCTGTATAAAACATATTCACAGACAGATAAATGAGAGAATAGAAAAATAGATAACACAATATAAAATACATGTATATACATAAAATACACACACGATATCACTGGGGGGAAAATAAACATACATACACACACACACACACACACACACACATATATATATATATATATATATATACATATATACACATACATACATACATACACACACATATATATATATACATACACACACACACACACATATATATATATATATATATATATATATATATATATATATATACATACACATATATACACATACATATATATACACATATATATACATACTATTATCTATACATATACATACATACATACATACACACACACACATACACACACACACACACACACATCATATCTATATATCACTTATTTGAGAAATAATGCTGCAAATATGCTGATTTAAAAGATGTAATAGAACCACAGCTTCTGACAGACTTGGGCAACTGATTCCATAAAATTGTGGAGGATACCTTAAAAGACCGTTTATAATATTCAGTTCCAACTTTTGGTAAATATAAAATGCCACTATCGCTACTTCTTGTTGTTCTGGAACTAACTTGGCTGACAAAATTAAAAACGTTCATATATTCTGGTGTCATGTTATTAAGAACCCTAAAAGCAAGCACTAGTTTTCTATATACAAAATAATCATGAACAGGTATCCATTTAAGAACACTAAAAATATCAGCTGTAGAAGTCTGAGTTACTTTCACCTTCAATATAATTCTGGCTGCCCTTATAATAATACTGTCCCATAATACAAATAAATCAAACATTCCGTGTAAAAATAATTGATCTAAAATATTACATATTCATTTCTGTACCATTATTATATAAATATTGCATGTAGTTGAGGGTAACATTGAAAAATTTTACGAGAAAACCATTCTCAACCTCGGCTACGCCTCGGTTGACAATGGTTTTTCGAGGAGTGAAAATTTTCAATGTTACCCTCAACTACATGCAATATTTGTTTTATTAAACCGAATGTTATATAAACAACAAAGCAGAAAGACTTGCGTCTGTTGACATTTGATCAATCACTGTCATGTCATGCGATTTTTCGTATATCGATGCGGGTTTTCGTGTTTATTACAAACGCTCAAACAACGTCGTCTAACAATCTACACCAAACCATACGCGCATAAATTTGACGCATGTGATAATTTTTTATAATATCACCCGTTGTCGAGTACCACCCTGGAGGGCGTGCTTTCTGCTCTCAGAGGGTAACAATATGTTGTTTTTTCAAATGCTTCTCGACCAATCAGATTCGAGTATTTTACATGAAAGTATAATAACCTTTATTCAATGAATAGTAAACCCTCTTGGTTAACATAAATATTACATTGTATAACATTTTCAAATTATATTCAAAAAGGCGAAATTGACGAACAGTGATTAATCTCATAAAACCTATAAATACAATATTGAGAACCAGGCAAACATGGCCCCTGGAAACAACAAAGGCGAAATCAGATTCCGCAGTCGTAATCACTACGAAAAGAAAAAGAACGGTCTAATCTAAATCAAACTGATGCCCTAACAATGTACGTAGTATCAAAAACGCCAGACAACATTCAACCTAACGACAGACTGTATTCAACCTAACGACAGACCATATTCAACCTAACGACAGACTGTATTCAACCTAACGACAGACCATATTCAACCTAACGACAGACCATACTCAACCCAACGACAGA
Organism: Ostrea edulis; assembly: GCF_947568905.1. NCBI lineage: Eukaryota > Metazoa > Mollusca > Bivalvia > Ostreida > Ostreidae > Ostrea > Ostrea edulis. The sequence goes on from NC_079169.1 coordinate 21,402,006, forward strand.
CCATATTCAACCTAACGACAGACTGTATTCAACCTAACGACAGACCATATTCAACCTAACGACAGACCATATTCAACCTAACGACAGACCATACTCAACCTAACGACAGACCATATTCAACCTAACGACAGACTGTATTCAACCTAACGACAGACCATATTCAACCTAACGACAGACTGTATTCAACCTAACGACAGACCATATTCAACCTAACGACAGACCATATTCAACCTAACGACAAACCATACTCAACCTAACAACAGACCATATTCAACCTAACGACAGACTGTATTCAACCTAACGACAGACCATATTCAACCTAACGACAGACCATACTCAACCTAACGACAGACTGTATTCAACCTAACGACAGACCATATTCAACCTAACGACAGACTGTATTCAACCTAACGACAGACCATATTCAACCTAACGACAGACCATATTCAACCTAACGACAAACCATACTCAACCTAACAACAGACCATATTCAACCTAACGACAGACTGTATTCAACCTAACGACAGACCATATTCAACCTAACGACAGACCATATTCAACATACATGTAACGACAGACCATATTCAACCTAACGACAGACCATATTCAACCTAACGACAGACCATATTCAACCTAACGACAGACTGTATTCAACCTAACGACAGACCATATTCAACCTAACGACAGACCATATTCAACCTAACGACAGACCATACTCAACCTAACGACAGACCATATTCAACCTAACGACAGACTGTATTCAACCTAACGACAGACCATATTCAACCTAACGACAGACTGTATTCAACCTAACGACAGACCATATTCAACCTAACGACAGACCATATTCAACCTAACGACAAACCATACTCAACCTAACAACAGACCATATTCAACCTAACGACAGACTGTATTCAACCTAACGACAGACCATATTCAACCTAACGACAGACCATACTCAACCTAACGACAGACTGTATTCAACCTAACGACAGACCATATTCAACCTAACGACAGACTGTATTCAACCTAACGACAGACCATATTCAACCTAACGACAGACCATATTCAACCTAACGACAAACCATACTCAACCTAACAACAGACCATATTCAACCTAACGACAGACTGTATTCAACCTAACGACAGACCATATTCAACCTAACGACAGACCATACTCTACCTAACGACAGACCATATTCAACATACATGTAACGACAGACCATATTCAACCTAACGACAGACCATATTCAACCTAACGACAGACCATATTCAACCAAACGACAGACTGTATTCAACCTAACGACAGACTATATTCAACCTAACGACAGACCATATTCAACCTAACGACAAACCATACTCAACCTAACAACAGACCATATTCAACATAACGACAGACCATATTCAACATAACGACAGACTGTATTCAACCTAACGACAGACCATATTCAACCTAACGACAGACCATACTCAACATAACTACAGGGGGTGCTTACTCCTCCTAGGCACCTGATCCCATCTCTGGCGTGTCCAGGGGTCCGTGTTTGCCCAACTATCTATTTTGTATTGCTTGTAGGAGTTATGAGATTAATCACTGTTCGTTATCTTCACCTTGCATTCAACCTAACGAGACCATCTTCAACATAACGACAGACCATATTCAACCTAACGACAGTCTGTATTTGCAAATAAGATAATTATAACATTAAAATTTGCGAAATGCTTACATTAAACAAGACTGTTCAAATCCATGTAGCATCTAGCTATTTGTCTGTCGTCTGCTTTGTTTAGAAAGTAATCATACACAGAAAATGATTTCGCGTATCGAATCAGTTTGGAGACATAAAAACCATATGCAGGTGATGATGGAATATTACTTTGGGAAGTTGACGATGGAGAAGCTGAAGTCATCCTGCTTGTCATGAAGTAGAGTTGTTACTTTACCATTAACATCTATGTTCAATAAAATACATATATACAAAAATGAAACAAATACACACATCTTCTAGTTGTTTACAGAGACCATATGTCTAAAATCGTGAGAGGAGATAAAAGAACAATCCATGCTCTCACTTCATGATATTTCTTTAAAACTGACTAAGTTCAACTACTCCCAAAATTGAAGAAAATCAAAATCCTCGCAACATGAAGATCTTCAATAATCATATAAGCACTCTGTAAAATATGAAGGTCTTCACTTGAATATTGGGGGACATTATGTACCCTTCATATAACATTATATAACTCCTGCAAAATGGTCGAAATGGATCAAAATTGCATTGTGATCGAGTGTGTGACCCACAAAGAAGCTATATAGAAAGTGTCAGCTTGATTTGTGACAGAGAAATGAAAATAGAAAACCCTGACGTACGGACATACAGACACCGCTGTTCCGTAATACGTCCGTCTAAAGACGGATGTATAAACAAAGGTCAGCTAATAATGGAGCATAATTTGTGCCCATGGAAATTCCAATGGAAGACCTGATCACCAAAGTCTATGGAAATATTGTCAATAAGAAACTCAAATATTTTAAATTTGAACTTCAGAGAACTTGTGCGTAGAATCAAAGTGGTGGTCAACAAAGCAATATTCTGGAATATTTTCCTGTTCCATTTTTCTTTCATATCTCTCAAAGAAGTATTGCGCACTTGGTATGCAATTTCGCCGACATAAATTTTTCTTGAATATAATTTTTTACAAATATGTTGCTATACAATGTTAGTTTATACTTGTGTTTACCCAAACTACTTAATAAAGATATCTATATGTTGACAGTATCTATATTTGATAAGCATAAACATCACCGTGATTATATAGAGTATATAGTAGATGTAACGTTATGGGCCTAAAAAATTGCAAACTGTTGCAAAAGGCCACCCTAAACCAGAAATAAAACACTGAAATTGTTTTACTTGAGTATGGCTGTACACAAGTCCATTTGAAGAAATTTGGTTTAAGGTGGCCCTCTTGTTAAAAATGGCTAAAATATGACAAAAATCGTTCTCAAAATTTACCTTGAGATTTAGCAGCCTGTCAAACGTTAAACCTTTAAACTTACATGCCTGGGTGGCCTAGTGGTTTAGGTGCTCGGTAACCTTACACTTAAAGCATACATTCCGAGTTCAAGTCCAATATTTTTCCCATTCTATTTGGGGGGGGGGGGTGTCGTTTTCTTGAGAGGGGATGTGTTATAAATATGATACATATCTTATAACAAATATTAGTCATTTTCATCATAACTTCCAATATTTGCGAGTTACGACTTAAAGAAAAGGAATTTATTCTTGAGATCACTGTAGTTCCGTTTGTGTACACTAGCATGTTCCTGTCTGCACAGGATTTTCAAACGTAATGTGGCATGACGAAAAGCTAAACAAATACTACAAGAAAAGGGGCACAAATGCACAGCATGTAATAAGTAAAAATAGGTCAAGGGAGGAAAAGAACTGTTATACAGTTTGACTTCTCAATAGTAAATATAAAAACTAATGTAGCAACTGTCATGATATTTACCAAAACTAAATACTCGAATTATCAACCAAAGGCAAATGAACTGATGAAATCTAGTACAGGTGCTGCAGCCATGTCAGAAAAAGACAGTGAGCTAAGTAATGCCACATGTAAAAGGGTTGTTGTGTGATATGAATGCACCTGTGAAGATATTGTACTGTTCATCATTCCACATAGGAACATGGTTTATTGATTAAAGAACGACTCGTATAAATGTCAGTAATGCTAAACTGCGGCAGTTATTTATCTTGGTTAACGAAACATTGGCCTTATATTTAAAAATAACACGACAGTCTATTATTGGAAACCGGTGTTTTCCCTTTTGATTTCTTAGCCGGCCGTTTCGTCAGCAAAAGCGCTATACCTCTTTGTAATGATAGCCATTTCCTCATATTTACATTTGCCAATGCACTTCCTTATATGACAGTACTAATAAAATCGATGTTCAATTTCGTATGACATGAATTTGGTCACGTGATCAGTTTGTTCTTGCGTATGAATACAATCACCGCTTCAAAAATCAGTTCCTGTATTTTTACCTGGGTTCTTGCTTATGCAATGCAGTGGGGGATATAGACCCCCCCCCCCCCCCCACTCTCGCCACAAATTTAAATAATAGAAATAGTGCGAGTAAAATTCCAGATTGGCACCCAAAATGGCTGAGTATTTTGGCTAATACTTGACTTTCATCCCCACCCCCCTTCGTAAAACCTGGATCCGCCACTGCAATGATATCATAACAGATACAAACGCAGCAGGATATTTATACAGATTTTATTTTGTAAACAAACAAGAATTTCAAGAATTTATAAAAGAGAAACATTAAACATACCATTCTTTTGTTTCATTTTATACAGTTTTAAACACAGTCTTCAACTTCTGCATGGCGATTTTATAAAGTTCTATGATATTGGAAGCGAAGACATGTAGACAGAGTTATAAGCCTATTTACTTTATAATGATAAGTTAACCTGTTGTTTCCTGGCAACTTCCATCACGGCTATGACTCGGCATGATCATAAGTGAGGCTGGTTTCGAGGCTCGAAAAATTTAGATGTTCATGTCAGGGTACCAGTGCCAGTCTTCATTAAAATCCTACAACAGAAATTTCTCAAGTGAACAAAAACTCCGTCAGTTCATTTTTATTTTATTTTACACACACTGAAGGTAAATAAAAGACGCAACCTACATGCACTTTGTCTAAATCTGTCCTACTGTCTTGAATCGTCTCCTGCATGGCAACGTTTACCGCGAGTCCTAACGATGAACATACCGTTGTTTCTTTCCAAAAACCTGACTAAGAGCTTAACGTCAACTTGAGCCATCATATCCACCATCAATTCTCTCAGATCCTTTGAATTTCTGTCAAAATCTGTGATCAACAAGCGTTTTTAACTTAGCAAGCTAGACCGACACCAGTTTCTCCATCGCTGATCGCGACCAAATCACATCACGGATGTAGTTTACTCTTCCTGTCGTCATTTCAGTTTACGCTCTAAATTACCTTTATTTTACACAGGTTTCGTCTTTTTTTAACATTTTCAATTAAATATCTCTATCTTATATTCTCTTTTATATTGTTTCTAATTTTTTATTCGATAAAACTCTAACGAACTATATTTTGTGTTCTACGATCGTTATTTTGGTCATCTGCTACATAATCATGGAAGCTCGGTAAGAACACAAATCAAAATAGAAAATATAAATATAAGAAATAAAATATCATTTTTGAATGTTATTGGAATATGACATGAAGTTGGTACGTGATCAAATCTACTATAACCCTCCGGGCGTTATAGGATTTGATCACGTGACCAAATTCATGTCATATCCCAACAACATTCAAAAATGATATCTTATTTCTTAAATGAATGCGTTACAGTTGTAAACAATGTGCATATAATTACAAATAAATATGATACGTCTTTTGTAAAGACTGTGGATTCCAACAGAATTGCAAGTAGATTTTAAATATAAGAAATAAACTTCGTTTTTGAAAATATAAGGGTATGAACTGCAACATTTCACACCTGCTAACGCGCTATATGTATTGTTTATTTTCAAATTAGATTGCAGTAGTTTTATCGAATTTAAAGTTGTTTGTATTTATTTAAGGCAAGCCATTTCCGAAACAGAAATTGAATGAAACAAACTTTCCAGTATAGTTAAAAACAAAGCATTTATACAAAAATAATTATGAAAGTTAACTTTTTTTGTTCAGAAAAAAATGCTATTTCTTGAGAAATCAAGCGCATTTCGCCTCAATCTTGGAAACAATTTTAGAATAGCTTAAACGATTGTTAAGCCGTTCTTGGTACACTGATTTTGACTACGGATAACTTCGTTTACCTGATCAGGATATAGGGCTCACGGCGGGTGTGAGCGGTCGACAGGGGATGCTTACTCCTCCTAAGCACCTGATCCCACCTCTGGTGTGTCCAGGGGTCCGTGTTTGCCCAACTATCTATTTTGTATTACTTATAGGAGTTATGAGATTGATCACTGTTCGTTATCTTCAACTTTCATTTTCCCTTCAACACTTTTCCTCTCTCCTGTTAATCAAAGGCCTACATGAAAATGGTCTTGATCCGGAACGTCTTCTTTTCCACGCCATCTCTGCTAGGAGGCAGACGCGTTTTTGCATCGGTGTTCACATTCCAAAACATCGACACAATCGAGGGACCAAAATGCCGCCAGTTCGGTCCAATTTAAATTCTAGGGCATCTAGAAAACGTCTACAGACGATAGAGAGGACGGGCCAGACGGTGCCGTCAAAGCACCCTGGATCCTCAGGCATGCCGTAACCCATCAGTCACAATTTTACTTCTCTCAACGGAACACAACAGAAGATGCACAAAATCTCGAGAACGTGTCATCAGCAGTATCAAGTGCATTCCAGGGCCCTTGGACTTTCGAGATGAGTTATCTGAAAGGGATTGAGTCACCATTTACGTCGTAACCTCATCAACAAATAAGGTATTATGATTTGTCACTTGTGAGGGTCACATGTGCCTCTTACACTTAAAACTTGGGAAGGCAAATTTCTAGATCTATAGCTGCTGACCAAGTCGGCATGCGAATTACAAGACCACGATTCCCAGGGGGGTATTAGAATTACGGAGGGGCGCTTGTGCATTGTGAAACCCAAAAGCAATACATATCTCAATATCGATAGGTGGGCCTCTGCGTTTATCATATTCATCAGTATCATGCTGGAAAATTTCCAAGTAGGACTCAAACACTTGAGGGACGTTCGAATTTTAAATATGACGAACACCTGAGGGTGTTTAACACCAACAAACATTTTTAACACATTTAATTGCTGTTATAAAAAGAAATTCATTTCAAAATTAAGGAGTATCTCCCTTACGCATAGCTCTTATCCTTAGACGAATTTGACTCCACTTTTTTTGGCACACTGTTTTCCCCTAAAATAGCTCTAAAACTTCATTGTTATTTCGGATTTCAAACATTTCGGTTGAGCATCACTGAAGAAACATTATTTGTCGAAATACGCATCTGGTGCATCAAAATTGGTACCGTATAAGTTTTACATCTTGAGGTCAGATTAATCAAGAAGTTTGGTTATTGTATATTTCAAACAAACAAGATTAATGCGTGTTGCATCAACCATGACCCACCATCAAAATCACGGAAATAAACCTCTTTTGACACGATGACACACACTTGTCCAAAACAGGCCTCGAAATCTACTTTAATAATCTACAGTCACCATTGCAAATGTTTTTAAACAAAAGCACAAATGTGTATCCTTGTCAGTTTGTTTAGCTCTATTTTTGTGGTGACATGGGTGTCTATGTCGTGTGGTGGGACTGTAGAATACTTTAGTGAATGTTGGGATGAAATAAACCCACCATACGGTTGTCTACCTCACCCTGCCTACAACCTGGTGGCGTTTGTGATATGTAATACATCAGTTATGTAGAACATAATTCGGCTAAAGTAACCTGTCTTGGTAAAAATCAGTAACCTATGCCCTGTCGTGGCTGGGTCCACCTCCACTTCGTAGAAGCGGGGGGGGGGGGGGGGGGGGGGGGGGGGGAGGCCACGGACTGGTAAAGCAAATCATGTAGTGGAAAACAAAACCAGACGGGGAGAAGAGAAGTCCCACATTCACTGGTCCAGAACGTGGTGACCGTTCGGATCGGGAACTTGTGTTTTTACCTTCTAGTAAATTTGAAATCATAAAACTTTTTTTTTAAATCAACAACATCAAAACGTATGACTTTTCACTTTACACGGCCATTGCTCACAATAGATTTGAGGCTAGACATTTTGACATCATAGAAAGATGCTTCTTTCATAAAAATCGTAAAATGAAACATTCATTAATTTAAAAAGAAAATCACTTTCTTAAACACAACTTTGATTCTACGCACAAGTAATCTGAAGTTGATATTAAGAAGATGCTGGAGTTCCTCATTGACAATATCTTCGTAGTCTTTGGTGATCAGATCTTCCAACAGTTTGTTGGAATACCAGTGTGCACGAATTGTGCTCCTTTCTTAGCTAACCTGTTTTCATATTCTTACGAGACAGAATTTATTCAAAAGCTTCTACATCCGAAGAAAACAAAAGCTCGTGCTGTGGCCTTCAATTTACCAAAGACGTTTTTATCTATTAAAAATAATCATTTCCAATTATATATCGATTTAATATATCCCAGTGAACTCGAAATAAAAGACACAACAGTCTTCCACATCTGCTTCACACTTAAGATATTTTATTGAACATAGATGTCAACGGCAAAGTAACAAATCAACTTTATGACAAAAGGGATAACTTCAGCTTCTCTATTGCCAGCTTAACATATTTTCCTGGGGAAAAAACGTCCGACCTGAAACCTTTTATAATCACAATAAGAGACGTATCAGAAAATTCCGGAATTGTCTGGTATTTTTCACTATTTTTATACTAAGCTCAATCCGATTCACGGTTAATAAAACGCTTGAAATCTTCAAACAATTTACACTCTAGATTTTAAGCGTCTTGACGATTTAGTCAAACCATGATGGCAGGAGCTTGTGGCTTGTTGCCAAGCTCAAGTTTTGCTATGAAATTATTGAAAATTAATGTGACCATTCAGCTGAAAAGAAATATGTGATTGGTTTTCCTGACAAAACTCCAGTTACAGAAACATACGGTATGTACCATCCGGAGTGTCCAAACTGTCACAAAGAGTACACTATTAATGTCAAATAAGGCACAGCAGTTTCTGACACGGACTCCGGATTTGAAGTTGATGGCAATCTAACTGTTGGTGACATATACCGAGATTAAAGGAAAAGGAACCAGTGACAACAGCCCTTCACTGAAATTCATCAAACCTACCGGTACAAAGAAAGTCAAATCTAATCCTGCTGCCTTTGACAAAGATGAACAGCCTGAAAAAGCTACTGAAGAATCAGATGAACATGCGGAAATCACTGTCGATTAACAACAATGCACTGCACAAAATGATCGCACATAACAATTTGTATTGAGTGTAGGAAACTTCTTGTCATTTATTCAAAACTTACTCAGTTACTCAACGTCAAAGCATCAGTCTTGCAATGTTACTAAGTGACTATGAATATAGCTGTGGTGCACCTATTACTCCACCAAATCACAACCTACACGGTAAAGTTGTAACCAGAGTAAACCTTTCATGTGCTATGCCGATTGAGTTGTCTTACTACAGCAGTTCAATTGGACGTTCGGATTTGTTTGCGTACTGTGATGGAAAGGAAAACATTACAAGACCGTTTTGCCATAGTTTGTATATTGTAAAACCAGGGGAAAGCAACCTCGCACAAGTAGACCATATGGTGAATCCAAAAAATAGTCTTTAATACATATATATTGTCCGATAGTGATATAATTGCCAAGTTTTACCTTTTAAATTGAATAAAAAATTTCAGTAAAATAGAATGTTTTACCTACCTACCTACCTGGACTTAAAATCTCCTGGTAATAGGAAACAAACATATTATTTTATTTGGCCTAAGTTGATGTTACGGGGGTTTCAAAAATCTTGTTTAAAGTCAGCATTTCGCAAATTTTATAGTCGTTATGATGATCTAATTTACCAATAAAACCTGTCATTGAGTAAAATCTGTCTGACATTTTCATACCAACTGATGCCGTTTTTACGCAATGAATTCGACTACGGATTACTCTGTTTACCCGATCGAGATATAGGGCTCACGGCAGGTGTGACCGGTCAACAGGGGATGATTACTCCTCCTAGGAACCTGATCTCACCTCTGGTATCTCCAGGGGTACACGGTTGCCCATCTCCTATTTTTGTATTCTTTATAGGAGTTATGAGATTGATCGAGGTTCGTTATCTTCACCTTTTCATAGTCTGATACGAAAGAACTGAAGTGATGAGAAAGGGACACCAGGCCAGTTATCTCCTATATAAATACATTGAATGATAAGGTAAGTCTTTAAAACCTTTAGGAGTCACTATGAGGTCTATTGTATGTCTTTCGCTTCTCTTTGTCTCTGTGGTAATAACATCCAAGTCTTTTCACCCTGAAGTCTCCATCACTGGACAGTCAGGATTAAGATTAAGCCTAGTGGGTAAGAAAACATAAATTGTTTATTTCATAGTTTTACACGCTGCATTCTTTATTGTACCATACAATCATATCAAAGTAGGTGATAAGGACTACAGTTGGTTACAATCTATGACACATGATTCTTATATAATGTTTATAAAGCAGGTTCATGTGATAAAATTTGGGACATTAAATCATAATTTTAAAACTATGATAGAACAAAATGGTTTTCTATATTTCATGCAGAGTATCAAATGGACAACTATAAACCACTCGAAAAAAATCGTTCATAGGAACCTATCATTTTTATTTAACTCGAAAGTACTAGCAGGTTTTACTAAAAGCGAGTACTTTGTGTAAGCTTAAGATGAGAACAATGTAATGGACTCTTGAAATGTTTTCCTTTTAGATGAGGATGGAATTGGGCACGTTATCTATACAACCCGCTCAAAGAATGGACAAAGGAAATATATCGTTGAAGCTAAAAATGGCAAGTATCGCCCATTTGTTTTTTAACCAAAGTGATCGTTGTTATGGTTACATATATCTACCACCACGACAAACTACAAATAGTCAAGAATCATCGATACATTTAATTTTCGTTTGAAGGTCAATCCTTCATCTTCATAGAATTTCCAACATTTATTAGTTATCACTGAGTTATTTAATAGGCAACGCGTAGTGTTTATTTTTAATTACATTCTTCATTGACGGTATATCAATAAATTTCACATGTGTTTGTGTGTGTATATATATATATATATATATATATATATATATATATATATATAAAGATGACGACATATGGGAGTATGTGGACTTCGATGCTGCCGCTCAAACAGGAGATGTGATGGAATACAAGACTTCAGTTCTATACCATGACAAGTGGGTGGAGTCGGAGTGGAATAAAGGTGAAACGCGGACGACTTCTTAAACCGAATATCAACTTATCTTTAAAATACTTCTTATCTTTCTATGTATTTGTGTATACCTATTTGTTCTATTTTGCTCTATAAACTGTTACCTCTTTTTGAGGTTTATTCTTTTCTATAAATTAAAAAATATATATATTTTTAATTCAGTTTCTCTTGTTCCTCGGGGACTTACAATGCCAAGAAAGAGTAGAAGGTCTTATACCGTATTTAGGGATGATTTCAACTCATTCAACAGAGGTTCGTACAAGGTTGAAGTCAGTGCTTGGGGAGGCGGTGTAAGTATTCAAAGTGTCTTATAGTTTGTCGAATGACGTATAATTATACCACATCACGTAATACATATGTGATTCGGTAAAAATGATTACTAGTACAATATGTATCCTTAAAATATTGAAAATGAAAATAAGATGGAAACGACTTTCAAATTCATATATCTTTGCGATGTATAGTATTAATATCAATGATAATTCTTTCAACAGAACGGTGAATTTCAAGTTTACACGCCTGAGCATAATAACCTACATGCTGAAAATGGATATTTATACATGAAACCGGTATTATTTATTTCTTAAGCGTGTTCTTCACATGGAATTCATTTCAAAGTAGAAACTCTTTAAAACGAAAACGAAATTGAAAGTACTGTCTATTTACAGACACTTACAACGGACCATCCAAGTTTTGATAATGGCAGACTCTATAATGGTCAAATGGACACAAATGGTACGCAACAATGTCTTTTGACGAGGACAATTTTTTATTTTGTTAAATAAAAAGAAAATTAGATTATTTTTTTTATAGCTTCCTGAAATATATGCGACTCTACATAGACATATTGAAGGGTTCCAATAGGTGTTTTATTTGATTATATGTTTGTATACGTTCTTGTACTTAGAGTGATGTGGCCTTCGGTAGTTTTTTTTTTTTATGGTTGTTCTCGACTTCTTTGCTATATAATAATTACATCTTTTCTTGCAATACAACATTATTAAATACAGCTAGCTAGTTTAATTGTATAATTTTCTAGTTTACATTAGATATTTATTCTACCTCGTAGTGGGATATTATAAGAATTTCATATTGGAACAAGAAAGCCCGTGTACTGGGATGAAAATGCTATGGTTAACTTATTTGTACATAACTGTAAAAGATATATTATTCAGTCTGTCCATTTTTTCTAATTGGTGTGCAAAGTGCCTTTAAAGTTGTAATACTGATGCACTGTTGGTGTTTTATAAATGTAGACGATTCATATTACCATACATACAGTAGATGCAAATATCAGTCATTTTTAAGCTTTGTGGCATACATGTACAAATGGTGCAAACCACGGCTGTTCCAAATCATCATATGGACATGAAATTCTCCCACCTATAATGTCAAGCAAGATTACGTCAAACGCTTGTGTTACATACGGGCGGGTCAACATTCGCGCACGCATTCCTAAAGGGGACTGGTTATGGCCAGGTAAATATACGGAAATTTAAAATTTTGAATATGTAAATAGAATATCGAAATTACGTAATACTGTTTGATATATGTTTGTATACATGTATCTTGAGATTTCCATTATTTATTCTAAAAAAAGCTATTTGGCTCCTGTCTTGTCACAAGCATTATGGAAGCTGGCCAAGATCCGGTGAAATTGACATCATGGAATCAAGAGGTATATTGATCATTCTTTCACAGTCCACTGACTCCACTCCAGCTAACTTAACCACGCGTGTTAGCTAAACTTCTATCACTAAGATAAGTATGAATGGCAAATTGTCTTTACGTTTATTTGTATATGAACAGGAAATCTGAAGGCGGAGGAGCATGGGTCTAACCATGGTGTTAGTTATGTAGCCTCCACTTTGCACTGGGGCCCCGATGCTAATCACAATGCATATTACCTCACCCATAAAGGAAAGTAAGACATACACTAGATTATCTAACAATTGTATATGAAGTAGAACATTAAAAGACTTGTAAAATGTCTTGTAAATACTCTTTTTCAGACACGCCCACAGTGGCGGAGATTGGCACGGATGGCACACTTACTCACTGGAGTGGACTGATCACCATATCATGTAGGTACACAGCATACAAGCTTCAACTAGTACACTCACTGGTAAATCAGCTATCATCTGTATTTCTTTTTTGAATTTCCTTATTAGTCCCCTACCGACGAAGTCAAAGGGGATTTTAGGTTTGCACTCCGTCTGTCCATCCGTCAAATCAGTTTTCCGTACTTTTTTGTTGTGCTTGCAGATATTCATTTGATATTTGGTACGTCACAGATCAAGTTCTAATTTCGTCTCGGTCCGTTGATTTTTCACTAAGTTATAGCCCTTGGGCTGAGAAAAATAGCGCGAATTATCAGTTTCCGGGCTTTTTTCGATGTTGTGCTTGCAGATATTCATTTCATATTTGATACATTGCTTTGCCATAACATTGGACTTCGGAAAACAGTGTGAATTATCAGTTTTCCGGACCTTTATTGTGGTGTATGCAGATATTCATTTGATAAATGGTAAAATTTTAGTTCACCTCTATAACGTTGATAAGAACAAGTTGAGTCACATCAACATCAGCTTTAGGTTTATATCTAGTTTGCCAATACGACATATCATTGGGTCAAATGCAGTCTGACGTGTTTCATACCGATTGTTAGACTGCTCATGGCACACTGATTTGAACTACGGATAACTCCGTTTACCTGATCAAGATATAGGGCTCACGGCAAATTAGATCGGTCGACAGGGGATACTTACTCCTCCTAGGTACCTGATCCCACCTCTGGTATATCCAAGGGTCTGTGTTTGCCAAAGTCGCTATTTTGTATTGCTTGTGGGAGTTATGAGATTAATCACTGATCGTTATCTTCACCTTTCATCCAAGTTTCTTATTTCTGTAGATAAGAGTACTACACTCATTAAAACTTCTAGCAATGTTGCGAAATTATTCATGATTACTTACATTTCACAGTTCATTGACTTGATCAAAGACCTAAACCTGATTATGAATTTGTTTCTTTTTCTTGTGTAGTCTTTGTACCTGTTTAGTAGTTGATTTCCAACCATTCCTATCCTGGTTCCTTAATTTTCCCCTTCCCCATAATCTACCTAATGAACTTTGAATACTGTTGGTGTCCAGTAATTTTTGTGACCGGTAGGCGACTTGTATTGTCATGCAAAACTCAATGTTTGGACCAGTAGAGTTGACAGTGTCAATGCCTTAATCAGATAAGGCATTTTCAGTTGTAACATCTTCTTAAAAAATAGGTCTTGGTTGCAATCTATTCTTATTAGTCCCCTACTGGTCTGTAAACCGAAGAGGACTATAGCTATCTTCTCCAACTGTCCGTCCCTCTGTCAGTCAGTCCCATTGGTTTTCCAGACGTTATGCTTGCGAGGATTCGTTTGAAATTTGTAGTGTAGTTTCAGAGTGGCAAACTACAGATGAAGTTCAAATTTCGTAACGTCTGCTGGTGAGAAAGAAATTAACTTTTATCTTGTTACATTTTTTATATTCATCAGGATCGGGATCGTGTTCCGATGGAAACGCTGTAAAATCAGTACATCCAAATAGAGGTAGTCGACGAAACTCGGTCGCTGATTATGTAAATACATATAGTCACTTCGTTAACTAACAATTCAAACTCATTAATCGTAAAAGGGATGTATCAATGAAAATACATATCAAATCCGTTAATCACGCTAGTAATTTTCTGTGACGGTGAGCGAAGTCGAATAAGTCGGCAGTACTCAATGTACCGCATTCCTGCAATCAAAATCGCGGGTAGGTCTATTCGAAATTGGTCTTTGAACAGTTGATAGTAAGTAGTACTACCCAGTCATTTATAAATGCAAGGTGAAGATAACGAACAGTGATCAATCTCATAACTCCTACAAGCAATACAAAATAGATAGTTGGGCAAACACGGACCCCTGGACACACCAGAGGTGGGATCAGGTGCCTAGGAGGAGTAAGCATCCCCTGTTGACCGGTCACACCCGCCGTGAGCCCCATATTCTGATCAGGTAAACGGAGTTATCCGCAGTCAAATCAGTGTGCCAAGAACGGCTTAACAATCGGTATCAATAAATGTTTTAAAGAATGTATCCCCCGTGGTGCAAACTTGAAAAGGGTTAAACCCATGCATCATTTGATTGATAGTAGTTCTAAACAAATTCAAGATATTGAGCAGACTATATGTCCAGAGTTGATTGACTATGTGACCTAAAATCAATAGGGGTCATATAATTCTTAGGATGTCCCAACGTATCACGTTTGAAGTCAATCAAGCAAATGATTCCTAAATATAGGAGAAAATATATTACACACGCATCATTTAATTGATCGTAGTTGCAAACGAAATTTATGATATTGAGCAGACGATATCTTCCTATGTCTAGAGTTGATTGACCATGTGACCCATATTTGATAGGGGTCATCTACTCCTTAAGATGTACCATTGTACCAAATTTGATGTCTGCCAAGGAAAGGATTCTGGAGATATTGAGCGGACAGTTTTTTCCTATGTCCAGTATGATCCTTGACCATGTTACCTTAAAATCACCAGGGGTCATCTACTACTCCTTAAAATGCACCAGTGTGCCAAGTTTGATGTAATCATGTTTGCCAAGCAAAGGGTTCTCAAGATATTGGGCGACAGTATCTTCCTATGTCCAGTATGACTCTTGACCTTTAACCATGTGACCTCAAAATCAATAAGGGTCATCTACTCCTTAAATGTACCAGTGTACCAAGTTTGATGTTTGTCGAGCAAAGGTTTCTCAAGATATTTAGCGGACAGTATTTAAGATATCTTCCTATGTCTAGAGTGGATTGAACCTTGATCTTTGGACCTGAAAATCTTTGGGAATCCTCTTCTACTCATACCAAACCACATATAGAATATCATCATTATCAAGTGAATGCTTCTTAAGATATTAAGCGGACAGCATTTGGTCTACCGACCGACTGGAGCAAAGCAATACGCCTCTCTTCTTCGAAGGAAGGCCTAATTGAAATGCAATATGAATTCAATGCTTTATCGGTGTTTTGTCTTGTGTATTATTGGAACGATTTTTTCCCACGTATTTGTTTCGCAAAAATTTGGTTTTATACTGTTTAACGTCTCTCCCGAGAATATTTCACTCATATGGAGATGTCACCATTATATGGTGAAGGGCTGCAGAATTTAGGCCAATGATCGGTGCTTATTCCCTTTGAGAACAGGGGTTGATTGATTGTATACTGTTTAACGTCGCTCACGAGATTTTTTTTCACTCATATGGAGACCCCATCATTCCAGGAGAAGAGCTGCAAAATACGGTCTTATGCTCGGCGCTTACGGCCATTGAGCAGTGAGGGGTGTTTAGCGTGCCACACCCACTGTGACACGGGACATCTCGCTTTCAATGTCATCTCCGAGGACCCGTGACAATGCCAAGCGTTTAGCAATGGAACTGTCGCTACCTGTTTTAACGATTTAGGTCTGTCGCGGCCAGGATTCGAACTACGACCTTCTGCATGCGGGGCGAACGTTCTGCCTCTAGACCACCGCGGCGGTCTTTGAGCAGGGAGGAATCTTTAGTGTGTCACACCTGCTGTGATACGGGACCTAGGTTTTTGCGGTCTCATCTGAAGGACCGCCTTACCTAGTCGCTTCTAACGACAACCAAGGGGCACTGAGGACCTATTCTAACCCGGATCCCCACGGTGTCAGATGTGATATAAACTGCATCGAAAGTTGCAAAGTATACGTTGCAGGATGACGGATTTCCAATAAGTTATAGTTATCAAACCCAGATTTACTATGTACATTCTCTCGAATACATCCGTCAATAGGGGACACGCCTGTAGGGGACATACATTGCTTATACAATGCTCTCAGAATGCTTGTTCAATATCATCTACGATTGTAAATTTATATCATTTTGTTCTCCAGTACATATGTCGATGATGAGGAAATCATGCATATCACAACTCCTAGCCAAGGTTTTTGGAATTGGGGACATTTCCATGGTAACAACATTTGGGGAAGTCACCATAATGCGCCGTTTGACCATTCTGTGCGTAAAGCTTTTCTTTCAAATGATGCTTCAGAATTATTCAGCTTTCCTTAGTTCAAGTTAAGATATCGTGTTTCAAATTGAAATATGCCGGAAGTTTAGGAGTACTCTTTGACGTCAATTCAATCAACATTCAACTATTTGTGTATTTCTTCATAGAACCCGCCATTCATTTAAATCTTATCAGGCATATTACTGAAAAGCACGTGTTTCTATATTCTAGAAAGGACACTAAAAATGAAATTGTATTCCAAATCTAAGTCAGATAGAAAAGTTTATTTCGCATAGTTGGTATTTTCTTCACAGTTCCACCTCATTTTGAATGTCGCTGCTGGCGGGGGATTCTTCAGTGATGGTACCCAATACAACACACCCAAACCCTGGCACAGAGGCTCCTCGCATCCTATGAGGGACTTCTGGGAGCACAGGGGTGACTGGTTACCGACGTGGCATGGCGATGACGTGGCTATGTTGATTGATTACGTGGAAATGATTCAATATTAAAGTTAATTATCTTTATGACGTTTTTGATTCTTTTTACTTCAGAGCATGGAAAGTGTGAAAGTTTGAAAAGGTCTTCAAAAGGAGACGACTCCAGCACTTATTGTAGATATCTCCTTGCGGATGCATGCATAAAATACATTTCTTATTTCATGGAACTCTATGCACCAGTGGTCTTAGCGATTTTTTTTTTTTTTGGCATACTGTAGCCATATAGAAATACAAACAAACCACACAAATTATTGGCATAGAGAAAAGATTCAGTGATATTTTCATGTTTGATTATATATGTTCTCAATATGTATATATCATAAAGACAAAAGCACAATGTAAACTAAATTGTATGATAACTAATTGCGCAATCCTGTAAAAGTAAACAACATTATCACTATTGTTTGGTTAACTTGTCCCCTGAAACAGGAAAAGAATCTCCCTTCTTTTTGCATTGCATTTTCATGCGTGATCCGTTTCAAACGATGCGCTCTACAATGATATACCGAAGTTAAAGCGTAACATGTATTATATATATATATATATATATATATATATATATATATATATATATATATATGGGCTAATCCCAAAAGTTACCTCAAAAAGTTAACTTTCATCTTGGATAAATTTGCGATTGTATTTCGTTTAACGTCCCTCTCGAGAATCTTTCACTAATATGGAGAAGACACCATTGTCGGTGAAAGGCTGCAAAAGTTAGTCCTATGCTCGACGCTTATGGCCTTTGACAAGGGAAATATCTTTATCGTGACCAACCTGCTGTGACACGGGGTCTCGGTTTCTGTGGTCTCATCCAAAGGACCGCCCCATTGGATCGCCTCTTATTACAAATTTGCACGGTCTAGCATTATCTTTTTAAAAAATACCCATTATGATCAAAGTTGGCACAAAGGACTAGTTATCATAAGAACCAATTTGGAACTGACATTTTTTTCTCTCTAAAACACAATAATTTTCTATGTTTTCACCAGAATATGTATTTGTGGTGAGATTAGAAGTATTTAATTAATTATTTTGCAGTGTCTCAGACAAATACACCATCCTTTGCATCATAATTTGACCAACAACAAAAAATAAGGTTTTTCAACGGAAGCAAATGCCAGTACCATAAGTGTATAGTTTAAATTACAATGTCACCTACATTTATCAAGTTATTTTGGCGGCAACAGAAGTTCGTTGTGTGTATAAATGTCAAAGACACATTGCAGGAAATATTCTACCAAGCCTATAGCTTTGCCCGTCACGGACATATTAACTGCTGTGAAGGAAAAACTTCAAAGGTATTATGAAAGGTGAAGATAACGAACAGTAATCAATCTCATAACTCCTATAAGCAACACAAAATAGATAGTTGGGCAAACACGGACCCCTGGACACACCAGAGGTGGGATCAGGTGCCTGATCAGGATATAGGGTTCACGGCGGGTGTGACCGGTCGACAGGGGATGCTTACTCCTCCTAGGGACCTGATCCCACCCCTGATTTAGCCAAATTCACTTATCGACACCATGAAAATGTCAAGGAATGACGAGTTGTATGTTTGTATGTGGCACTTGTTCTTATTCGTTAAATGCTAATTGTTCTTCAGTGAGGCTATGTCAACATTCTATTTGTCTCTTCTGAATCACTTTCAATATATCCGTTCTGTTCCGCTTGGGGAGCTAATACATCTCATATTTATTCATTGTCATTCTCCATGCTATCCAACATTTCATTTGCCTCAACTATTTCATCAAAATATGGTTCATATTTTTGCAGAGTGATCGAAACTTGATTCTGAAGTTTTGCAATTGTCTTCATATGATGCACAAGTCTCTATTTTATCTTCTTCCCTCCATAGAAGGTACAAGAACAATAGTCTGTGGATATATTTTTCTGAATCGTAACCATGGGAATTTCAGCAGACTGTTCGAAAACCTGATCAACAAAGATTATGTAGATGGTTTCAATGAAAAGGTGAAGAGAACGAACTGTGACCAATCTCATAACTCCTATAAGGAATACAAAATTAAAAGTTGGGAAAACATAGATCCCTGGATATACCAGAGGTTAGATCAGGTGCCTAGGAGGAGTACGCATACCCTGTTGATCAATCATACTCGCCGCGAGCCCTATAAATTGTTATAACTGTTCAAAGTCTCAGGGGGGGGGGGGGGGGGGGGTTCTCCGTGGCCGAGTGGTTAAAGCATTGCGCTCAAAATTACACGCCTTCTCACCTCTGGTCGGCGGATTCGAATCCCGCTCGCGCCGGTAAGTGAGAAAGTTTCCCAGTTTACTTTCGGAAGGTCGGTGGTCTCTTCCCAGCTACATTGTATCTGGGTTCTCTCTTCCACCAACAAAAACTGGGAGCCACCAGATAACCGAAAAATTGTTGAGTGTTGTGGAAAACATAAAAAACCAATCAATCAACCAAAGTCTCAGGGCAACACATTTGAACAAAGCATAGGTGACATGACAACTCCTACTGGTAAAACGAATGCCTGGACAAATATATACAATGGTAAGTAGACTAAAGTCAATGAAAGAATTGATATTATGTGCATTTCACAGCAAAAAGGTTAAGGTGAATGAAACTGCTCTGCAAGAGATGGAACGACTGACAATGACATTACACAGTGCTTTGCAACTACCATAATATTATTTCCGTGTAATGTATTTCAATACTCGCTCATTTAAAGTACATTACGATATTTCTCAATATATGTCGACAGGGGATGCTTATTCCTCCTAGGCACCTGATCCCACCTATGGTGTGTCCAGGAGTCCGTGTTTGCCCACCTATATATCAAAGTACAAATTGCCTAAAACAGAATATATATTTAATAACAGGAACAATGAAAAGCATGGAAATGTTATTTATTCAACATTATCAGGATCAGAGAAAATTTCGCTTCAAGTTGACATGATGGAGAGGTTATAGCAGTGAAGACAAGTAATGTAATAGTCGTGTCAGTGTACATTCCACCAGAACAGCGCTTTCAGCGTCTTCAAAGGGAAATAGAACGTCTAATCAAATAAATGCAATTATCCTCTCAAAAACATTTATCAAATACTGTTCTAATTGGTGACCTGGATATATAATTTGAACTAGTGAATTCTACTGCAGAATTATTGAAGAAATATGGACCTTCTCAACTGGTGTCCAAACCGATCCATCAACTATAAGATCAATTCAGGATTTCGCATTTACCAACGTGTATAATGCAATGGTTAGAAAAATTTTGTATGGTTCTCAGATCGCCATGCTACTGTGGTTCACCTTTCATCCAGAACTGACAGTCCAGCCAGTTCTGTTAAAATCTTTGTATATATTCAAGACATATGGTTCGCGGCGGATGTGACCAGTCGATAGGGGATGCTCACTCATCTTAGGCACCTGATCCCACCTATGGTATGTCCAGGGGTACGTGTGTGCCCAACTCTTTATTTTGTATTCCTTATCAGAGTTATGAGATTGATCACTGTTCGGTATTTTCACCTTTCATGTATATTATAAACTTTGTAAGAAATGTTATTATACCTCAGTATGAGAATTCCATACAACACGTAATCTGATTGGTTTAGACAGTCACGTGCCAGAAATGACAAAACTTCATGTCTCCCTCTCAAACATCATATCTCCCCATCATGTTACACCCATTGGGCAGCCTCGGGCATTTTCCATGAATTTAACGTCGAGGTAGACGAAGTTTATTGTGACGTCACATTAAGTCCGAGTCATTGTACTTTCATAGTTCGTAAGGCACAAAATGTGCGGGTCTCTGATACACAGTTCAATTGTCGTCTGGTTTTGGTTGATACAAAAACAAGCAAGTAAATCAGTATTCAAGGAGAATGGAACTACAAAAATCTGGTTATCATATCACAGTATTTCGTTGTTTGTACCTTCTAATACGTTGACGGCGCGGTGTTACCGTGGGGGCGATTTCAGCTACGTACAATCCATAGATGAGCGGACTCCAATTTCAAATACTTTGTAGTCTTGCTTTGTTTTGGTATAATAAACAATTTGTTGCATGAATGTTCTCGAGATATGAATATTTATTTACCCAAGAAAAATCATATTACCCGAGGGCAACATGATTTTTCTTGGGTGAATAAATATTCATATCTCCTCACTATCATACAATAAATGTATATTATTATATAGCTAATAAATAGTCTAATATAAAATCTGCGTAAAATCTAGAGAATGTTAGCGTTCAATATCCTGAGAATTTATTGAACGCTAACTTTGCATTGCGTAAATTGTATGCGCCCGAAACATTCCGAGTATGAGCGTTCAATATTGACGTAACCGTAACGACGTAAACAAGCCAAAATGGCAGACGACGGTCCTCCGAATCTGACAGAACCGGTATTTGATTCGCAAATTCTATGGTCGTTATAACGATCTAGTTCGTCAATACAACCTCGCATTGGGTCAAATGCTGTCTGACATGTTTCATACCGATTGTTAAGCCGTTCTTCGCACACTGATTTGACTGCGGATAACTCCGTTTACATGATCAGGATATGGGGCTCACGGCGGGTGTGACCGCTTACTCCTCCTAGGCACCTGATCCCACCTCTGGTGTGTCCAGGGGTCCGTGTTTGCCCAACTATCTATTTTGTATTGCTTGTAGGAGTTATGAGATTGATCACTATTCGTTATCTTCACCTTACTTAAGCAAAATGTTTTACTGTACATAAATTATGATGTCCTCATTTACAAAATCAGGTTGCTTCATGCATTAATGACGGGTAAATATTGAACAGTTAAGAAATGCATGCTGTTATTGCACACCTTCACCTTAGATGCCAATATTGATGAATTCTCGTCTATTTTGGAGTAGTTTGAGTGAAAAGAGATATAATTTAACTACTAAATACTTTAGCTATATAATAAAAGGGTTATTGAACTTATATAGGTGAATATTGGCACGAGTTGGCTGTCAAAATGCACGCGCAAGCTCGT
This sequence comes from Ostrea edulis, assembly GCF_947568905.1. Lineage (NCBI taxonomy): Eukaryota > Metazoa > Mollusca > Bivalvia > Ostreida > Ostreidae > Ostrea > Ostrea edulis. The sequence continues at coordinate 21,424,549 of NC_079169.1, forward strand.
GCATTTTGACAGCCAACTCGTGCCAATATTCACCTATATAAGTTCAATAACCCTATATTATCTATATACGGAAGTCAAACTACCTGTCCACTTCTGCTTGTTCCTTCATGGTGGCGGATATTCTACAAAGTCCATAAGAACTAATGGAGTCACGTCCACACCAACAATCGGATCACGCGCTCGTCTTTTTCCGTCACCGGTAACGGAAATAGCCGAGTTGTTACGATTGCCACACCAGCTTCAGATTACTTCCAAGTTTCTTATTTGTAGATAAGAGTACTTCACTAATTAACTATTCTAGCATAGTAATACACCAACGTAGCTAAATTATTCATGATCACCTACATCTCATAGTTCATTGACTTGGTTAAAGACCTAAACCTAATTAAAATTAGTATTTATCCTGGTCTAGTCTTTGTACCTGTTTAGTAGTTGATTCCCAAATGTCCCCCATTATGTTGCTGTGATCCAATGATTTTTGCGACCGGTAGGTATCCCTCAGAATAGTTGTTAAATAGAGGCAGACTATTAACAAACATGTTCACGTTACAACAGGGGGTTCAACAGTCTCGTTTAAAGTAAGAATTTCGAAAATTCTACGATCGGTATAACGATCTACATGTAGTTTGCCACTACAACCTGTCATTGATTAAAATGTGTCATACCGATTGTCGTTCTTGTCACATGTAAAGCAAGGTGCAGTTTATGACAAGAGTAAGAGAAATTAACAGATTTATTCATTAGATATGAAATAGCTAAAAAGCTAACAAAGAATTTATGTTTGATATGATACCTGTAGCTATAATATACTGACGGAAGTTCTCGACTATTTAGAATTGGAGTGCTACATGTAAACAAAAATAAATGAAACACCAACTTTTCAACTTGTTGACTTAATATCATGAATTATCGTTGTTTTATACATAGACAATCCCTGTATGACCGCATTACTGAATGCTATCATATACATGTATGTATCATAACGTCAATGAAACCGGTCACCGCAGCTCAGTGCTAGAGCGTTTGCTTCTCAACCGGAAGGCACCATGGCTGCGTCAAACCTACGACGTTAATATAAGTAGTGACTGCTCCTTCGCCAAACGCTCGGCTTTAAAAGTAAGAATCACGGGTCTTTCGGATATGACCGGAAAAAAACTGAGGTCGCGGCAGGCGTTGGCACGTTAAAGAACCCTCACTGTTACGGCCTTGGGCGCTAAGCTTAGGTCTAAATTTGCGGTACCTCACCTACAGCTGGTGACGTCACCTTCACGTGGTGACATGTGTGTTAAAGATGGGAATCTGACGCCGGAGAAGCTGAAATCATCCCGTTTGTTATAAAGTTGAGTCGTTAGATTGCCATCCATATCTATTTTCCACGCACGAAGCATATGTGGAAGACTTTGTGATGTCTTTTGTTTTCGGTTCACTGGGATATATCGAATCGACATATAATGAAAATGATGATTATTGTTGATAGATAAAACGTCGTCGCTACATGTATAACTATATGTCGAGTTGAAAGACTTTTTCTTCTCATGTACAAGCTTTTGTATAAATTCTGCCTCATAAGAATATAAAAACAGGTCGACTAACAAAGGGGCAAAATTCGCGCCTATGTGAATTTCAACAAATTGTTGGATTGATTTTCAAATGCAAATAGGCAGGCTACTGACAAACAATTTGATGTTGCAGGGATTTCAACAGTCTCGTTTAAAGTCAGCATTTCGCAAATTCTATGGGCTTTATAACGATCAAGTTTGCCAATACAACCTATAATTAGGTCAAATGCTGTCAGATACATTCCGTACCGATTGTTAGGCCGCTCTTGGCACACTGATTTTGACTACGGATAACTCTGTTTACCTGATCAAAATATAAGGCTCACGGCGGGTGTGAGCGGTCGACAGACTTCTCTTAGGCACCTAATCCCACCTCTGCTGTATACAGGGGTCCGTGTTTGCCCAACTATCTATTTTGTATTGCTTATAGGAGTTACGAGATTGATCACTGTTCGTTATCTTCACATTTCATGTGATACTTTTGGGGTATAGTCGAGCACATAAGACTTGACTCGCTTAACTAAGGGAGCTGATGCCTGAAATGACCTATATCACATCTTTTTTTCAAATTTAAAAAATGGTAATTGTAAAAAAAAAATTACGAGTTTTCACTCAATACATACAGAGAGCAGTAATGGATTTAGAGGGGGCCCGCCGGCCCCCTTTCCGGCACATATTTACAAAATAATGTAAAACTCCAGATTTAACACCCGAAGTAGTTGAGTATTTTGGCTTATACTTGACTTTCATATGTGCCCCTCCTCCTGAAAATCCTGGATCCGCCACTGGAGAGTAAGACTTCACTAGATTTAGGTATATTGCCACAAATTTTGACCGAGGCATGACGCTTACGGCCTTGGCAGAGAGGATTCATTATCATACCAATGCCTATCGTGATAGGAGACCCAGTATTAGCATAGGCACCTGAAGCTTGCAGCCACACTCCCTTTGACCCACTCCCCTCTTTAATTTACAAAACAAAACTAATAAAAAACATTTCTACAAAAATTCGTGGATTCTATGTTTATTGTATTTTCAAATTCCTTGTGTCTTTACATCAGAGCTCTTTGAATTCTAGTTTTCCTGCTATGCTAGTACATGTGATGATATTAAACGTGTATTTAGCCTGGTTGAGATATTGAAAGTATATTTGTTACTCCCATATCCATAAGATATTATTTTTCTCTGCCATACCAATCACGTGGGGATTCGAGTTAGAATAGATTCTCAGTACCCCTTGCTTGTCGTAAAAGGCGACAAAATGGGGCGGTCCTTCCGATGAGACCGCAAAAACCGAGGCCCCGTGTCAAAGCAGGTTTGGCACGGTAAAAATCCCTCCCTGTTCAAAGACCGTAAGTGCTGAGCATAGGCCTAAATTTTGCAGCCCTTCACCGGCAATGGTGACGTCTCCATATGAGTGAAAGATTCTCAAGACGGACGTTAAACAATATAAAACCAACAAATCTACCATAACGTGTTCAATTTTGCCTACGTTACCTCGACAAACGTGCAGCGTCAGTCAAATGAGTATACTTTCTATTCACCTGCAGTACACCGGTATCACGTGTGCATTACGGTGTCAATATCGAAAGGTTTACCACGGACAAAACATTAGTACATGTAAATATAAGAGAAGAGAAATACATTTAGCAGGAGCTGAAGTTTTTAATGCAGTTTATTTTGTATTTGCCTCTTATTGATATATTTTTCTTGTTCATGGGCGTAACCATCATGAAATATTAAAAGTTCACCTGCAATTTACATTTTTAATTTGAAAGACATGTACTCCAAAAACATTTTCAAATGTGGAGAAAATTAACGTATCGTTCACCGTATTTTATGAATAATTCTGCGGACACATTGATACAATCCGTTTACCAGGAGTATATAAATGTGCGGGATCCGGTTAACTAGCTTATGACAAAGAGATGCCACTGAAAATAATATGGATTGTTTAAGCACGGGCATATAGATAAATCATTTTGCAATTATAGGAGCAAATATCTTTGTAAAACTGTAAATATTACGGGGAGTAGGTTCATGACTCGCAATCAATGATTACAGTACACAAAGATAAAAGCTATAATGTCTCCTGAACTGGTTATAGAGCAATCAATGGTCCTGGACCGTGCAATACTACACATGGTAAAGGAATGGCGCAATCTCACCAGGTATGAAAGTTTTTAGTTTGATTTTATTCTTTTCTTTATTATTGAAAACAATGGTTTCAGAAAAGTATCTGCTCGAAAATCATCCATAAAACCCATCTTTTATTATTCCATCTCAAAGTTTTTTTTCCCCTACGCGTTTTGAAAGAATAACTCTTGCATTCGCGGCTAAAAGCATGAATATTTAAAGACAACCTCTAGGTTTCAGGGATATTTTTCGTCATGTGCTAACGAGCAGAATTTCTGATAAGTTACCCATCGATTTTATGAAGTCGTAAAACTTCAATTGTTTATCGATTATTAAATTGAACGCAGTGTCTATTGACACAGTCTTAATTTCTCTAACTGAGTAGTTCTAGTACACAAAAATTATCTTACTTTTGGTTTCTAATTTACATCACAAATCGCCTTTAAGTAAATGTATTTAATTAGTATTACTTATGTCAATAATAATTAATGAATTAGTTAAATACTTGGAATCCAAACGAATGTCTCTTCTTTTTTTTATACAAATAATGTATTATTTAAAAAAATGTATAAACATATATAATTAACTCTCATATTTGAATTGTTATTTTCATTTTAAAACTATTTTTGTGTCGACTGGAAAGCATTTCTGGAACGTAAAGATAAGTTTGTTTGGTAATTTGTCCTTCCACCCGTCTGGATTTTTTTCTGGTAAGACTAGCATCTTTCTAGAAAACTGACTCAATCAGGAAAGCTCCCTAAAGAACTTAATTTTATATATTACAAGTACCAGCACTAATGACACACAATCCACCAATGTTTGTGATGACAGAGAGGACTGATATGTATAAGAAAACAAAACAAAGTATGTGTGATATGAAATGAAAGATTATGCCAGCCGAGGTGCTAAAGATGAGAAGGAGGAACTTGACACTTTCTCAGAATTCAAGAGAATACTAACAATCTCGTATTGGGACATATAAATCCAAACACAAAAAACGTACCATGAAGAATATATGTATCTGTTTCAGCTGACAAAACGTTTAACAACATTATATTTGTTTTTAAGGTTTATTATAACACCCGTACGTTAAGCGAACTTTTAATTCCACATTTGGTAATCTAACTTACATGTATTTTTGACGTTCTCTTTCCTGGTTCTTCGTACAAGTACTCTGAAGTTGGTATTAAAAGGGTCCTGCAGTTATATGATAACATCTACGAGGTCTTTGGAGATCAAATCTTTTTCTACAGTCTGTTTGAATTCCCATGGGCAAAAATTAGGCTCCTTCATTAGCCGACCTATTTTTATATTCTTATGAGGCCGAATTTATTCGAAACCTTCTACATGAGAGAACCTTCAACTCAACATTTAGATGTATCGACGACGTTTTATCTACTAACAATATTCATTTTCATTCACATATTGATTTGATATATACGGAAGCGTATTAGTGCCACGTTTTTACTTTTCATTTTTTTTCCTATATTTTACACTTTAATCTGTAAAATTTACATTTTAATCTGTAAATTTTACACTTTAATCTGTAAAATTTACACTTTAATCTGTAAAATGTACACTTTAATCTGTAAATTTTATACTTTAATCTGTAAAATTTACACTTTATATCTGTAAAATTTACGTTTTTCTATATAACATCATTTGGTTGCCCCGTTCGGAGAAAAATATCCAGTGTGCTCTCTCTCTCTCTCTCTCTCTCTCTCTCTCTCTTGACTCATGTAACTTGTTCAGATTACGTACAAAAGTGATTTTTAATATTAATTTTTGTGCGTGAGGACAATATACTATAAAACTGTTGATATGGCGAGGAAAGTAAGGTATCCATTAAAAAAAACCCAGGAATATCAGTAAAACTAATGGATGCTCCCCGAATTGCATCTCACCAATGAAATACTTCATATGGCGCATGACTTGCACAATGATCAACAGTTGTTAGAATGAAGGGTTTTAATATATATATAAGTATGTGCTGAGTGACCTTAACCTTTACAAAATGACCCCGAGGAATGACCTTCGTCTGACAGGTCATTTGCCTATCACTTGTTTGTGTGAGATATGATCAATAGCTGTTCCAAAACTATTAAAATAAGGAACCTTTTTTCCCTTATATAACATGTATGCCCTATTTAAAATACTCCCCAATTAAATTATCCTGGTCCATTACCTAACAGTACACAAGCAATGGCCATGATGTAAAACACGGTCTGACTATCGTTTAAATTTTACAGATTAAAGTGTAAATTTTACAGATTAATGTGTAAAATTTACAGATTAAAGAGTAAAATTTACAGATTAAAGTGTAAAATTTACATTTTAAAGTGTAAATTTTACAGTTTAAAGTGTAAATTTTACAGATTAAAGTGTCAAAATTAAAAAATTAAAATAAAAAACGTGGCACTAATACGCTTCCGTAATACGCTTCCGTAGATATATCCCAGTAAACTCGAAATAAAAGAATCCCAGAATTCCATGTCTGCTTCATATTTTAATTAAAAAAAAGATGTTAACAGCAAGCTTAACTGTATAACAAACGGGATGACGTCAGCTTCTCCATCGTCAATTTCTCATGCATATGAAGTGATATTCCATCAATACCTGTATATGGTGTTTATGCCTTTCAGCGGATTCGATACGCTTGTTCTGTGTATGATCAGTTAGTTAAAAAAAAATGGACGGCTACTGACAAACAAGTTGATATTACAGGGGTTTCAACAGTCTCGTTTAAAGACAGCATTTCGCACATTCTATCGTCATTATAACGATCTAGTATGCCAATACAATCTGTCAATGGTTTAAATGCTGCTAGACGTATGTCAAGCCTATTGTTAGGCCGTTCTTTATACACTAATTTTGACTACGGATTACTCCGTTTACCTGATCAAAATATGCATGCAGGACTAACGGCCGACCGAGGATGCTGACCCCTCCTAGTCACATGATCCCACCTCTGGTATATCAAGGGTCCGTGTTTGCCCAACTCTTAATTTTGTATTTCTTATAGGAGTTATAATTGATCACCGTACATTATCTTCACCTTTTCAGCAGGAATGTGTAGGCCAAAATTATAAATTATATGATATCCGATTCTGACTCCAGGGCGGGGCCAAACTTGGTATATATAGTACGTGTATATACGTGTACAACATGAAAATATTATATTCATTAAAGCCATTGATACTAAATAAACTAAACGAAACTTTTAATATTTAGAAGGAGTTAGTAGTAGGGGTAGATAGTCCTTTACCAAAATTGTAAATTTCATGAACCCAGGGGGTAAAAATTTGGTTCCAGGGTGGGACCAGAATTATTATATTGATTATTGTCTTCATCATTTGAAAGACTTCCCTAAGTTTGCTGATATGGTAAAACAAAAATTAAATGCATATTTAGGAAATGCAGAAAAGAATATACATGTACTAAAATTGTGAATTATGCAACCCCAGGGTGTTGACTGTAGGATGGGTCCAAATTAGTCATTAGTGTTAACGTCTTTCATCAGTATACGTACTCTCGGAAGCATTTAAGAACACATCTTGTTTTAAAGTCAACATTTGGCAAATTCTATGGTCGTTATAACGATCTAATATTCCAACACAGCCTATCATTGGGTCAAATGCTGTCTGACGTGTTTCATACCGATTGTTAGACGATTCTTGGCACGCAGATTTTGACTACGGATAGTTGATCAAGATATAGGGCTCACAGCGGGTGTTAGCGGTCGACAGGGAATGCTCACTCCTCCTATGCACCTGATCCCACCTCTGGTGTGTCCAGGGGTCCGTGTTTGTCCAACTATCTATTTTGTATTGATTATAGGAATTTTGAGATTAATCACTGTTCGTTATCTTTACCTTTCATACTGTTGCTTAATATTAGCAATTATTTAAATAGATTTCATATCCACTGGGACTAATGATACTTTTAATACTCGGGTGACCAAGAAGGCCTGTGGGTCTCTTGTTATCATTTAACAACTTTCGCATTAAATATTACGGCTTTTTGTTTAATAATAGTTCGAAATTTCGAGTTACAACGAAAGTGATGACGGGAAGACAGAAGACATCCATTAATAAACAGTGACTTTATTCACTAAACAGTGACCTTTTTGCTAAACAGTGACTCTATTTACTAAACAGTGACTTTATTCACTAAACAGTGACTCTCTTTACTAAACAGTGACTCTATTCACTAAACAGTGACTCTCTTTACAAAACAGTGACTTTCTTTACTAAACAGTGACTCTCTTTATTAAACAGTGACTTTATTCACTAAACAGTGACTCTATTTACTAAACAGTGACTCTCTTTACTAAACAGTGACTCACTATACTAAACAGTGACTTTCTTTACTAAACAGTGACTCTCTTTACTAAACAGCACCTTTATTCACTAAACAGTGACTCTCTTTACTAAACAGTGACTCTATTTACTAAACAGTGACTTTATTCACTAAAGAGTGACTCTCTTTACAAAACAGTGACTTTCTTTACTAAACAGTGACTCTCTTTATTAAACAGTGACTTTATTCACTAAACAGTGACTCTATTTACTAAACAGTGACTCTCTTTACTAAACAGTGACTCACTATACTAAACAGTGACTTTCTTTACTAAACAGTGACTCTCTTTACTAAACAGCACCTTTATTCACTAAACAGTGACTCTCTTTACTAAACAGTGACTCTATTTACTAAACAGTGACTTTATTCACTAAAGAGTGACTCTCTTTACAAAACAGTGACTTTCTTTACTAAACAGTGACTCTCTTTATTAAACAGTGACTTTATTCACTAAACAGTGACTCTATTTACTAAACAGTGACTCTCTTTACTAAACAGTGACTCTTTTTACTAAACTGACTTTCTTTACTAAACAGTGACTTTATTCACTAAACAGTGACTCTCTTTACAAAACAGTGACTTTCTTTACTAAACAGTGACTCTTTTTATTAAACAGTTACTTTATTCACTAAACAGTGACTCTCTTTACCAAACAGTGACTTTCTTTACTAAACAGTGACTCTCTTTACTAAACAGTGATTCACTATACTAAACAGTGCCTTTCTTTACTAAACAGTGACTCTCTTTACTAAACAGCGCCTTTATTCACTAAACAGTGACTCTCTTTACAAAACAGTGACTTTCTTTACTAAACAGTGACTCTCTTTATTAAACTGACTCTCTTTACAAAACAGTGACTCTCTTTACTTAACAGTGACTTTATTCACTAAACAGTGACTCTCTTTACAAAACAGTGACTTTCTTTACTAAACAGTGACTCTCTTTACAAAACAGTGACTTTATTCACTAAACAGTGACTCTATTTACTAAACAGTGACACTCTTTACTAAACAGTGACTCTCTTTACTAAACAGTGACTTTCTTTACTAAACAGTGACTTTATTCACTAAACAGTGATTCTCTTTACAAAACAGTGACTTTCTTTACTAAACAGTGACTCTATTCATTAAACAGTTACTTTATTCACTAAACAGTGACTCTCTTTACTAAACAGTGACTTTCTTTACTAAACAGTGATTCTCTTTACTAAACAGCACCTTTATTCACTAAACAGTGACTCTCTTTACAAAACAGTGACTCTCTTTGCTAAACAGTGACTTTCTTTGCTAAACAGTGACTCTTTTTACTAAACTGACTCTCTTTACTAAACTGACTTTCTTTACTAAACAGTGACTTTCTTTGCTTACCAGTGACTCTCTTTACTAAACAGTGACTTTCTTTACTAAACAGTGACTCTTTTTACTAAACAGCACCTTTATTCACTAAACAGTGACTCTCTTTACAAAACAGTGACTCACTTTACTAAACAGTGACTTTCTTTGCTTAACAGTGACTCTCTTTACTTAACAGTGACTTTCTTTACAAAACAGTGACTCACTTTACTAAACTGACTTTCTTTACTAAACAGTGACTTTATTCACTAAACAGTGACTCTCTTTACAAAACAGTGACTTTCTTTACTAAACAGTGACTCTCTTTATTAAACAGTTACTTTATTCACTAAACAGTGACTCTCTTTACTAAACAGTGACTTTCTTTACTAAACAGTGACTCTCTTTACTAAACAGTGATTCACTATACTAAACAGTGCCTTTCTTTACTAAACAGTGACTCTCTTTACTAAACAGCGGCTTTATTCACTAAACAGTGACTATATTTACTAAACAGTGACTCTCTTTACTAAACAGTTACTCTTTTTACTAAACTGACTTTCTTTACTAAACAGTGACTTTATTCACTAAACAGTGACTCTCTTTACAAAACAGTGACTTTCTTTACTAAACAGTGACTCTCTTTATTAAACAGTTACTTTATTCACTAAACAGTGACTCTCTTTACTAAACAGTGACTTTCTTTACTAAACAGTGACTCTATTTACTAAACAGTGATTCACTATACTAAACAGTGCCTTTCTTTACTAAACAGTGACTCTCTTTACTAAACAGCGCCTTTATTCACTAAACAGTGACTCTCTTTACAAAACAGTGACTTTCTTTACTAAACAGTGACTCTCTTTATTAAACTGACTCTCTTTACAAAACAGTGACTCTCTTTACTAAACAGTGACTCTATTTACTAAACAGTGACTTTATTCACTAAACAGTGACTCTCTTTACAAAACAGTGACTTTCTTTACTAAACAGTGACTCTCTTTACAAAACAGTGACTTTATTCACTAAACAGTGACTCTCTTTACAAAACAGTGACTCACTTTACTAAACAGTGACTTTCTTTGCTTAACACTGACTCTCTTTACAAAACAGTGACTTTCTTTACTAAACAGTGACTTTATTCACTAAACAATGATTCTCTTGACAACACAGTGACTTTCTTTACTAAACAGTGACTCTCTTTATTAAACTGACTCTCTTTACAAAACAGTGACTCTCTTTACTAAACAGTGACTCTCTTTACTAAACAGTGACTTTATTCACTAAACAGTGACTCTCTTTACAAAACAGTGACTTTCTTTACTAAACAGTGACTCTCTTTACAAAACAGTGACTTTATTCACTAAACAGTGACTCTCTTTACTAAACAGTGACTCTCTTTACTAAACAGTGACTCTCTTTACTAAACAGTGACTTTCTTTACTAAACAGTGACTTTATTCACTAAACAATGATTCTCTTTACAAAACAGTGACTTTCTTTACTAAACAGTGACTCTATTCATTAAACAGTTACTTTATTCACTAAACAGTGACTCTCTTTACTAAACAGTGACTTTCTTTACTAAACAGTGATTCTCTTTACTAAACAGCGCCTTTATTCACTAAACAGTGACTCTCTTTACAAAACAGTGACTCTCTTTGCTAAACAGTGACTTTCTTTGCTAAACAGTGACTCTTTTTACTAAACTGACTCTCTTTACTAAACTGACTTTCTTTACTAAACAGTGACTTTCTTTGCTTACCAGTGACTCTCTTTACTAAACAGTGACTTTCTTTACTAAACAGTGACTCTCTTTACTAAACAGCGCCTTTATTCACTAAACAGTGACTCTCTTTACAAAACAGTGACTCACTTTACTAAACAGTGACTTTCTTTGCTTAACAGTGACTTTCTTTACTTAACAGTGACTTTCTTTACAAAACAGTGACTCACTTTACTAAACAGTGACTTTCTTTGCTTAACACTGACTCTCTTTACAAAACAGTGACTCTCTTTACTAAACAGTGACTCTATTTACTAAACAGTGACTTTATTCACTAAACAGTGACTCTCTTTACAAAACAGTGACTTTCTTTACTAAACAGTGACTCTCTTTATTAAACAGTGACTTTATTCACTAAACAGTGACTCTATTTACTAAACAGTGACTCTCTTTACTAAACAGTTACTCTTTTTACTAAACTGACTTTCTTTACTAAACAGTGACTTTATTCACTAAACAGTGACTCTCTTTACAAAACAGTGACTTTCTTTACTAAACAGTGACTCTCTTTATTAAACTGACTCTCTTTACAAAACAGTGACTCTCTTTACTAAACAGTGACTCTATTTACTAAACAGTGACTTTATTCACTAAACAGTGACTCTCTTTACAAAACAGTGACTTTCTTTACTAAACAGTGACTCTATTTACTAAACAGTGACTCTCTTTCCTAAACAGTGACTCACTATACTAAACAGTGACTTTCTTTACTAAACAGTGACTCTTTTTACTAAACAGTGACTTTCTTTACTAAACAGTGACTCTCTTTACTAAACAGTGACTCTCTTTAGTAAACAGTGACTCTCTATACTAAACAGTGACTTTCTTTGCTAAACAGTGACTTTCTTTGCTAAACAGTGACTCTTTTTACTAAACAGTGACTCTCTTTACTAAACAGTGATTCTCTTTACTAAACAGTGACTTTCTTTACTAAACAGTGATTCTCTTTACTAAACAGCGCCTTTATTCACTAAACAGTGACTCTCTTTACAAAACAGTGACTCTCTTTGCTAAACAGTGACTTTCGTTGCTAAACAGTGACTCTTTTTACTAAACAATGACTCTCTTTACTAAACTGACTTTCTTTACTAAACAGTGACTTTCTTTGCTTAAAAGTGACTTTCTTTACTTAACAGTGACTCTCTTTACTTAACATTGACTTTCTTTACTAAACAGTGACTCTCTTTACTAAACAGTGACTTTTTTTTACTAAACAGTGACTCTTTTTACTAAACAGTGACTCTCTTTACTAAACAGTGACTCTCTTTACTAAACAGTGACTTTCTTTACTAAACAGTGATTCTCTTTACTAAACAGCGCCTTTATTCACTAAACAGTGACTCTCTTTACAAAACAGTGACTCTCTTTGCTAAACAGTGACTTTCTTTGCTAAACAGTGACTCTTTTTACTAAACTGACTCTCTTTACTAAACTGACTTTCTTTACTAAACAGTGACTTTCTTTGCTTACCAGTGACTCTCTTTACTAAACAGTGACTTTCTTTACTAAACAGTGACTCTCTTTACTAAACAGCGCCTTTATTCACTAAACAGTGACTCTCTTTACAAAACAGTGACTCACTTTACTAAACAGTGACTTTTTTTGCTTAACAGTGACTCTCTTTACTTAACAGTGACTTTCTTTACTAAACAGTGACTCTCTTTACTAAACAGTGACTTTATTCACTAAACAGTGACTCTCTTTACAAAACAGTGACTTTCTTTACTAAACAGTGACTCTCTTTATTAAACAGTGACTTTATTCACTAAACAGTGACTCTATTTACTAAACAGTGACTCTCTTTCCTAAACAGTGACTCACTATACTAAACAGTGACTTTCTTTACTAAACAGTGACTCTCTTTACTGAACAGTGACTTTCTTTACTAAACAGTGACTCTCTTTACTAAACAGTGACTCTCTTTACTAAACAGCGCCTTTATTCACTAAACAGTGACAGTGACTTTCTTTACTAAACAGTGACTTTCTTTACTAAACAGTGACTCTCTTTACTAAACAGTGACTTTCTTTACTAAACGGTAACTCTCTTTACTAAACAGTGACTCTCTTTAGTAAACAGTGACTCTCTATACTAAACAGTGACTGTCTTTGCTAAACAGTGACTTTCGTTGCTAAACAGTGACTCTTTTTACTAAACAGTGACTCTCTTTACTAAACAGTGATTCTCTTTACTAAACAGTGACTTTCTTTACTAAACAGTGACTTTCTTTACTAAACAGTGATTCTCTTTACTAAACAGCGCCTTTATTCACTAAACAGTGACTCTCTTTACAAAACAGTGACTCTCTTTGCTAAACAGTGACTTTCTTTGCTAAACAGTGACTCTTTTTACTAAACTGACTCTCTTTACTAAACTGACTTTCTTTACTAAACAGTGACTTTCTTTCCTTACCAGTGACTCTCTTTACTAAACAGTGACTTTCTTTACTAAACAGTGACTCTCTTTACAAAACAGTGACTCACTTTACTAAACAGTGACTCTCTTTAGTAAACAGTGACTCTCTATACTAAACAGTGACTCTCTATACTAAACAGTGACTTTCTTTGCTAAACAGTGACTTTCTTTGCTAAACAGTGACTCTTTTTACTAAACAGTGACTCTCTTTACTAAACAGTGATTCTCTTTACTAAACAGTGACTTTCTTTACTAAACAGTGATTCTCTTTACTAAACAGCGCCTTTATTCACTAAACAGTGACTCTCTTTACAAAACAGTGATTCTCTTTGCTAAACAGTGACTTTCGTTGCTAAACAGTGACTCTTTTTACTAAACAGTGACTCTCTTTACTAAACTGACTTTCTTTACTAAACAGTGACTTTCTTTGCTTAACAGTGACTTTCTTTACTTAACAGTGACTCTCTTTACTTAACATTGACTTTCTTTACTAAACAGTGACTCTCTTTACTAAACAGTGACTTTTATTTACTAAACAGTGACTCTTTTTACTAAACAGTGACTCTCTTTACTAAACAGTGACTCTCTTTACTAAACAGTGACTTTCTTTACTAAACAGTGACTCTCTTTACTAAACAGTGACTCTCTTTAGTAAACAGTGACTCTCTATACTAAACAGTGACTTTCTTTGCTAAACAGTGACTTTCTTTGCTAAACAGTGACTCTTTTTACTAAACAGTGACTCTCTTTACTAAACAGTGATTCTCTTTACTAAACAGTGACTTTCTTTACTAAACAGTGATTCTCTTTACTAAACAGCGCCTTTATTCACTAAACAGTGACTCTCTTTACAAAACAGTGACTCTCTTTGCTAAACAGTGACTTTCGTTGCTAAACAGTGACTCTTTTTACTAAACAGTGACTCTCTTTACTAAACTGACTTTCTTTACTAAACAGTGACTTTCTTTGCTTAACAGTGACTCTCTATACTAAACAGTGACTTTCTTTGCGAAACAGTGACTCTTTTTACTAAACAGTGACTTTGTTTACTAAACAGTGACTCTATTTACTAAACAGTGACTTTCTTTACTAAACAGTGGCTCTCTTTAGTAAACAGTGACTCTCTTTACTAAACAGTTACTCTCTTTACTAAACAGCGCCTTTATTCACTAAACAGTGACTCTCTTTACTAAAGAGTGACTTTATTTACTAAACAGTGACTTTCTTTAATAAACAGTGACTTTCGTTACTAATCAACTATCCTCCTATGAAATGTGAACGCTCCGTGTTAAAAACTTTTGAAGATGTTATGACACAATAAAAGTGTATTTAATTTGGATGGAAGATCTTTCGTGATACTGACCTCGAGATTATTAATTATAGGTGTCTTTTAAAAAAAAAAAATCATCAACTGCCTTTGTATAAAATATGAAATGTCTATGTTGACAACTCTTCAACTGAACTTGTCGCAATAGAAACATGGTAAACATTGAGATATATTTCTACTGTGGTCTTGAACTTTGTCCATATGCCACTCAAAATCTATAAGGGTTTTTCGCCAAAGATCAACTGCTCGTGTATAAAATGTGAGAGATTTATCTTGAAAACCACTCAAGATATCGTTTCACAACAAAAGTAGTTCCGTGTGGATCCGGATTAGAATAGGTCCTCATTACCCCTTGCTTGTCGTAAGAGACGACTAAATGAGGCGGTCCTTCGGATGAGACTGCAAAAACGTCCCGTGTCACAGCAGGTGTGGCACGATAAAAATCCCTCCCGGTTCAATGGCCATCAGCGCCAAGCATAGGCCTAAATTTCGCAGCCCTTCTCCATCATTGGTGATGTCTCTATATGAGTGGAAAATTCTCGAGAGGGATGTTAAACAATATTCAATCAACAACGAGAGTAATGACAGACAAAGTGAGTTTTATAGGGCTACCGCATTTGCAATATGGGGTTCTAGAATACAAACCATTTACAGGCGACACGTGGGTATGTTTCTTGTGTCGGTAGAACACTAGTGTATGTCAGTATTGAAATGTATTCATCAACGCGTGCTTTTTAGTGACCAATCAATGTAGTTAAAAAGGCAAAAATAATATTTTCATAATTGGGGATTAATTCCTGTGAAGTAACTTTCCATAGCGTGTCTCTGAACATCAAGGTAGCGCACGCATGGTAAATAAATCAATTTGAAAATCGCCGGAAATTAACAGCTCTAGATCTCTGAATAACGGCATCAAAGCACCATGCATCACAAACAGAAATTTTACAGATAATTTCAAGGTTGAACATCGTGTTTCATGTTGCTATCTAGGACAACATCGAAGGATTTCCCCGAAATAAACAGTATTAAAAATCCTTTTCAATTACCACGTAATAGTTTGAATTCTGTTTTTGTTAAGATTCCTAGCCGGGGAGAAGTCAGGGAGGAAGTGTTGTAATCACAATAAACTCGAAAATCCCATATAGACTGAACTATGATGCTGAGACTTGCTAATGAACAACTACATAATGTACATGTTTCAAGTTGCTTTTGTATTTTATGTCAAACTGCAATTCTTTTCCCGCCATAGGGAACTTAGTAGATATTTGGATGTTCCGTAGACCAATTCTAGCGCAATGTGTCATAATGCAAACAGAATGAAAGGGGTACATGTAATTACAATACATGATTGATTGTATCATGTTTAACGTCCCTCTCGAGAATATTTCACTCATATGGAGACGTCACCATTACCGGTGAAGGGCTGCAAAAATTAGGCCTATGCTCGGCGCTTACGGCCTTTGAGCAATTCTCATCCGAAGGACCGCCCCATTTAGTCGCATCTTACGACAAGCAAGGGGTGCTGAGGATCTATTCTAAGTTCGGTGTCACACTGTAAGGAAGAAACTTTAACCTGGGTTTTATCTTTTGAACCAAGAGATACATGTATATGACTTTGACTTTTCACATATAGATGTCTCATGATCAGGTCTTTCATTTGGTACCAAGACTTTTGACCTAGTGACCTTTACTGTGGACTTTGACCTACTCTTCAAAACCTGTAACCTTGGTTATGTCTTGAGGAATAGGGCTTTGGTATATCACAAGTAGATGTCTCAATGCAAGACATGTTTTTGGTACTAAAACTCTTGACCTTGGACTTCGAGCTATTTTTTAAAACTTTAACATTGGCTATTTCAATTAACTCAATATGGATTGGGATTTGATATTTTTTATATAGATGATCACTTGGGGATCCGGGGTTGAATAGTATCCCTTGCTTGTCGAAAGAGGGGACTAAATGGGCGGTCTTTCGAATGAGACCGTAAAAACCGAGGTCCTGTGTCACAGCAGGAGTGTCACGATAAAGATACCTCCCTACGCAAAGACCATAAACGCCGAGCAAGGCCCAAATTTTGCAGCCATACACCGGTAACATTTTGGTGACGTCTCCATATGAGTGAAAAATTCTCGAGTGGGACGTTAAACAATATACAATCAATCAACCAACACCAAATAGATGCCTCATGTCAGGGCCTTTCATACAGTATCAAGATATTGGACCTAGTGACCTTCAACTTTGACATACTTTTCAAAATCTTTAAACTTGGTTATTTCTTTTGAACCAAAAAGGGTAGGTCTTTCATGTTTCACTTATACGTGTAGATGAAAAGGTGAAGACAACGAACAGGGATCAATCTCATAAATCCTCTAAAGAATACAAAATTAAGATTTGCCTCGTGACCAGGCCTTTCATAAGGCACAAAAACTTTTGACCTTGTAACCTTGGATTTTGACCTGCGCGTCAAAAACTGCAAACCCGTAGAGCGGCGCCATATTGTGTTCTGACATATCTTGATTTATTTCCCATGTAATCTTATATTAGACTTGAACTGGTTCTGCTATTGTGACCCTTGCCCCCGCTTTTATATTGTGACATGTGCGCAGATGTCACAATATAATGCTCAGCGGGGGTAAGAGTCAGAGGAATCTCGGATTATTGTGACCCCTACCCACCTACCCACGCTCAAGGATAACTATTCGAACTGCAGCAACAATGACTCAGCGGTTGTTTGGTTGATTGTTCCACGTTCTGTCAAGAATTTTTCACTCATGTGGAGACGTCACCAGATGTAGATGAAGTACCACTTATTTGGATCCATGATTAGCGTGGCAGTAACCTTCAGATTCTATGGCCTCTTCCGATAGATCAGCGATTCTGTGTAGCCTATACTGAGAGCTTAGCGAAGAAGCAGTCACTACCCTTTTTAAGTCTTAGATCGGTCTCGACCAAGTCCTCCAACCCACGACCTCCTGGTCACATACGTACCGCTTATATCGCTCAGCGGTAGCTCGGTGGTAGAGCGTTCGCTTCGTAACCGCGGGAGGGGGGGGGGGTGGATTATGAGCCCCGCTCGTGTCATGCTCGTGTTAATCAGAAAACGTCAACATAGGTAGTAATTGCTCCTTCGTCAAACCCTCGGCATTTAGAATAGAAGTGAGAAGCACTGATCTTTTGTATATGACCTTAAAAATGGAGGTCCCGTGTCGCGGCAGGCGTTGGCACGTTAAAGAACCCTCACCTCTACAGCCTTAAGTCTAAATTTGTGGTACTTCACCTACAACGGGTGACGTCTCAGTATGAGTCACAAGATGCTAATCTTGTCTAGATTACACTGGTTCAGAGTCATGGCACACTGTCTGATAATATAACAACTGTATTAATTAAGCATGAATTCTCTTACTTCTCCATTACAAAAGAGCGGCACCGACAAATCTCGTTTCTTTTCCGCTGATGAGGATATAGAAACGCCAAAGCTTTATTGCTGACAAAATATTAGAACGTAAATTACTTTTACACCCACAGATCACCATTAGATTCCCCTCATCAATGAGTGATTGTTTGTTTAGAACGAGTTCTTCCATTCTTGACATTATGGAAGGATAACAAACTAATGTTAGTGGCTTAATTCATGGTTTTACCTGTCGTGCTAGACTGGGGTTAGGGCACATTCTTCAAGTTTTTATTTTTCTGATTTGCTTTTTACACAACATAGATTAGAGAACATATTAAACATGCATTCAAAAACGATATCCACGCACGCACAATTAATTCATAAAAATATATATCACAATCTTGATAATAAATAAGTACAATAATAGGCTATATACATTTGACCCGGAGGGTTTACTCTCTCGGTAAATAATTGTATGTATTTACACAATTTTAAATGTAATTTTTCATTTTTGGATGCAAATAGATTATGAAATTTGATAACATTAGGTCTAGTATGAAATATTTCTGGTACATAATGTCGCATAATATCATTCAGAGCAGGACAAAAAAGAATACAATGCAACTCATCTCAAATATCAAAGTTGACAATATTACATTTTCTTTTATTTCGATCAATATCTAGCCACCTTGCCGTTTCTATAGGTAATTTATTTGTGGTTCTATACCTGGTTAATATACGTTGTTTATGTATTTAAATATTTGACAATATATATTCTTGACATTTAAAGGTACGATTTGTTAAATTATGCCTTTAGAAGATTCGTTACATTTAGATACCCAGTCTTGAATAAAATGATCTTTCTATCTTTGTTTATCATGATAGATAATCCAGTTAGTATTCCTGTTGTGAACATTATACAATACATTAGACATTTCACAGTCATCTATTTTTTTCTCTAACGTCAAAAACCATTTTGGTTGACATACCTTGGGAAATTTGTGTACAAGAATTTCAGTAACATACCTGGTATATAACAATATTTTTCATTTTCCCATGCATTATCCGACACCAAAAACTATCAATTCTTGATTTTATGAATGTAATGGTTCACCTTAAATCATATAATTTGGAGTGGATGACTTGACATATAATGATAATTTACAAAACTTTAAGTGTATCTTTTTAATGATTTCATTGTTTCAAAAACCCGAAATTTCGCATCCATATAGAAGAATAGAAACAACAATTTTGTCAAATAAGTGTAAATAATCTTCTATTGAGAGATTAAGATCACGGCCTTTTCTTCGCAACCGGGAGTCACTATATAGTCAATTAGAAGAAATTTTGTTTTTAAAGGGGGGGGGGGGGTGACGTTCTTACAGAAATATATTTTACTCTTGGCACATGAGTTAATCATGATCAAATAGTATATCATGATCCTAAACCAAGGTTATTTGATCAATGTCATCTGTAAAATGTTTAGAAATACTTGTTCCAGTCGATGATGATATTGTATTAGGGAGGTATTAATTTGAGGAACACTTGACACCATGGCAGTAAGCATTTGACAGGGTATTGAGTATATCCTGGCGTAACTCAGAGATATTTTGCCAAAGACAACACTAAAGGAAATTCTTATAAGAAATATAAACCAAGGTGACAGCTCTGTAATAGAAAGGATATCGGCAGCTTACACTGGACATCAATATTTCTTACATTTGGCTACGGTAGCATAGTAGTGATATTGTTTAAATAATCAGCATGCGACTCTTGTAATTTACGTAATTCGTTTGTAATCTACGGCCCACGGGCCTCACAAATTTATTCACGGACGGAATGCATTCTGGCAGATTTCAACAGCTAGCCTGTGTTGTTAGACTGCGGATTTTCCCCGAGTCAAATACAAGGTTTCACTTGTAAAGTGATTTTCAGAACCAAAATCGATATTCGTGTAGTAAACAAGTTTTGAAAAGTGCAAAAATTACATCTAAATACGAGAACTGATTGTCTAGTTTATTTGAATAATGAGAGACTCAAAAGAAACATTGGATACTTTGCGTAATCACCAATCGGATTCCTTGAATACTTGGTATGCCTATTATACGTCCACTGCGATCATCCCCAAATTCTAACACCCTAGGCAGAATTGATATCTCTCCCATACGACTTCCATACGATACACTTTTCCGAAAATTTAAATTCATCAACATTTTGAGGTATGATGAAAATGGGCCTCTGTCCTATAGTCATAGAATGGGGACGAGCCGACATCATAGTCTTAAACATTGAAAGGAACGACTTGGATTTTTTTTAAACTAAGGCGCTGCAACTACGTGTAGCGTTGGAAATATCTAAACTTACCACACCCTGATGTATATGCATTGTTTGATTAGCACGTTCACCGTTGGAATGGCAGATGAAGTTGATGGAACACTTCAAATTGTCTTTGTTTCTGGAAAAATCTATACGATAAGTCCCGTTGCCGGAGGTTTGATAAGACGAGCGAGGAAATCGTAAATCAAAACATTACACGATCCCATCGATTGGACCGTTTCTTTGCAGTTTCAATTAGCATACAACAGGTGGTGTCCTTAAACTGATTTCCAGATATGACTAAATTATTTGTCTTCTCGCTAGTTTATCATGATTCAATCACATTCAGCCTGTCTGGTAATTACACTAAACGATTGGGTATTTCGTTTTGTTTAAGTTGTACCTGACAGTTCTTTAGGCCCCTTTAGAAAGCTTTTTACGCAAACAAGCATTTAACCAGAAATTTAATTGGTTGATAATTGCTAACATGCAGATAAATTTTAAATTTCTTGTGTCTTCTCAACAGAAATTTAATTTGTTAGTTTTTCTTGTGCTGTTTGTATTTCATCTACATATATCTATATCACTAGAAACAAACACAGAAACATAAAGGTAAGGGGACGGGAATTATCTTTAAACACATGCGCACTAAAACGACATAGCGTTACGCAAACACACATCACATGGTGATAAAAGTTATGTCATCAGTCCTCAGAACAGAGGACATACTAAAACTATGGATACATACCAAAATCCACTCAAAAGAGTGGTGACTTATATACTCATACTCACAACTACAACACAACAGTGTCACATGTACTCATACTCACAACACAACAGTGTCACATGTACTCATACTCACAACACAACAGTGTCACATGTACTCATACTCACAACACAACACAACAGTGTCACATCTACTCATACTCACAACTACAACACAACAGTGTCACATGTACTCATACTCACAACACAACAGTGTCACATGTACTCATACTCACAACACAACAGTGTCACATGTACTCATACTCACAACTACAACACAACAGTGTCACATGTACTCATACTCACAACACAACAGTGTCACATGTACTCATACTCACAACTACAACAGTGTCACATGTACTCATACTCACAACACAACAGTGTCACATGTACTCATACTCACAACTACAACAGTGTCACATGTACTCATACTCACAACACAACAGTGTCACATGTACTCATACTCACAACTACAACAGTGTCACATGTACTCATACTCACAACACAACAGTGTCACATGTACTCATACTCACAACACAACAGTGTCACATGTACTCATACTCACAACACAACAGTGTCACATGTACTCATACTCACAACACAACACAACAGTGTCACATGTACTCATACTCACAACACAACAGTGTCACATGTACTCATACTCACAACACAACAGTGTCACATGTACTCATACTCACAACACAACAGTGTCACATGTACTCATACTCACAACACAACACAACAGTGTCACATGTACTCATACTCACAACACAACAGTGTCACATGTACTCATACTCACAACTACAACAGTGTCACATGTACTCATACTCACAACACAACACAACAGTGTCACATGTACTCATACTCACAACTACAACACAACAATGTCGCATCTACTCATACTCACAACACAACACAACAGTGTCACATGTACTCATACTCACAACTACAACAGTGTCACATGTACTCATACTCACAACACAACACAACAGTGTCACATGTACTCATACTCACAACTACAACACAACAATGTCGCATCTACTCATACTCACAGTCGCAAGACAGAATTGTGTCATATCTACACATACTGAATTGTACAAATAACTACACAACAGAATAATATTGAATATACACATACTCACAAGCGCTAAGCGTTCGGCAAAATTGTGTTATGATTACAAACAACTACACGACACAATAGTATCACATGCATATATACTCGCATACATACGACAGAATTGTGTCACGTGTATGCATACTCACAGTGATACGACAAAATTGTGTCGCGTGAATATATACTCAGTCATAGGACAGAATTGTGTCACGTGTACGCATATACTCACAGCCATACGACAGAATTGTGTCACGTGTACACATATACTCACAGCCATACGACAGAATTGTGTCACGTGTACACATATACTCACAGCCATACGACAGAATTGTGTCACGTGTACACATATACTCACAGCCATACGACAGAATTGTGTCACGTGTACACATATACTCACAGCCATACGACAGAATTGTGTCACGTGTACACATATACTCACAGCCATACGACAGAATTGTGTCACGTGTACACATATACTCACAGCCATACGACAGAATTGTGTCACGTGTACACATATACTCACAGCCATACGACAGAATTGTGTCACGTGTACACATATACTCACAGCCACGCGCGACACACACTAATAGTGTCACACTTTCGCTAACTTACAACCATTTGGTTGAACACTAGAAGTGTCACACATATAAATAACCACACTACTAAATCGTGTTACATGTACGCATATTTACAACACACTACAGAGTAGTATTCTGCTTATAGACAACCTCGAGAGAGATTGTACACATACTCAAAACCATCAACAAAATAATTTTACTCAAACAACCGCACGAACAAATAGATTTACCCATATAAACAACCTCTCGAACAAATAGATTTACCCATACAAACAACCGCTCGGCCGAATAGTTTAACCCATGCAAACAACTATGTAGGTATATTCACAACCCAGCCGGAATCGTTTTATGCAAACAAACAGTCACATGACAGAATAGTCTTACATGTACGTGTCAAACAGACAACAGAATTGGCTTATGCATATGAACAACCACGTGACAGAATAGTATCATGCATAAAAACGGAGTAGTACACAAATAATCACGTGACAGAATACATGTAGTTTTATACATAATAGTTTCAATAACAAAGAAAGTTTTTGCACAATAGTTTAACACCCACACAACAAAATAGGGTTGTGCATAATAGCTTTAACACCCACACAACAAAATAGTTTTATGCATAATAGTTTTAACACCCACACAACAAAATAGTTTTATGCATAATAATTTTAACACCCGCACAACAAAATAGTTTTATGCATAATAATTTTAACACCCACACAACAAAACAGTTTTATGCATAATAGTTTTAACACCTACACAACAAAATAGTTTTATGCATAATAGTTTTAACACCCACACAACAAAATAGTTGTATGCATAATAATTTTAACACCCACACAACCAAATAGTTTTACGTATAATAATTTTAACACCCACACAACAAAATAGTTTTATGCATAATAATTTTAACACCTACACAACAAAGTAATTTTATGCATGCTAATTTTAACACCCACACAACAAAGTAATTTTATGCATACAAGCAACCACCGGGCAGAATATTTTTTTTATGCAAACACTCACACGAGAGAATATAAACTCAGGTGTGACCTATTGCAATACGGAAGTTCCGAGTTCCCCAAGAGTTATTTCCCTTTGTCGAACTCTTCCGTAAATTATGACGTAAAATATGATGACAGTGGATACATTTGCTAATTACTATCGTTGTATTATTTCTTAAAAGATGATATCCAGAGTTTCTGAGACCATCCTATCTCAGGGAAGTGCAACTTTAGTGAGTTTATGAGTATTGAATAACAAAATGGCTCAAACAAATATTGTTAATTGCCATCTTTCTTTGATAAAAGCGTCACTCATGTAGAAGAGGAAAGGAATAATGATTCAATAGCCAATTTGATGATCTTATTCAAACAAATTATGCTTGATATGGCCAGAATATGCATACCAGTGATTGATATGAACAAAAGTTACGCTTTTATTACATTAATCGTACGTAATCGTTATGTACAATGCCAGTCTACGATATAATATATACATTGTGTACCCACCATACGTCATAAAATGTGAAAGAGTTCGACAAAGGGAAATAACTTTTGGGTAACTCGGAACTTGCGTATTGGTCAACGTCCGTCGTGTGTTAACAATTGAATATTGTTAACTTCTTGATAACTACCATATGAAGCATCTTTGGGGCAAAGGGACAAACTATAAATTTCAGGACTCCTGCACTCCTGTTGCCTTAGAGGCGGGTCAAAAACTGCCAATAATTAACAATTTTTTTAAAAAAATCTTCTCTACAACTGTACATCTGTAAGAAACACTAAATGCTAAGTGATGTAGAGCAAAAAAGCCTCTACCAAATTTTAAAATTTTATGATATGGGTAGAGGTTTTTAGGTTAAACATGTTCAATTGTTTACACATTTAATCACTGATCATGACCCACCGCGATACCAACACCTCTACCCCTGGGATCATGAAATTAACAATTCTGGTAAAAGACTTCTTTCTAAATATTAATCATCTTTAGTGCTTTTAATACTAAATTAAAACTAAATAAATATTTATAAAGAACAAGTAGTCCTTTACCAAAATTGTACATTTCATGATCCCCAGGGGTAGGAATTTGGTATAGGAGTGGGGCCAAAATGGACAGTGATTAAATGTGTTACCATTGAACATTTTTAACTTCTTGATAACCACTAGTACTATCCCAATTCTTTGAAAATTTAGTGCGAAAAATCTTTAAGACAAGGGGGGACATAAATTGTAAACTTCAGGACCTCTGCACCCCTGGAGTCTTAGGAATGGGGTAAAAACTTCCAAAATTGACCAATTTCTACAACTGCACAATTGTATTAAAGACTATATGCATCGTGATGAAGACCTCTTGGGACTAGTAAAACTTTTAACTAATAACCAGGTGACCGATAAGGCCTGTGGTCTCTTGGTTTTTCATACAAACAATCGCACGAGAGAATAGTTTTCTCTGCATGCAAACAACCACATGGCAGAATAGTTTTAGGCTTAAAAACGACCACCTGGCGGAATGTTGTTACTAAGTTTATAAAGTGCTGTTTAAGTGGTTGTTCCTATTCTATAGTTTTTCCCACATGATAAGATAATTTCCCACCTACCTACATGTATATACATATAGGACAATATTTAGACCTGGTCGTCGGGGTCAAATTACAAGTTCTTGTATATTAAAATCTGCCATAACTAATGTCCCTTCACCTTGCAGAGGATAGAGCCTTAATAGGGGTGTAAAAATCCCCTCATTGACAACATGACCAGTGAATCCCAATAAATCATGTTAATTTAGACTTTGTATATAAAACATGTAACTCAACAAAAATATTCAACAGTCTTAAAAGTATGTCCTGGGCTGTCCTACCACGTCCCCTAGGTTTTCTGGTTTTATGAAATGTAGTGCTGAATCAGACCACTGGTAAATATATAAACTCGCTCATCTATTTAGTATCCCTCCAAAAATTAACTTTCAGAGGAGAATACAATTAGAAAAGATTTCATTTAATTCACATGGGGGAATAATTTTGCAAGATAAATTGATTGATTGATTGATTGAGTGTACAGTGTATATTGTTTAACGTCCCTCGAGAATTTTTCACTCACATGGAGATGTCACCGTTTGCCGGTGAAGGGTTGTAAAATGTAGGCCTATGCACGGCGCTTACGGTCTTTGAGCAGGAAGGGATCATTATCATGTCACACCTGCTGTGACACGGGACCTCGGTTTCTATGGTATCACCCAAAAGACCGCCCCATTTAGTCGCCTCTTACGACAAACAAGGGGTACTGAGGACCTATTGTTACCCAGATCCTCACGTACGGGATAGTTGCAAAATAAACATTCGGTTGAAAAATAAATGAGAGAAATATACATGAACATGAATGGCTTCACCATTATTTTGACTATGGTTAGTTTTAACAGATCTCTCCATTTTGATTTTATGATAGGTAGACAATTGTCGCCAAGATGATTCATGAGGTGTGCATGAGGGATAAGCATTCCCTGTCGACCGGTTATACCCGCCGTGAGCCATATATCTTGATCAGGCAAACGGAGTAATCCGTAATCAAAATTAGTGTGTAAAAACGGCCTACCAATTGGTATGAAACACGTCAAACAGCATTTGACGCAATGCCAGGTGGTACATTAGATCGTTATAATGATCATAGAATTTGTGCAATGTTGACTTAGCACCAACGTATTTGTCAGTAGCCTGTCTCGATTTTAAAAATGGTCATACGCAAAATAAGCTCTTGTTCATCGAATCAGTTGAGAAACAAAAAAAAAAAACATAAGCACGTGATAATGGAATAGTGTTACATAAATGTGGGAAATTGACGATGGAGAAGTTGAATTCACCTTGTTTTGTCATAAAGTTAAGTTAATAGTTTGCCGTTAACATCTATATTCAATAAGATATCTTAAGTATGAAGCCGATATGGAAGACGCTGTGGTGTCTTTCATTTCGAGTTCACAGGGATATGAAAGGCGAAGATAACGAACAGTGATCAATCTCATAACTCCTATAAGCAATACAAAACAGAGTTGGGCAAACACGGACCCCTGGATGTACCAAAGGTGGGAGCAGGTGCCTATGAGGAGTAAGCATCCTCTGTCGACCGGTCACACCTGCCGTGAGTCCTATATCTTGATCAGGTAAACGGAGTTATCCGTAGTCAAAATCATTGTGCCAAGAACGGGCTAACAATCGGCATGAAACACATCAGACATCATTTGACCCAATGACAGGTTGTATTAGCAAACTAGATCATTATAACGACCATAAAATTTGCGTAATGCTGATTTTATACGCGACTGTTGGAACCCCTGCCCCTTCAACTTGTTTGTTAGTAGCCTCCTTCTATTTAAAAACTGACCATAAGCAGAACAAGCTCTATCGTATCGAATCAGTTGAAAGATGTAAACACCATATGCAGGTGATAATGGAACATGGCAAGATAAATATGGGAAGTTGGCGATGGAGAAGTTGAAATCATCCCGTTTGTCAGTTGAGTTGTTAGTTTGCCGTTAATGTCTACTTTCAATAAATTATCTAAGTATGAAGCAGAAGTGGACGATTCTGTGGTGTCTTTTATTTCAAGTTCCCTGAGGTATATTGAATCGACATATGAATGAAAATCATTATTGTTAATAAATAATACTTCGTCGATATATCTAAATGTCGAATTGAAGGCCACAGCAAGAAATTTTTTCTTCTCACGTAGAAGTTTTTGAATAAATTCTGCTTCATAACAATATAAAAACAGGTCAGCCAACAAAGGAGCACAATTCGTGCCCATGGGAATTCCAACAGGCTGTTGGAAGACCTGATCACCAAAGATCACAAAAGTATTGTCAATGAGGAACTCCAGCATATTTTTTATTTCAACTTCATAGTACTTGTGCGTGAAATCAGAGTGACGTTTAACAAAGTAATTTTTTTGTTTACTGATCACTACATATAGATAGGAATATTTGCGTTTTCTATTTTTGTTGAAGAAGTAACTGTCTATGATGTCAAAAAGTCTAGTTTTAATTTATCGTGAGGAATGGTCGTGTAAAGAGTTGAAAAGCCATACGTTTTGATGTTGTTGATTTGAGAAAAGTTTTGTGATTTTAAGTATACTAAAAGTTCTTTAGAATTTTTTAGAATCCACATTTGATTTACACCACTTCTGGCAGCTGTAGTCGTACAGTACGTTTGAAGTTTCTCCTTCACAGCTGTTAATATTTTCGTGAGGAGCAAAGATAGGGGCTTGGTAGAACATTTAATAGATCCAACAATGTATCTTTGTAAGGGTTTTTATGAAGTTTAGGAATCCAGTATAGGTAGGGTAACTCATATTCACCCGACCCATTGACTGGGATATTAAATGTGTCTACTAAAACTGAAGCATGGTTTTGAAGAATTTCGTCTTTTGAAAGGGCAGTTGGAGTATAGGTACGGTTACCAGGTGTGGAAGTAATGCCAAGTTCGTTTAAAATACAGTTGTAATACTGAGCCTTACAAAGACAATGTCAGCTGGAACCAAAACATAGTCCTCATGTAACCTATCTAATTCTTTTATCACTTCTGGTTTACTAAACACAGAAGGATAGATGGTACGTACTTTTGTTTTCATATGTCTAATGCGGGATTTTAATATTCCTCTTATACTTTTGATCCATTCTAACAATGTATCAAGTTCTTTTTCATGCAAGGTGAAGATAACGAACAGTGATCAATCTCGTAACTCCTATAAGCAATACTAAATAGATAGTTGGGCAAACACGGACCCCTGGACACACCATATTTAGCCCATCGTCTGGCATAATCCTCGACAGAACTCATAATAGAAATGAAGTTCTGTCGCCAATTGAAAGACAGAGGTTCTCTGTATTTAGGACCTTTTAGAATAAGTGATTTGAGGTCCTCATTTTCGACTATATCGACATCACCAGTAATGACATGTCCAGCTGGACTATAGTTAAAAGAAGACAAAGAATAAGAACACGTAGGTGGATTAAGTATAAGATGGTCTATATCTAGGCACTGCAAAGTTTGTTTATAATTGAAAGGTTTGGATGCAATAGTAGAAGTATATTTGTAGGAAATACTGGGTGTAGACTTGAACTTGAAATAAGTTGGAATATACGTCTGAACTGTTTATATATCGAATCTACATATGAATTAAATCGATTATTCTTGATAGATACAAAGTCGTCGATATACCTAAATGACGAGTTGAAAGCCACCGCAAGAGATCTTTTGAATAAACTCTGCTTCATAAGAACATAAAACCAGGTCAGCTAATAAAGGGGGAAATTTCGTATCTATGGGAATTCTAACATACTGTTGGAAGACCTGATCACAAAAGACTTCGAAGATGTTGTCATTGTTGAACTCCAGCATCTTTTTAATATCAACTTCAGAGTACCTGTGCTTAGAATCAGAGTTCTAAGTGTTTTACATAGTAATTTTGTGAATAACTGATGATTAGATTTGGATTTTTTTTTTCCATTTTAGTTGAGGAAGCAATTGTTTATTATGTCAACAAGCCTAGTTTTTAATTTATCGTGAGGAATGGCCGTGTGAAATGTTGAAGTCATACGTTTTAATGTTGATTTCAAAAAGGTTTTGTTATTTCAAATCTACAAAAAGTTCTTTAGAGGTTTTTATAATCCACATTTGATTTACACCACTTCTGGCATCTGTTGTGGCACGTTATAGTTGAAGTTTATCTTTCACAGCAGTCAACATTTTCGTAAGGAGCAGAGATAGGAGCTTAGTAGAACAATTACTGGATCCAGCAATGTATCTAACTGTGAGTATCAAATGCGGAATTATTGCCAAGTTCTTATCAAGCTGTAACAATGAGACTTACAAAGACAATGTTGTTACAAGCTTTGTCAACTGGAACCTAAACATGTTCCTCATGTAACCTATCTAATTCTTTTATCACATCTTGTTTACTAAACATAGAAAGATAGATGTTACGTACTTTTGTTTTAATGTGTCTAAACTGTGATTTTCATATTCCTGTTATACATTTAATCCATTCTGACAAGGTATCGAGTTTTTCTTTTTTTCATATTTAGCCTATCGTCAGGCATAATCTTCGACAGAATTCATAATAGAGATGGATTTCTTGAAATATGCTGGAATACAAGATTGAAATTTTTATGACGAAGAATGTTGCTTATGTTGACGGCATCTATTCCTTTGTTAGTAAATTTTCAAAAGTTTAAGGAACTGGCGGCATGAATCGGATTATCATCCACAATCCGCTGTGGTTTGAAGACCCTGCAATGGGCAACATCCATAATCAGAGAATTCAGCCTTTATTCCGGCGTTGAAAAATCCAAATGTTTACTAGCGTTGGCATCTCCAAATAATGTACTCAAAACTCTGATCGAATGGAGCGGAGTATAATTCAATGCGAATATGATGTGGACCCAATTGTCTGTTGACTTAAGGTAAAAGTGCATCAAATGTGAAAATGTGAGACAATATTGGATCAAGATTTCATTATCAAACCTTTCACTGTAATGATAAAAAGTGTTTTAGGACTATTTATGACATTTCTGTGCATCTAACGATATAAGCGTATTTGTGAAACAATGGATTTAGGTTTGAAAACAGAAAAGCTTTCATATATAATCCTTATTATTTGTATACATTAGTGTAATCGTATTTACCAGGGCAAAGTTGTTAATGTTTTGAAATTCTCTGTTTTTAATTTTTACTTGCCAATATGTAGAACAGCGTGTTGCAATAGATTTTTAAACCTCAACCGTTGAATAATCCAAGTGTCAAAACTTTCCCCTCATTGTTTGTAAAATTCAAGAATTCTGTGAAAGTTATTAAGTTATCTTAAATATTTTAATGTTAACGATTTAAAGCAAAACGTGTGTATGTCACTGTTAACCTGATGCGGCTCAATGTCCTAAGTGTGGATAAGTAAGGAAGGAAGCCATTCACATTTTTTGTAAGTTATCTTGCTTTTTAGGACCGTATACTTACTCCTCCTAGGCACCTGATCCCACCTCTGGTATATCCAGGGGTCCGTGTTTGCCCAACTCTTCCTTATACGAGTTATGAGATTGATCACTGTTCGTTATCTTCGCCTTTCATAGTGACGGTGGCCCCATACTAATCACGTTGTTCGTCTGTCTGTCTGTCCGTCAACACCTTTGTTGCGATGCAATAACAGTTGTCACCGGTCCGTAACATTTTTATCATTTTTTCGGTCATGAGGTAAAAAATCAAAGTTACGTTAGACCTTCCCTCTAACTTTACTACACTGAAACCTTATATGCATTTATTTTATACAAAGCTAACGTAGTTGATCCTGCAATTGAACATGGAAATGCAGATCCCGGAAAAGAGCATCACCACTCCTCTGTCACAAATATTAATTGATTCCGCGTCATTAGCACTTATACATGTAACACACGAATTAAGTTCTTGGCGGAGCTCTTAGGTTTCTAGTTGTATTTAAAGAAGTAATCTTCAAGGTGTGTTTCGAGATTTAGAGATTTTATTTGAATACCATGTTGAATGGTATTTTGTACAGCACATAAAATCGTAAAATATTCAGGTCTGTACAAGAATGTATACTAGTCATGTACAATTCACTACCTGCACTTTGTAGCGTATATCATTCACATTATACCTGTAGGTTATACTTACACTGTGTGTACCAACTGTATGTATATTCTTCTGACTGAATCCAATATATTTACAAGTTATGTCATTTATTGTATTGTATCTATCGTAATTGACTTCCTGCAGTGTATATGGAAAGGGTATGAATAGGCATTGCTGTCACCCAACCCTAGTCATTTACTGAATGAGTTGTTGTCTGTATTAAGTAATACTACATTGTCCTCTAGTAAGGACACAGCTCAATATGGTCTATTATCGAATTTTGCAATGAAATTTGGTTTAAACTATATTTACTAAATGAAGCATTAAATGAAACATACAAACAGATGCAAAATTAAAAGGACTTATATAAATCCGTCTCCTATTTTACAAATCAGAATCGTGTTATGGTTATGGCAATAACATACATATGCGATTCGTCATTTACATGTACATACAAAATAATGATGAAACAATGGTGATAATGTGTGATGGGGTTGTGTGAATATTTCAACATCATTTAGAACATATACAAAAGGCAAATATTAGAATGCAAGCGAAAGTATTGCTAATATATCAGGTTTTATAGGGTACAGCAAATATTTTACTTTGTATAATAAATTTATGTACTGATTGAAATATAGTTATGTTTTCAGATACTGATAAGTGTGAATTTCCAAAAAGCAGAGTATTTGTGTTAATGTTACACAATTGTGTTAGATTTAAAAGATACCTTGCCCTGAGTTGATGGTACAATGGGTATTCTAAGAGATAATGTTTGCTGTCTTCTACTTCACCACACATAAGCATAAAGGACTGTCGACAATATTTTTTGTGAATAAATGATACTTTAATGAACTGGAATTCATTCGTAGACGTGCATGTAAAATCTGAGCTTGTCGTGAACCTGTGAGAAAGTATGGCGGAGGGGATTTGATATTTATGTTCAAATGCCTTTTAAGATTTGATATTGAGGGGTTGTTTTTCACATCGTCTGGAAGACTATTCCACAGAGAGATACTACTGGGCAGAAAAGAATTTTTGTATTGCGTGGTTTTACATTTGGTTTGTAAAATATTGTCAGCTTGTCTTGTGTTATGCGAGTGAGATTCATATATTTTGGGAGGAACAAGATTATATAAGTACTCGGGAACTAGGCCGTGGGCCATTTTGTGAAATTGGATAATTTTATGTTTTTTCCTTCTGCTTTCAAGTGGTTCCCAACCCAATTCTTTGTAAAGATTAAGTATATTTGTTTTGTAACCCCAGTTATGATTCTGGCTGCTTCTTGATTAAGATGTTCGATTTTATGACCAAGTTCAGTAGAAATATTATCCCATATTACGTCAGCATATTCAAGAATAGGTCTGATAAAAGAAAAAGAAAACTTCTCTAATGATTTCCTATCTAATATATTTAAACTAACAGAAGCTTCGGAGAGAACTGTATGAACATGAAATGACCATGACCCATTTTGGGGAAATGTAACGCCTAGATGCTTATGACATTCAACATTTTTTATGACACAATTGTTAAAGAACAAGTCCGGGTGAGTAGTTTGTGTACGTTTGTTGCTTATTATTAATGATTCTGTTTTAGAGGGATTGAAGTTAACGAGCCATTTCCTAGACCACAAATGAATCTTTTGAAGATCGCAGTTAAGGGTATCACTAGCTCTTTGCGGGTTGCCAACGACAATATATAGAGTAGTATCGTCAGCAAATAATCTAATGGTACATTTTATGTCAAGGACAATGTCATTAATGTAAATGAGAAATAGTAGAGGTCCTAAAACTGAACCTTGTGGAACTCCAGCATTAATTTTAACCCATTTAGATGTTTTGGAGTTGATAACTACCCTTTGTCTTCTATTGGATATATAGTCTTCTAACCAAGATAAAACTTTACCTGAGAAACCTGTCTGATGTAATTTGAATATTAATCCCCGATGCCAAACCCTATCGAATGCTTTACTGATATCACAAAAGACTGCTCTTACTTCTTTTCCCTGGTCAATAGCTTTACCAATATCGTTAGAAATATCCAAAAGTTGATTCACAGTGGAATCGCCTTTAATAAAACCCGACTGATTCTTGCACAGGATTTGGTTTTCGTATATATAACTGATCATATGATTATAAACACATTTTTCATTTTGTGCGTATAATCATCTCGTGATTTCCTTATGGAAGCAACACACATATTGCGTAGTTTTCTAAATTTGGACCATGCCTCGTCGGTTTTCGTTTTCTTAGCATACTTATGTATACGTTTTCGTTGACGAATTAATTGTCTAATTTTGGTTGTCATCCAGGGTGGATCTGCTTGTCTTATAGTTACTGTTTTGTTCGGAACACTTTATTTGTAAAAACTCCCTTCATTTACCAAAGTTTTGCAGGTCAGATATGTGCGAATCACTTTTCAATGTTGTACCCATATGTGCTGAAATTGACGTGCGGAAACTTTTATTCTTTGGAAGATTATGTCGTCTGAATCCAAAAACATTAACGAAGTCAATATTTCTCGCAATGCTATTTTCCTATCTGTACAGTCTCTCCGATGTTCATTCTGATTTTATTCCCGATATTGTAAGGACTCTCCAATCATATGATCTTGTTTCCCATTTATGGAAATTTCTGGAGGATGGATCCTTCCCTTCGAAACTGAACTGGAAGAATATGGTACGTGGCAGAGTCATGACCTCTCATCTATCTCAGCGTCAAATACCAATGTTGCACGACCGTGAATTTCTTTCCTTTATACAAATTTTCTCGGACTCAAAACCGTCGTCTATCTGGTTTTTAGCAAAAAAACTACAAGGAAACTGAACTCTGCAAATTCATATGCAAACTGTGTACCAATACGTGCTCAATGGACCAATTCCAAAATTGCTCTCTTTGTGGAAGGTCTTTCTCTAATGTGTTTCAACATTCCTCTTGCGCATGTCCTGCAACTGCAATAATTAGGAACAATTGGTGGAACGTGATCACAAACTGTTTTGACATACGCCTATGTGCAGAGTTATGCGGATTGGCAGAAAATGAAATGTTTCTTGTTTTTCTGGGGCGGTATACAATACACGAAACCAATAATCAAACCTTCAGCTTACTGAACTTCAATCTTGTTCGAAGCGCAGCTGCGCATTACCAGAGAGCTCTAGCTCAGTTACAGGTATCGCCTCCCTAGCTGTCAGACACCATGCCGTTATCTGCCCCCATCCATCACATACTTTAAGGGTAGTGTATATATGTTTATTCTTCTATATTCTTTTTGTTTGTATATATATATATATATATATATATATATATATATATGTCTGTTCAAAATGTAATATTCATGTATATGTAATTGTATATTACCTTATATTGCAATATTTCCACATGGAGGAAATAAAGAATGAATGAATTAAGATCACCAACTATGATTATGTTGGGGATTTTTGTATTATATGTAAGATCAATTGAGTATTCTATGTCTTTCCAAAGGGAGGCATTGGAGTTAGGGGGTCTATAAAATGTACCGTAAAGAAACCTTTTACCAGATAGGGAGAGTTCAATCCAAACACATTCAACTGAGTTAACTTCAAGATCTTTACGGCGCTTGGCATAAATGTTATTTTTTACAAATACAGATACTCCGCCTCCTACTCGGTCATTTCGGCAGTAACAGAAGGAAGTTTGAAAACCTGGCAAGCACATGTCTCTAGAGATATCAGACTCATTCATCCTTGTTTCCGTGAATGATAAAATACTATAATCTTGTAACTCTACGCCGAGTTTATCCAACTTAGGTATCAAACTTTGAATGTTCAAGTGGACGAATGAATAATTAGTTTCTAGTAAGGGGTCAGAATTTGATAGAGAAGTGGAATTGTTGTCGGTCGAGACATTTCGTGGGGAGGGTTAAGAAAGTCCGGGTCCAGGGTTGACCTCAATGTCGTTTGCTAGGTTAATAATGATAGACGATAGGTATAGGGCACTTAAAAACCAGCACAAGATCACGGCGGTGACTGGGATTCTATATTGGTTTACTGTGTCGTTTTTGTTGCCTGTTTGTGTCTTAAGGAGATAAGTATTCCCCTCAGTGCTGGTTAATAAAGTAGATAAGTATTCCCCTCAGTGCTGGTTAATAAAGTAGATAAGTATTCCCCTCAGTGCTGGTTAATAAAGTAGATAAGTATTCCCCTCAGTGCTGGTTAATAAAGTAGATAAGTATTTCCCTCAGTGCTGGTTAATAAAGTAGGCAAGGATGTCATCAGTAATACAACAGGCAGAAATTCAATTCCAGGAAAATTCAAAAGAGCAATACATATTATATCTAACAGACTCAATGGAGTACGCACTCTGCGTGCACTGGGATAAAACATTCCCACTCTTACACAAAAACATACCGGTACACTGTCAATACTCATTATGTTATATCTGGAGAAAAATACTTCCAACCTTTAAAGTGTGTTTACAAGAGTGGGAGACTTCATTGTAAAATTTGAGATACAAAAGAAAGTTTTTGTTTGAGAGCCAGTTCGCAATCTGGAACAATCGAGGTTAAGTGTAATATGAAGAAAAAAAAAACAACACACACACCCCCATCATCAAATGAAATTTGTATATACATGTATATCAAAAGATATGTACATTTACCAATGAAATCAGTAAGTAATAAACCTACGCTTTTCAATGAATTATATATATACTTTATTTATATCAAGAGACGTCACCATATTCGACCAAAACATTCTGAAAACTTGCAGTGTAGAGGATTATATTCCATCATGGCTGATGAATTGACCGACAACTTTGTAAATCAAGAAATTTTAGCTTTGTGATCGAGATTCCTTGGTTGAACCAACATTTCACGAAAAACTTTTTTTTTTTAAATCGTTCGAATTCAGTTAGAAATATTTACCTATCCAACGCGTTTACCTTTGATATCCCTACAAATTGTAAAGATAGCTATTATTTCCTCAGCAATACGCTGCAGTTGTGAAGAATGCACGTACCAGGTATGTATCCTTATAAAATAGTACGTCAATCATATTAACGACTGCGGGTTCGACAGAAATTAAATTAGAAGAAAAAATAAATGATGAATTTACTGCTGCGCTTCATGAAGTACATGTTTGCCAGTGTAACATTAAATAGTGACCCTGTTGAAAAACGACCTCAGGGGTCATTTCTTAATGTTAACAGTCAACCCCGATCAAAATCAAACGTGAAACTTTTGATAAAAAACTGAAGTTGAAAAGTGATCAATGTTAAATTTTGATCAGTATTAGGATAATTTTTACCGGCCTCTTAAATGTTACATACATAATGTAAAAATGTAAATGTTTAGAGAGAGAGAGAGAGAGAGAGAGAGAGAGAGAGAGAGAGAGAGAGAGAGCGGGATCATTATTTACCAGGCAAATGAAATTTTATCCCTAAACAGAATTTACTAGAATATACAGATGTATTTTCCTTCATCTCTCTTCCCGTGGAGTGGAATCTACTCTGGGCTATAACTTTACCAAGATAAGAATTACAATGTAATAGGGGCATTCACTGTCCAAGTAAAGACATTTTCAACTCAATATTTAAATTCATATGTACATGTATGAAATTTTTAAAATCCCTTGCTCGAAAGATAAACAGGGATATGCAAAAGCAGTGGAGATGATGCGATTTAGGCAAATATAATCGCTCCCAAATGTGGTAATAATCGAAACCAATTTTGATAATCATTATGCAAAGGAGCAATAGAAAATACTATTGCAATTAAAAAATCATCTCGTAAATCACTGAATGCATTATGGTATGCACAAATAAAATGATAAAATACAAGAATTCATGATTTTATTTCATGAATTTTAGTATTCAAATGTATTTATTAGCCAAAATATCAAATATTGGCAGTTGTCCCCACATCCACTGCTCCAACGCCCATGATCCACCTTGAAAGGTTGTCCCAAGCATATAAAATGGATTTAAAGTAAGCAATTATCTTTTTAAATATTCAGTATCAAAAGAGCATTAAAAATCGATAACACTTATGCATATCATTTCTTTTTGGAAAAACGTGTTGTAAAACAACAACAATAAAACAACCCCCCAACCCCCAAAAAACGAGCAAACTCTCCGACAACCGCTAAGTCAGAGGTAAATTGATATTTGACATGCAAAGTCTTTTGAATGCATTTTATCCATTCAAAAATATAATACGTATAGTGATCATGATTTAATCGTGAAAGAAACCCAGAATGGATATCCGGATTTTT
The DNA here is from genome assembly GCF_947568905.1 of Ostrea edulis. Classification (NCBI taxonomy): domain Eukaryota; kingdom Metazoa; phylum Mollusca; class Bivalvia; order Ostreida; family Ostreidae; genus Ostrea; species Ostrea edulis. The sequence goes on from NC_079169.1 coordinate 21,462,508, forward strand.
ACAAATGTTAAATTACGGGTGTTGGGCGATTCAGAGATGGAAGAAGTACTGAATATCATACACACTTAGTCAAGTCGCAAGGTGGGCACTTGGGAATATATAAACAGGGGGGTGGGGGGTTTACATATATAACGTTGACACGATCCAAGTTGTACATGGTTTTGTTAACTCTCAAGAGTTTATAAGGGGAGGATTGCCCCCCCCCCCCCCCTCAACTTATTATTCTAGACAGTAATAAAATACATGTAAATCCCTCCCCCATCCTAAATTTTGATTTGTTTCCAATGTAGCCTTAGAGTTTACTAATAATTACACAACGCAATGCGTGAATCTTATTCATAATCCACATTCTCCTACCTCTTTTATGCTTAATAAAGTTGGTGACTAAGCCGCTGTTTAAAATGAATAATTAATCTAGCCTTGACGTATCTGGAAATAAATTATTTGACCTAAACCTTGCTGACAATAATAGACGTTTTCAACGTCAACACGGCGTTTTCAAATATTTAACATTGTGCGCTTCATTGAACAAACACATGCATGAATAACTGGTAATTTATTTCAATGATATTTCTACATGATTGTATATCATGATATTTATCAATCTGATTAAAACTATTGCGTCCAGTGAATGCTGAGGGGGCAAATATGAAATTGACCAATAAAATCACCGAGGTCAAAATTTCATTATCTATTAAGATTGATTTTTATTAACATTTCATTTAGATTTTATAATCTTTGTAAAATAGGAAATTTATACAGTTTATGTTCATGCAAAGGACCTCCCCTCTTTAGCTGTACATTGTTTGTGGTCCCTTTTCACATGTACCACCCCTTTTCAAAGAAAAATTGAATTATTTGTTATATACTTCTAGACAAAATATTAGACCTAAACACTGAGGTATTTCCGGTAAGTGTACAGTCCTTTCCCGTTGGAATCTAATGGTATAAAGTTGAGTTGGTTTTTTTTTTGGTTTTTTTATTATTAAATGGTCACCTTTAGTCTGAAAACTACAGAATTACTACCCGAGGTCAATATTACAGGTAAATGGGGGTAGAAAGAAAACGAATACCTTTTTGTACATTTTTATTGCATTTATTTTCTTTTTTATGAATTTCGTCATTTTTCTAACATGTATACATGCTTGCTTGCTCATAAAAGTTATTTTCCCTTCTGGCGTAAAACCCCATCCATCCCAAAAGATTGAACACTTTTTCGAAAAATACATGTACTAGGCCTAGCTTATAGTAATTAAGTAAGTAAGTAAGTAAGTAAGTAATTTATTTCCAATTTTGGGCCCAGAGGGCATACAAAGAATGCAAAATTCATATACATAAATCATAAAAGTGATTATCCAAAAGATATTAAATTAATATATGTACATGTACGCCTGAACTGCAAATTAAAAGCATTCGATTCTTATGTGCAGTACAGTCAAAAGATGATTATCATGACGAACAATGACAACATTTTGAATTACAAAACCTATATATTTAAAGAGAAAAAACGTAGAAAGAACCCATCCTAATTGCAATAAATTTACAGCATTGCTTAGCAACGGGTGCACAGTGCCCATCCGTGTCATTGTTGCGTTTTAATCGATTGTAGGAAAACATTGGTATTTCCTGTCCTGGAAAGCGCGCGTCACACTCTGATACATGTTCAATATGACAACTTGCTAATTAGTGTTTACTGTTTACAAAATTTTAACAAATGCTATGGATAAACATTTTGACAGAGTCGGTAAGTATTTCTGCATACAATCTTTCTTGGTCGATTTAGAATTGCTTCAATGCTTGTCGGTTACAGGAACTATAATGAGGATAAAAAAAAACACACCACATTTTTATTTTTCTTCTTCTGTATGTTGAGGCGTGCATCTTCTGACATCATGTTAATGTTACCGACACTAGCTTTCATATATATATATACTTTCAATGATTTTTATTTGTTGATTTATTTTGGTTGTTCCTGCTGTTATCTCCGAATTTAACTAATTCTAAAAACTGTGACAAAACAGCTTTTCGAGAAATATCCCCCCCCCCTCACCCGTGTAATTGGTTTTTGAAGAAGTAACTTTAAGGTGCATATCATGATCTTCGATACCAATATGCAGTGTATTGTTAATTCTCAAATCAGTGCACATTGGTGCTAAAAATAATTAAAGGTGCTCTACATGTATTCTCTTTAGAGAAGTCGAGAGGCATAGCCTTCATCGACTTCTCTTCACAAACATTCATGTTTTGATTCTGGAAAACGTGTAAATGCCGGAGTCGTTGACGGTTTAAGCTTCGACCAACGTTTCGACTCAGATGTGCCTGGATTTACGCAATAGACAACTTGTTTTCAAACATTTAATAGCAATACACAAAACCGTCACAAGGAAATCAAAACTTACTTGCTTTTAATCCATTTTCAACATGCCCCTGTCCCGGGTTTAAATCACAACTCTGTTTACGTCAGCCTGCTTTCTCTTAACTGGTCCCCTATTGTGACAGCTCCCAAGACCAGTTAACGTAAACCAGGGACAGGGGACATGTTGAAAATGGATTAAAAGCAAGTAAGTGTTGATTTCCTTGTGACAGTTTTGTGCATTACTGCTAAATGTTTGGAAACAAGTTGTCTATTGCGTAAATCCAGGCACATCTGAGTCGAAACGTCGGTTGAAGCATAAACCGTCACCGACTCCGGCATTTACACGTTTTACAGAATCAAAATATGAATGCTTGTGAAGAGAAGTCGATGAAGGCTATGCCTTTCGACTTCTCTAAAGAGAATACTCTACATGGTGCCACTCTGAAGATTCCCACGAGACAGATAATGGAACTTTGATAGGCATAATAACACTAATTATTGTTCACAAAAAGCAATAGCACTGAACCTACTGTTGAAGCTCACTGATCCAAGAACAAACAGTCCAGTGCATTATGGAAAACACTTATTATTAGTGACTTTACAGTTTTCCATACTAATGCAGCTTCGTTGATTTTGCATGTGCAATGACACATGGATTGTTATGCTTTCTGTTAGTTCTTTCTATAATATTCAATACTTTACCATTTTTGCCTAGAGCATGGTTATTTATAAACATGATAAACGTTCATTATCATGACTTCTTTTGTATGTCTTCACTGTTTTAACTTATTAAAATTTTTCACATTGAGTAAGTTCAAGTAACTACGTTAATTTAGAAAATTAGTCGCTGAATTATGGGCTCCAACCCAGGATCACATGCTTGCCATGCGAATGCCCTATCCATTAGGCCACGGAACCAATAAACCAATGAAGGATACATGTAATAGATAAAATGTACTTAAATTATATATATATATATATATGTATGTGTGTGTGGACTAAGGTTTACCAGTACTAACTAATTCTGCTATAATGAAAACTCTTCCAAATATCTAATTAACACAAATATGGTGACTTTTTCCAAGTTTGATAATTTTGCGCCATTAAAGTAAAAGCTAGTTGAAATTATGTTTAATATATTTCAGCATCAAAAAATACTGGAAGCACATTTGAAGTGATCACCCGTTTACTATTATTTTGGAAAAAATATTGACAGTGGGCATGATATAAATTATAATGTTACATTTTTTTATATTCCATGCCAAAATATTAGTCAGACTTTTAACAAATAGAGCACTCTCCCTCGGATCATGTTCAGATTTTGCACCCTCCCTTGGATCGTGTGCTCTCCCTTGGATCATGCACTATCCCTCAGATTGTGCAGTCTCCCTGGGATCATGATTTGCTCAACCTCGAATCGTGCATTCTCCCTCGGATTGTGCACTCTCCCTGGGATCATGCACTCTCCCCCAGATCATGCAAAGTCTCCCTCAGATTGTGCTCAGTCCCCCTGGGATCGTGCACAGTCTCCCTGGGATCGTGCACTATTTGTCAAATTCCTGACTACTATTTTGGCCTCAAAACGTAACATTATATTAATTTACATTTACCTTTGATATCTTTACAAATTGTATTGATAACTATTTCCTAATGAATGAGTTACAGTTGTGAACAATGCTTGTTTCAATCTTGATTAATGTTGTACATTTATTTTAAAGGGACTGGTTTACAATTTTTGAAAAAAATATTTTTCATTTTTGATGTTAAACATTAAAAATGTAACTGATTTAATGCTGACAGCCAAAACTTTGACCTTCTGAATGTAAGAATAAAAGCAATATTTTAGCCTTAAATCTGTGTTATAGTAAACAAATACTCAATTAAGTCTTTTCATGTATACAAACAAACCAATGAAATGTTAATTTTATAATATAAAGCATCTTGATTTTGAATATAGTCACAAATTTTAACTTTTAGATGTCACATTTTACCCAAAGAATGCTTGAAATGTGAAAGATATAATAACTTAGATCGATATCCATTTCTTTTGAAAATTTCATAAAAAATAACATACTGCAATCTTTGTTTACAAAATGAACTGTCTAAAATGAGCTTCTGTGATAATGTATAACCTTAATTTTTATGTGAAATGTTTTAAACACATTTATTTAGACAATAGATTTAAATTCTTAAAAGTGAAAAACAAAATTTTGGGGGAAATCTTGAATCAGGCCATCATTAAAAAAAATTTTGTTTGATGTACTCCGACCCACATTTTTCAAGTCGGGTAGGTAGGTCGGTATTTTTATGCCCCCCTTTGAAAAAGAGGGGGCATATTGTTTTGCAACTGTCGGTCTGTAGACCACATGTTGTCCGCTCAATATCTTGAGAACCATTCACTTGATGATAACGATATTTCATATGTAAGTTGGATCTGAGTAGAAAATGACCCCTATTGTTTTTCAGGTCAAAGGTCAAGGGTCAGCCTACTCTGGACATAGGAATATAATGTCCGCTCAATATCTCAAGAACCCTTTGCTTGAAAGACATCAAATTTGGTACATTAGTACATCTTCAGAAGAAGATGACCCCTATTGATTTTGAGGTCACATGGTCAAAGGTCAAGGGTCAAACTGGACATAGGAATATACTGTCCGTTTAATATCTTGAGAAACCTTTGCTTGACAGACATCAAACTTGGTACACTAGTACGTCTTCAGGAGAAGATGACCCCTATTGATTTTGAGGTCACATGGTCAAAGGTCAAGGGTCACACTGGACATAGGAATATACTGTCCGTTCAATATATTGAGAACCCTTTTCTTGACAGACATCAAACTTGGTACACTGATACATCTTCAGGAGAAGATGACCCCTATTGATTTTGAGGTCACATGGTCAAAGGTCAAGGGTCACACTGGACATAGGAATATATTGTCCGTTCAATATCTTGAGAACCCTTTGCCTGACAGACATCAAACTTGTTACACTGGTACGTCTTCAGGAGAAGTTGACCCCGATAGATTTTGAGGTCACATGGTCAAAGGTCAAGGGTCACACTGGACATAGGAATATATTGTCCGTTCAATATCTTGAGAACCCTTTGCCTGACAGACATCAAACTTGTTACACTGGTACGTCTTCAGGAGAAGTTGACCCCGATAGATTTTGAGGTCACATGGTCAAAGGTCAAGGGTCACACTGGACATAGGAATATATTGTCCGTTCAATATCTTGAGAACCCTTTTCCTGACAGACATCAAACTTGTTACACTGGTACGTCTTCAGGAGAAGATAACCCCTAATGATTTTGAGGTCACATGAGCAAAGGTCAAGGGTCACACTGGACATAGGAATATACTGTCCATTCAATATCTTGAGAACCCTTTGCTTGACAGACATCAAACTTGGTACACTGGTACATCTTCAGGAGAAGATGATTCCTATTGATTTTGAGGTCACATGTTTAAAGGTCAAGGGTCAACCTGAACATTGGAATATACTGTCTGCTCAATATCTTCAGAACCCTTTGCTTGACAGACATTAAACTTTAAATAGTACACTAGTGTATATTCAGGAGAAGATGACTCCTATTGATTTTGAGATCACATGGTCAAAGGTCAAGGGTCAAACTGGACATAGTAATATACTGTCCACTCAATATCTTGATAACCCCTTTACTTGACAGACATCAAACTTAGTACACTGGTACATCTTCAGGAGAGGATGACCCATATTGTTTTTGAGGTCAAAAGTCAATAGTTGAACTGGACATAGTAATATATTGTCTCCTATATTTTAAGAATTATTTGCTTGATTGACACGTACCAAACTTGGTACACTGGTACAGCATAAGGAGTAGATGACCCCTATTGAATTTTAGGTCACATGGTCAATTCACTCTTGACGTAGGAAGATACTGTCTGCTCAATATTTTGAATTGATGATGCTACTATCAATTAAATGAGGTGTGTGCATGTGTATAACCCTTTTCAATTTTGCACCATTGGGGGCATATGTGTTTTACAAACATCTCTTGTTTTTTGTTTTTTTTTGAAAATCAGATTTACAAATTTTCTTATGTTTTCATTAAACACATAACGCTGCCAGGCAGAATAGAGTTTAGAACAATCATTTTGTACACATTGTATATAATGCACGTAAATCTTCCAATGTCTCCTGAAATTTACTCAGGACGTTTTGCAATTTCGTCATGGATGAGGACCTCTACAGTTATTAATAAGTAAATTAACACCCCATTTTATTACCACCGGTCCATTCCGACATTCATAATAGCAATCACTTAAACACTTTAATGTGATCCATGAATATCCAAGTGAATTGCATAATGACAGCAATTTACAATAAGTTTTAATATTATCCAATATAATTTTAATGCTGACTTCCCCGCATCATTCAAATTGTTGTGACGATCGTGTTCCATTCGTGTGCCTCAGTTTAAGAGCAAAGTAAAAGTGCCGTTTACCTATTAAATCATCATAACATTTAAATAATCCCATATCAAAATAATATGTGTGCCTTTTCAGAAATATAGACCAACTGAAACGCCGACTCGTGGTCCGCCATAATTTTGGTGCGCTATCCCACATGATTTTTTATTTAAAACATGGCTTTCAAATTTTTGTGCATAAATGCCTCAACGGGGGAGTTCGTAGCTCCTTGTTCTATCTTGTTGGTAGATAATGTGTAATTTGGAGCTGTGATGCGGTATATTTGATCTTTCACATAGAAAAGTGTTTGAAATTATGAAAAGTTCCCAGATTAACAAATGGTCATTATCAAAGTGAAAGTAGAATTGAAAGACGCCCTAAGGACACTTTGATAACAAGAATTCTGTAAAACAAATAGTCCAAATAAATAAAAAATGGCATCAAGTTTAATACTAATTCGAAGAATGTCTATTTTCCAGGGAGCAAATAAAAAAAAAATTGAGATTTCAAAATGCAGAAAAAATGATCGGGTCAGGGCAAATTTCACGGGTCGGTCGGAGTACATCAAACAAATCAATTTTTATTTTAAGCCTGACAGTACTCCCTTTAACAGCTTGGGATTCAGTCAAAAATGAAAGTGTAATGTAATTTAAAAAATTAATTTCATATTTGAAAATACGTGAGGGTATGAAGTGCCAAGCTTCATGCTGGCATACTTTTTATGATTAGCATTAACACACTTCATGAAGTATTCTGGCGTAAAGTGTGGCAGTTCATACCGTTATGTATTAAAAAAAATAAATTCATATCTTGAATAAAAACTGTATCGAAAGATCAACTGCAGGTCACAGTGTATCATATTGAGAATTATAAACATTTATTGCTGATCAAACATTGGTAAAAGAGGCAGTAGTACAGGTCCTTAATGATGAGGATGGGTGTATTTAAATGTACTTTTGGTGGCACTTTTGAATCATTATCGATTTTAATCTGGAAATGCTCATTGAAACATCTAAGTATACATACAAGTTTTTAAAAATCTATTATTCACTTGAATTAGGTCATCATTATCTCCTCACAATTCATTGCGAAAGAGGATATGGCAACAGGACTGTTTCTGTCAGTGTGTGTGTCACTGAGCGTGTAGTGACTGTCACTGAGCGTGTAGACACCAAATTTCAATTTTTGCTTGATTGATTTCATACTTCACATGAAGCTTTGTTATCAAGAGAGGAATAACTTTATGGATTCTGGGGGTCGAAGACCAAGGTCACTAGGTCTAGGGGCCGCATGTTTTGCTCAATTGATCCGGGTTAGAATAGGTCTTCAGTACCCCCTTGCTTGTCGTAAGAGGCGACTAAATGGGGTGGTCCTTCGGATAAGACCGCAAAAACCGAGTTCTAGTGCCACACAGCAAGTGTGGCACAGTAAAGATCCCTCCCTGCTCAAAGGCCATAAGCGCCGAGCATAGGCCTAAATTTTACAGCTCTTCACCGGCAATGGTGACATCTCCATATGAGTGAAATATTCTCGAGAGGGACATTAAACAACATTCAATCAATCAATCAATCGATTTGATACTTTACATATATAGCTTTGTTGTCAAGAGTGGAGGACCCAGGTCCCCTATTGATTTTAAGGTTGAAAGGTCTTTAAATCAAGGTCACTAGAAGAATTAAAAAAGATTTGGGGATGCACCACTCTTGTTTCTATTTATCTCATTGTCAAATTCATTGGAAGTCAAAAAGCAGTTAAAGTAACTGCATGTGTAAGAAAACGAAATGCATAGTCATGTAGAGCAGGAAGGACTCTACCAAAATTATAAATTTCATGATCCCTGGGGTAGAGGTTCTGACTCTAGGGTAGGGCCAAACTTGGGATATAGTGTTTATGTGTAAAACATTTAAATAATATCCTTTTTAAAAACTATATACTAAATTGAAAATGAATGGATATATTTAGAAGGAGCAGGTAGCCCTTTCCAAAAAATATAAATTTCATGATCTTGGGCAGGGGTTTTTGTACTAGGTAGGGCCAAAATGGTCATTGTGATTATAATCAAGGTGGCTCATTACACTAATATCTTATGTAATGGCTCATTTAAGCACCTCGTGTGAAACAGGATTTCACCATTGAAAAAGTATACAAGCTCTCAATTATTTTAATTGATTTTTTTGTGATTTTTTCTTGAATGAGAAAAAAGGTGTTTTTGCAAATAGTCCAAATTTAGCTGTGATGTGGCGCATGATTTGAATATCTATTAAAACAAGCCTAAAAGACTGAGATAGATGTTCTAATTTTTTAGAAACAAAAATTTCTGAAAATTGAAAACGTTATTCATTAATATGTTTTAAATCTATAAGGATAAAATCTTCAAAAATATGTCAATTAAGAAAAAGATGTGCTTGTATATAGAAGATATAAACACTCCCACTAATGGACATGAACCTTAGTTTTCTTGGACAAGCAATGCCAGCACAGTGCATAAGTGTATATATGATGAAATGGAATATTTACACATGCATTGACTTTATTCGATAATTGACATCTTCAGAATTGTAATGTACTAGGAAGAAATTGCAATATGTTTATCAGCTTTTAAAAATTGTAGACTCGTGGAATAACTTGTTGACATGTAAGCAGAAAAGATGACCTAACTGAATGGAGAAGAAGGTGACAAGGGTCAGTCCGGCTGCCCGGACGGACACAATATCCTACGAGAACGCAGGGACCCCTAGCCACAACAAGAGCATGATCAGTCTCCATTACAACGAGGAGGCAGTGGACGCAGAGGTGGTGGGGGCTGCCCCAGTGGTAAGATACGGTCCAGTTGCATTGTCGGACATTGTCAAGTAAGACACAGTCTGTTGTGGGGCTGCTCCAGTGATAAGATACGGTCCAGTGGCATTGTCGGGCAGTGTCTAATACATGTAAGACACATTCTGTTGGGGGGGGGGGGGGCAGTGGTAAGATATGGTCCAGTTGCATTGTCAGATAGCATCAAGTAAGACAGTCTGTTGTGTGTGTGTGGGGGGGGGGGGGGGGGGGGGGGGTGCCCCAGTGGTAAGATAACATTGATATCACAGGGCAGTATCAGGTGACATCAGACCCCCTCCCCCCCCCCCCCAGTAGCAAGATATGATGGTGGCACTTTCCAGGTCAGCTGAATAGGGTACTATATAGTAAACAAACAAAATGTTCATTGATATTCTTGCATATCTTTATAAATAAGATTAGTGGGTGCTACAGTTTGATCTGAAACTCATGGAACCACCCCTCTGAAAATACAGCAGGATATCCCAGGAAGTCCCGAGACAAAATCCCAGGATTTATCAGGATTGTCCTGAAAAGTCCTGCTTTTTTGAAACTGAGATTGACAAGGAATTAGAGGGACGGTATTGGCAGTGGGACATTTCAGGACTTTTAAGGATAATTTCCCCATTGAAAATACAGCAGGATATCCCAGGAAGTCCCAAGACAAAATCCCAGGATTTATCAGGATTGTCCTGAAAAGTCCTGCTTTTTTGAAACTGAGATTGACAAGGAATTAGAGGGACGGTATTGGCAGTGGGACATTTCAGGACTTTTAAGGATAATTTGAACACTTAAATTTGCCTTTTATAGTCCTGCAAAGTCTCACTTAATCCTGCAATCTGAAAGGGGAGAAAGTGGGATTATTCTGGACATGTCTTGGAAAGTCCCAGTAGACAGGACTGGGATTTTGCAGGATTTTATTGGATCTCCCTAAAAATCCTGCTTTTTGAGTTGATGCAGGACTCCTGGAAAGTCCCAATTTATCCTACTAACCTGTTTTGGTCTTACCCTACTGTGGAATAAAACTCGAGATCCAGGATATGTGATATCTTTTCTGTAAAAGTGGCAATTAAGAATGAAATTATGAATCAAAATGATAATCTGATAATAAAATTTATTTAACATACATATACATAAATTTCAGCAATACTTATATGAACTTCCAAAGCAAGTACTTTGAAAAGTTCATTTAAATTATGGCTGGGGTGAGATAAAAAGCACTATTTCTTACGTAAACAAATAATTAAACAAGAGGTCCATGGGCCACATCGCTCACCTTAGTCCATATTTAAAGATTTCCCATATACTTGTGTGTAAAACTTTTGTCCCTATAATGTGGCCAAAACCTACCCTTGGGGGCCACGATTCAGGGTTGTCACTAGAAAATATTGAAGACGAGTCCCGGTATCATGGTTTGTAAGCAGCTTGAGTCCCATGAAAATTTGACGAGTCCCATGAAAGTTGAATTAAAGAGTCATTTAGATTTTTCCTACACCTTTATTTATACCGAGTGAACACAAGCTAATGTCGTACCTCTGTTCACTTTCATCTTCAACAAATGGCAAAAATCAGTTAATTTTCGCCAAGCCCATGCATAACAGTGCAGTGATCACTTTGTACACATGAAATTAAAAGTAATCATTCACGACTCGGTCTCATACAACTAATTGCCCATTGCAAACAGAATTACTTTCCCGAATCCTCTATCATCGTTACAACCCTATTCAGTATTAAACAAAATTTTAATTAAATAATTATTGTGATAAAATAGATGCGTACTAATTTTGTTTGTAAAATGATGTAAAATCTACCAAAGTTTACAAACTACGCTACTTTCAATTCCAATAAAAATGGCTACCGGAAGACAAACATTTATAATTAAATATAGATCCTGATTTTTAAAAAAAAAAAAAAAAAAAGAAACATATATAAATAACTGCCTGTGAGTGACAAAATGTTTTTTACTTTGTATCTAAATTTCAATATTATATTCTAATTTGCACCCAATTGACTGCACTAAACAAACAAGTCGGATTGGGACACTGTGAACTCGGTGGTATCATCTCGGTTCACATTAGAGCGTAACATTTTACCTAGATTTTTTCCTATGAGTTTTAATGAATACACAAATCAGGGCTTCTAAGTAAAATTATGATTTTTACTCAGAGTCCGAGACACGTCTGCGGGACTCGCCATATCAGACAAACCCCAATGAAATTTCTGTGATCCTATTCCTGCGTTAGTGACAACCCTGTGAATTTTACAAACTTGAGTCTACACTATGTCGGGAAGCTTTCATGTAAATCTCAGCTTTTCTGGCCAAGTGTTTCTTGAGAAGACAATTTTCATAAAGATTTTCCCTGTATATTTGTAAGTAAAACTTTGATCCCCTATTGCGACCCAATCCAAACCCCCCCCCCCCCCTTGGGTCATTGGTTTTAACAAACTTGAATCTGTACTATGTCAGGAGGCTTTCATGTAAATTTCAGCTTCTCTGTCCCAGTGGTTCTTGAGAAGATTTTTGAATGACCCCACCGTATTTTTGCGATTATCTCCCCTTTGAAGGGGCATGGCCCTTCATTTGAACAAACTTGAAAGCCTTTCACCCAAGGGTGCTTTGTGTCACTTAGTTTGGTTGAAATTGACCCAGTGGTTCTGGAGAAGATGAAAATGTGAAAAGTTTTCGCCGACGACAGACAACAAACAAATTTTGATCAGAAAAGCTCACTTGAACCTTCGGCCCAGGTGAGCTAAAAAAAATTTTTTTTTAAACAGGTATTATCAAATTGTCCCTGAAGTTGAATTTTATTTATCTTGATGTCACGGGTAACCTGGTTCAAAGATCTATTTCTTCGACTCGTGGGTGGGGGAAGGTCACTGCTCCAGACCTAAACAACTTGAGACGGTCTCTCATCTTGTTTCTAACTTCTTTGAGGGCCATCTCTGGATTTTTCTCTGGTACAGAGGCTTAAAAGATAGCATAATGAATTATTTGAGAGGTTGCAGAACAGGTTTTATAAATGAACATCATGCAAAATTTAAAATATCTATGTCTTGAACTTGTATATATGCACCTTCTGCATCGTCTTCCCTTTTATCTAAGCCATCTTTGGTCTCACGGGCGTTTTCCTGTCACACTGCATGATGTCGGTTCATCCACTGAAAACAGTGCCTTATTAAAAGTCACTTGATGATATTCTAAATTCATAACTATCTCTTCAAGTCCATGCTACAATGAAAGAGAACATGTACTAGATAAAAATATTGGAAACAGGATGATATTTTGTTAAGGTGTGACAATTCCACTAGACTACCAAAAAAGACGAATTATTACAAACCAAAAGTAAAAATACTAACCAGCAACGCCGTGTATTTTGAACAACTAGGCCTATCCCCCAGTTTCTGAGTGTAAGGTGAATCCTATATTCCTATCTGGAATCCATTCCATGCTTGATTGCATACTGATTCTGTTGAATGTTCTCCATCCTTGCGATTATTTCCCTGACTTCGCGCCCAGAAAGGAACATTGAAAAAAAAGCGCTTTGATCACTTGCGTGAACGTCAGGTCGTACACTGACTGACTCGTCCCCAGGTCAACACGTAACCAAAAGACGATCAGTAAAAAGTTATACAATCGACCAGTGGAAACCCAGTGTATAAGACTTCATATATATACATATGATATATTTTATACATGATATATCTTATATCGAATTAGAACGGGGAGAAGAAAAAACACGACAAGCTTCGTACATTGTACAAGTTGACCGAAACGACATCACCGGAAGTTACAACTTTCAAAGAAGTCATTTATGATTTAAAGATTTGTGAATGGAAATCAATAACATCGGAATGAAAAAGGACTACGGGGTAACGGATGACACTCTGTAAGTACCATATGCTTATTTTGTTTACGTTTGTAAATGATTACATGCATTGGAAAAATACACGCTTGATCGCTGGACCACTCGAAATTCCTCGATACAATCATTCTATTTACAGCTTAACATATCAAAACAAACTACTCTCTTTTTTTTTTTAACGTAAACCATTGACTGGTTCGATCTAGATGGAAAGGGTATAATCACCAGAACATTGTATCATGGATATCCATCATTATGATTCTGTTTCGATCAGTTGACTTTGTTCTGTAATTATTACTGCTTCGTAAAATAACTACGGACAGTACGGTTACAAAATTTAGCATGGCAAGCTGATTGTATCCATCAGTGATAATTTATTGCTATTTGCACCTCAAAACATTGATGTGTCAAAGAAACTTTTCTAAATATAAAATTTTTAATCAGTGTCTTGAAAATTAAGTTTCTTCATTAATAATTTGTAATTAATTATTATTGCAGGAGATTGAGAACCCAAAAGGTACATGCTGTGCAAGAAAGATGTAAACATGCGAATTCCTAAATGTACTAAATATTAAAACATCAACTGCAATCTTCAGTGGTGACATCCAAAAGTTGATATGCCATTGGTACTTCAAGTGATACGACCGTGACATTGGAAAATCCTTTTAACTTATCATCACTTGAGCCTGAATTGCAATCCTTTTGATACAGACATTTCTTAAAGTTCAGTTTCGAACATTAATGCCGCTGTGTCATCTCTGGAAATGGAAAAGCCTACCACAGAATCTGATGAATTTTTGAACATTCTTTCACAAAAAGGGATCTTCTTTATTTTGAAGAAGGTAGCCCAGGAACTGGAAAGCTGTTATCAAAATGATCTTAATAATACACTGGACAATATTCTAACCTAAAAAAAAAACATGACAAACCCGATTGAACTCCTGTGATGAAGCATCTCAAAACTCAAATTATGGTAGTCATTCAAGTGACATTGAGGATTTCAATAGCGCATTTGACAGTAAAGTGATTTTTATTCAAGTTCAGATTGTTGTCATTATAAATTTATAAGAAGTGTTCTCATAGCCAACATTTTTCAAGTCTACTTTTGATGAAATATAGTCTTTTCTATTACAACTTATTATGACATGATTGTTGTTGTATACATAAATGTTCTTATCCACGAATCATTCACTGTTCTTATAGGTTTTTTTTAGCCTGAACTATGTAGCAATGACATGTCAAGGTAATCCAGAAAATGTAAAATCTTTTCTTTGATATGACAAGGATTTAATTTTGTAACAATTAATATCTAAAAGTCCTGTAACCCTCATTAAAGTCCTTTATAATCTGACTTCACTGGTTGTAAGATTTTGAGGGTAATTGCAAGACTTCTCTCTTTGCATACTTTTAATACGAAGTCCTGGAAAGCAATGTAAAGTCTTGCATTATCTTGAATGTATCAAGTATGAGATTTTTAGGGAATTTCTGGGACGATGTTTTCGTCTTCATTTTATAATAAAGTCCTGAAAAACACAAGAATGTCCTAGAAAAACCTGCTGCTATGAGAGTGGGACTTTGTAAGACATTTAGGTAATAAATATGTCCTAGAAATTCTTGCAAAGTCACTCTTGATGTAAGTGGGATATTCCAGGACAAATGCAGAAACATGAAGTCCTGTATTATCCCACTGCATTAGGACATGGGAGAAGTGGGACTTCACAAGGAAGTCCCAGGACTTCCAGGGATATCCTTCAATTAAGCAAAAAAGTGGGATTTATTTTCAGAGGGGCAGGTTATTTTCAGATTCTTTACATACTTTAAATCATGTGTTATTTTATAGTGTTAATGTACAGTACATGTAGCTTATCTGTACAGACTTAGCAAGTAAGCACATCCTATACTGCTCAGGAAAATTCTCAATTACCAACTATTAAATTTGGTTGTATCTAATTGATAGAAACAAGATTGATGTTCCAAAAATTTAAGACAAAGGAATATATAATTTTTATTCAAAGTATGAAAAATGTACTTAGTACAAGTTAAAACCATATTATAGAGTTAATCTTTTGGTGCTGTTGCTGAAATGAGAAAAATGGGCGAAAATTAACATCAGTATTAATGAAAAATGGATTAAAGTTTGAGCAATGATAATTTAAGAATCTTGATACAAAATTAAAGCTTGATTCTAGTGGGGAATTTTTTATCCAAGTTATATGTCAGCAATGTATGATACATTTACATATATGTAAAACAAATTGTTTCTAATCCTACCCAGTCTACCAGCAATATCTGGAATACATGGGTTGATTCTTTATGTCTTTGATCTTAATGATAAAGTGAAGAAATTTTCAAGATATTTGATTAAAATTAAAGTAAATAAATGTGTTTGTGCAATTTTCTTCAATCAATCAGAAATCATGCTTGTTGATTATTAGAATCATAGATTTTTAATTTCTACGTATTATACCTGCAGGAGACAATGACTTTTGAACAAAGGTGGATTCGGGACAATATCAAAATGAGAGTGTGTAAGAAGTTTGTAGAGAAATCTATGGAAGTCAACAGGTAAACAAACAGTGGTTGTCTCCCTTGAAAGAAGGAGAAAAGTTTTGTTTCCTTAGATTTTTAAACAAGTAGAACACTAGAGAATAACAATTATTTGACATTTTTGTCATTTATTGATTTTATTTTGTACTTACAAAACTTGCTTCCATGTACTAATGGAGAGTTTCGTTCTACATGATAATTAAGGAAACAAATCTTTAAGGAGGAATACTGCATCATCACAATTACTGACTTCCTGTTTGAAACTTGGATGAAAATTAAATATCAGCAATACATGTAACTATATATTCCTTTTAAATCTATAATTGCTTTGATGGCTGGGTAACTCAATAGGTTTATGTGTCGACTTCTGATCTGTAGATCAGGAGTTCAAATTTACTGCTAGCAGGAGTCTATAATTACCGTATAAGTGCATGGTATTTTTAGCGAGACGCAAATTTTGCGATTTGTCCATAAATTATGGATATATAAATATATCTTTGGCGAGAGCTAATTTTAGCAACTATATAATTCCAAGAAAGATACTATTACCTCCGATATGGAATGAATATTGTCAACATTCAATTTTAGCGATCTCAACACTGTCGCTATATGCCAAAATTAAATCCTCCCTATAAATTCTATTTATACGATATTTTTCAAATTACTTTCTACTAAAATTGCATTTTTAAAAAACTAAACAAGGTAAATGTGAAACTTTTCAAATTCAAAATATTATTGTACATATCCTGCACTTTCCATCCAGATCCGATTTCTCTGATACGTTATATTCCTCCTTAAATAGGTTTTGTCGAAGATAATAGCATCCACATGCCATTATTAGTGTGTGAATCTTTGATAATTGAGTTGCTACTGATCTAGTTTGGGTGACTTTTTAACAGATGGAACATTTGCATGCTAACATTTGTGTGCTTTGAATATTTCATTGTGCAATACTTAGAAGAACGTTAAGGCCTATATGAGATTATCTTTTAAACTTGATTGAACTCCAGTGAGCTTCTCTGATCAAAGTTTTGCCACATTCTGTCTGTTGATGGTTCCTGTAAACTTTCCATATTTTCAATTGTATCCTTACTAGGTAAAGGGGATTCAAATCTGTTGAAATGATAGGCTACGCCCCCTTCCTATGATGAGATGATTGAGTCTCAGATCAAAGTACTAGCAGTATGAAATAGCACTAAGCATGTGAATTCTGACATTTACATGCAATATTTCTTTACTTTGGCAACATTAAGAAGATGCAATTACCAGCAGTTCTAGTTTTTATTTTTACCAGCAGTTCTAAATGTATAATCTATCAATAACTTAAAGGGACATGGACACGATTTGAGCTGAAAACTTACAAATTTTATTTTTTGATTTTTAATGTTTAGAATGCTTAACTAAATTATTACTAATGATCAGGAAAAATTTGAATGTCAGTAGTCAAGGTACATGGGAGATACAGATGTCACAAGTCCTTGTTATGTAAACAATTCAAGGCTCGTGCTATGTTTTTGTTTACATAGGTTAAATAAACTAGTAAAAGTTTCGTTTAATTAAAGCAGATTTTTTCATCTTATAAGTGAATTCTTAACACGATTATATACTTTCTAGTGTTTGGCATATCTCATTTTGTTTTAAACAAGCTATTTTCTGTTAAACAGTCTAAAGTAAATAAAAACATGACACGAGCCTTGTTTATACATAACAAAGAATTGCGAGTGCTTTATCTCACTTTCAACTCATCAACTGATATTCAAATTTTGGTTGACCATTATTAAGTACTTTTAGTTAAGCATTGTAAACAATAAAAATGGAAAAATGAAATTTAAAGATTTTCAGCTCAAATCGTGTCCTTGAAGAGAAAAAATAAATACAAGAAACGTACTCATGTGTGTTTATTTTAATTCAGCACATAGTGCAAGTGAATTAACTCCTTTTGAAAAATTACCTTAACTTGTTTGGGGACCAGTAATTGACAATGCAACCAGTTTGTTTTGATAAATCGGTCAGCATTATACTAGATGGTGTGGATTGGAAGCACAATTGTGGACAGATTAAAAATTGCCTGATCGTGATAAGTGCATTATTGTGTTTAAAAAATCCTTTATATATACTTATAACAGAAAAAGCCAAATCTTAATGAAAGTTTCTTTTTATAAACTTAATGAAGATTCTCATTGGTTTTAACCTTGACACCTGGGGTCATGATGGGGCAACAATATACAGTACACGACACGAGTTTTATGCGTGTTCCACGCAACGCGGTGGAACAAATTTGCCCCAAACACGGTGGACCTTTAAAATTGTCGGCACCTTTGAAGTCCTATTTTTCCGCGCGAGCTAGACATTGAAGTCCACGGAGGATCTCCGTGGATGCCACCGCGCATCTCCGTGGATGTCACCTGTACCTCCGTCGATGCCACCGTGTACCTCCGTGTGATAGAACATTTCCGAAATATTCACCCAAAAAACCTTTTCGCTTGGCCAGCATGCATACCCCCACCCCATTAATTATTTAGAACTTAGCTATCAATCATTCAATTCTTGTAATTGTTGTTTAATGATACGTTGGTGTTTTCAGTACATATCCGTATGTAGACTTCCCTGCAGACGTTCACATGTACATGTATATAGCTGACCTTAATCACATATTCCTAATTACAATGAAAACTTTACGTAAAAATAAACCATTGCTTATGGTACACATTTCTTTGAACTGCTATTTATCAAATTGAAATTACTGGCATGTGATTGTCGTTGTTCATGACCCTTCTTTTATTTGGTGAAATTGTGCTGCACGTGCCGTGAAACAATGTACCGACGAGTGGTAGGAATAACACATGTTTACATTGTGTATGAATTTCATTATGTACTCAACTGTGAAGCAATGTGAGCAAAGAATCAAATTTTTATCACCTAAACAAATAAATATTAAAAATATCTTTACTTTTAAAAAAACCTTTAGAAAACTTCGTACTTTCATTAAGAAAATAATAAAATAAAAGTGCTCCCATACCTATAATGCACATACATGTATTATTTATTAAATGTATATATAAAAGCCTTTTGTCTTTATATTTTTGTATACCATTGCATAATGGTGATGAGATCCAATAAATTGAATTAAGTACATGTAGTCTTTAAATATCACAAAGTATACAGTTGACAACGATTGAAATAAAAATACAGACATTTTCTCGTTTATTCAGTAACTCAATAACTAATTGCGCGTCTTCTGAATGAAAGTTGTAAAACAAACGTACTAGGTATTGGTCAGTTATAACATAATACAGGGGTAAAATTCATCTAATCTCCGCTAGCAATGGGTTTTGAGTCAACTGTGCCTTCGTGGACGAATAATCTCGGCTAGCGAAGATGGAAAAAAAAAAGCCTAAATAGTCCGCTTGCATTAACATGTATTATGAAGGTGAAATCGAAGAATTATCCAGTAAATCCAATGATGTTGCATTATGTATAGCATGTATTTATTTTATTTTTGACTGAGAGGGAGATAGACAGCTAAGCACGTAACATCGTTTTAGAAGAAGGGGGGCGGGGGCTCATTCATTAGTCCTAACACGGACCAGCCGAAAAATTTAACATGTAAAGAAAACGAAATGGGAAATAAGAATGAAAGGGGATGAATAATTAATCAGAAAGAAATTATACTTTCAAGATTTATACTGAACGTATTAAATTTCCCGTATCTGCATACATTCATGAATATTATAATCAATGATTACCACTTGAATTCTCTCTCTCTCTCTCTTGCTTTCATTATCCAATGCATCTAAAGATTAAATTAAAGATTTTAATAATCGATGGCGTATATGATAAGTGAGCTCTTCTGATCAAAATTTGTCTGTTGTTGTCGTCGGTGCTGGCGTCGTTGTTGTAAACTTTTCACATTTTCATCTTCTTCTCCAGAATCACTGGGTCAAATTCAACCAAACTTAGCACAAAGTGTCCTTGAGGGAAGGACTTTCAAGTTTGTGCAAATGAAGGGCTATGCCCCCTTCAAAGGGGAGATAATCACAAAAAGCCTGCAAAATTAGGGTAGGGTAATTTAAAAATCTTCTTCTTAGAACCACTAGGCCAGAGGAGCTGATATTTACATGAAAGCTTTCTGACATAGTGCAGATTCAAGTTTGTTCAAATCATGGCCATCGTATTCCCGGAGTGCTAGTTATGATAGATTTTGAAAAAGTCTTTGGAAATTTATAAAAGATACTTTGCAATACTTTAATTTTGGATCTTCTTCTGTAGTTGGATTACAACATTTCACTATAATGCGGTTTCATGTGTGACACAAACAGGCTTTTTATCTAATTTCTTTAAACTAGGACGTGTCTGTAGGCAAGGGGACCCACTATCACCTTATTATGCGCTGAAATTTTGGCTATAAAAATTAAAAATAACAGAAGTATAAAGGGAATTCTAATCAATAACACAGAATATCTAATGTCACAGTACGCAGATGACACATCCATTATCCTTGATGGCGCGGATCTGAGGTTTCATTGAGAGAAACTTTGAAAGAACTTGATGAATCTTATAAATTATCTGATCTCAAAATAAACCGAGATAAAATGCAGATTGTATGGATAGGAATTAAGTAAAAAATATTCAGATGAAAGATTATGTTCTAGCTGATATGAATTTCAAATGGACAACTCGATTTAAACTACTAGGAATCCATTATGATGTTGATTTTGGAGTAAACAAAAGTTGACTCCAATTGGGAAAATAACTAGTGAAATCACTCCTAATTTCACAACTAAATCATTTATTTATTGCCGTACCAAACCCAAAGAATGCTTTCATAAAAGAACTTAATACTATAATATTTGAATTTGTCTGGAATTCAAAATCTGAAAAAATTAAAAGAAAAGTTGCCACACAAAAGTATCCATATGGGGGACTAAAAATGGTTGATCTAGATTGTTATATCAAAGGACTAAAGTCAACTTGGATAAGGAGATTGGTTATGGAGGACAACTCAAAATGAAAAAGTCTCCTTAAAAACAATGTAGACTTGGACAAATTAATAAATACAGGTTCAGACTATATCTTACAGATAATTGAAAATGTAAAAAAAAAAAAAAATGACTTCTGGAAAGATGTCATATTTGGTGGCTTTAATTTAAGGATATATTCAAGAAAAAGTTGTCATTAAATCTTGGGAGGACTATATGAGCCAACCTTTATGGAATAATCATAAGTTCAAGATAGAAAGTCAGTCCATCTTCTATAAAACATGTTATGATAAAGGAATAAAAAATGTACATGATCTACTTTATGAAAAAGGAGAAATTTTAAATTTTAAATTATAACCTACAAATGAATTTTTTAACACATATGGGTATAACACAAGTAGTAGCCACAGATATGAAAAAGTATAACTTTACAAATAAAGCATCTGTGCAAAAACCCCTTATCCCTTTGAATATCAAACTATTTGTTTTAACAAAGAAAGGGTTGAAACCTATGTATGATACTCTCAATAAATCAGATGCTATACCCACAGGAAAAAAGAAATGGAGTAGATATTTCATTACCTCTGATAACCAATGGAAGGTAATCTTTTACCTTCCATTCTTGACTACATAATGGATTCCAAATTATTATGGTTTCAATACAGAGTTAACCACCACATTTTAACTGCTAATTAATAGCTACATGTACAAATTAGGTAGAGTAGATTCTTAACTATGCACCTTTTGTGAGAGGAAAGACGAAACAATTTACCATTTACTTTGGGATTGTCCAAAAGTACAACAATTATTATCAGAATTTATCAGATATTGCAATTCAAGGGAGATTGAAATAGAATTTGATGTCAAAACTTTTATATTTGGTGATACAAAACAAAAACATTTCAGGTCATACAATGCATTACTTCTAATAATCAAAAAATATATATACATGTATAGGAATAGATGCCAAAAAAATCAGCTAACAGTTAAAGCCCTTATAAATGATTGGAAACAATTGTATCAAATCAACCAGGATAGTTATAAGGAAAGAAATGAATTAGATAAATTTAAAACGGACTGGGAAAAATGGTCTCCATTAGTCAACTGACTCCCTCTCCCCCCCCCCCCCCCCTCTCTCTCTCTCTCTCTCATAAAAAGAAAATGAACATTATAATATATATGTGTAGCTTAAATATTTTCATATTCTTTTGTATACTTTTGTGCAAATGTATGTCGATTGAGTGAAATAAAAAAAAAATCAATAAAAAAAAATCATGGCCTCCAGGGGTAGGTTGCCGGGGCCACAATAGGGGATCAAGTTTTACGTAGAAATATATAGGGAAAATCTTTTAAAATCTTATTCTCAAGAACCACTGAGTCAGAAGAGCTAAGATTTACATGAAAAGTTCCTGACATAGAGCATATGCAAGTTTGTTCAAATCATGCCCTCGGGGGTAGGTTGGGGTCACAATAGGGGATCAAAGTTTTACAGAGATATATATAGGGAAGATCTTTAAAAGATCTTCTCAAGAACCAATGAGCCAGAAGAGCTGAAATTTACCTGAAAGCTTCCCGACATAGTGCAGATTCAAGTTTGTTCAATTCATGGCCCTGAGGTAAACTGGGGTCACAATAGGGTATCAAAGTTTTACATAGAAATATGTAGGGAAAGTCTTTAGAAATCTTATTCTCAAGAACCACTGAGTCAGAAGAGCTAAGATTTACATGAACAGTTCCTGACATAGTGCAGATTCAAGTTTGTTTAAATCATGGCCCTGGGGTAGGTTGGGGTCACAATGGGGGATCAAAGTTTTACATAGATATATTAGGAAAAATCTTTAATAAAAATCTTCTTCTCAAGAACCACTGAGCCAGAAGAGTTGAGATTTACATGAAAGCTTCCTGACACAGTGCAGATTCAAGTTTTTTCAAATCATGGCCCCCAGAGGTAAGTTGGGGCCACAATAGGGGATCAAAGTTTTACATAGAAATATATAGGGAAAGTCTTTAAAAATCTCCTTCTCAAGAACTACTGAGCCAGAAGAGCTGAGATTTACATAAAAGCTTCCTGACATAATGCAGATTCAAGTTTGTTCAAGTCATGGGCCCCGGGGGTAGGTTGGGGTCACAATAGGGGATCAAAGTTTTACATGGAAATAAATAGAGAAAATCTTTGAAAATCTTCTTCTCAAGAACAAATGAGCCAGAAGAGCTGGCATTTACATGACAGCTTCCTGACATAGTGCAGATTCAAGTTTTTTCAAATCATGGCCTCCAGGGGTAGGTTGGGGCCACAATATGGGATCAAAGTTTTACATACAAATATGTAGGAAAAATCTTTAAAAATCTCCTCAAGAACCATTGAGCCAAAGAAGTTGACATTTACATGAAAGCTTTCTTACATACATGTAGTGCAGATTCAAGTTTGTAAAAATCATGACATCCAGAGGTATAGCATGGGGCCACAATAGTGACTAAGGTTTTACATGCAAATATATATGGAAAATCTTCATGTGCAGATATGGGCAAAGGTGACTCAGGTGAGCGATGTGGTCCATGGGCTTTTGTTTGTGTGTTAACAGAGAAATCTCATCAATTTTGTGAGACTCAACATTTCTTTGATTTTTCTCTCAAGACTTGACGAAATTATCAGTGAAACAAAAGTTTTGTGAATATTTAATTTCTTTATCACTACATATACACAAATTAATTTAAATGAGGACCTAATTTTTGTGTCAATTTAAGACTTAAAACTTGTTAAAATAAAGCTACTGTTCATGCAAATTTAATTCCAAATTAAACTTTTAATGAAAATTAAATTTCAGGCTGAACTGTGAATCTCTTTCCCTTTGAATTGAATATTTTGTCAACGACTGTCATTTTTTAAATGGTTTATATACATGATGAGAATTGGACCTTTGATAAAAAGAATTTGGTTTAAAAATTTGTTGTTTACAAAATAAAAAGTTGTTAAACCCCTGTTGATCTACTTAGTCACTCTTTTTTCGGGATCAAAAATCTTTAAAAGGATAGAAAAAGCTAAAAATTAATTAACTGC
This sequence comes from Ostrea edulis, assembly GCF_947568905.1. Lineage (NCBI taxonomy): Eukaryota > Metazoa > Mollusca > Bivalvia > Ostreida > Ostreidae > Ostrea > Ostrea edulis. Next base: position 21,486,576 of record NC_079169.1, read on the forward strand.
TGGTTCATTAAGAATTTGTATCATTAACTTTTTTGTTAAAAAGTTACAAAGTCGTTCCATCAGTATATGCTGTTCGAACAATTTACTGAAAAGCTGACTGAGTGTTTTTGTCTTCCTGACAGCTTCTCGCATGTACAAACAGGAACATGTTGCCATACTATACATGTATGTTTGGGTACATAACTTGTATTCATGAATCACGGACATTTAATTGTTTTGTGAACTAGCTATAAGTATATAGCAATACTACAGCTATAATTGCAAAGGTCAATACTGAAAGTGAACAGGTTGGCATTGGCGATTCGCAAATAAAAATCGTGAGGAATAAAACATGCTGGTTAATGCTATAGTATTCTTCAAATAGATTCCATTATTAACTGTCTCTATTGAAGTAAATAAACATAAAGTATGTGATCTCTTCCCCCAATCGATTGTTAGATTGATGTAACTGTGAGGTAGTGGCTACCAAACTGTGATAATAGCAGGTGATGTCTCATTTCTGTTTCATTAAGGTTGAAACATGAGAACTTAATGATAGCCTAGCTCATGGTGTACGGTGTGACACTGAGGCCCTATAACGGTCTCAGTGCCATTGATTATAAACTCAGCTTAGCTGATTTATTCTCAATGATTTTAATTAATGCCCAATAAAAGCTGAGAAGAGAACATAATCAGGAATGTCTTTGTTTGTTACTGGGTGATGTATTTTTAATTTGTGCATGATAGTGATTGTCACAAATCATGTAACAAAGCACTAGTCTAGAATTATTTCAGTTTAATACAAATTAAATGTGCAATTTTTGACTGCACGTTTGTAACTCTAAATGTTTTATGCAAATTAGTTTTCTAATGTGAATAAGTATATTGACACAAACTGGTTCATTTTTGTTAAGAGAATGACATCATAAAAAATTTATGTTCTAAAATTATACATACACATTCGATCTGTACCTCTTTAACTTTAGGAGGCATTCAAACTACCTGTTTTAAGGTTTAAAATTAATGAATAACCTCAAAAATGATCAAATTACTTCATGTATAATACATGTATGGAGGCTTAGAATTTTAACAAATATTGTAACTAGCTGTTAGATTTGTAAAAATTAATCAATGCGTGACAAAACAGTACTGTATTCTTCAGTAAGTGAAGTTAATTGTTGTCCAATATGATCTTTGATCTATACTCTGTTTGCATCATAGCTATCATAAAAATCCTGCTCATTAGCCATATATGTATTTAATGGTAGTTTTACGTTTTTTTGTGTTTTTTCCCCCTTCCTTTCTTGGTATTATTTTTAACATAGACGTCATAATTGTTCTTTGTTATGTTCAATTATTACATTGTTTAATGACCACTTTTTTTCTTTTTCAGCATTTTTTTTTAATAAAGTATTGATTTCATATTGATTTTACCCATTCACATAGTTACAGAGTTGTGTTGTTACATATAACTTATACATATCAAAAGTGGTAGTTTTTAAGTACAGTCATTTAATGTCATTTGATTATTGTATGGAAGAAGTATACCTTGAAGACAAACCTCATGATACCATATTTTTTAGTGCGATATCCTGAAACTTTTCTTTCTAAGTAGCTCAAATGACTTGAGTTTTTTGTATCATTCAAATTACCAATACTATTTTATTGCTTTTGGTAAAAACACGTACAGCTAGGCCTTCCAATCATCTTGATACCCTTTAAGTGTAAAATTATGTGTATAGATTTAGGATTGCCAGATGATCATAGGGCCTATGGAAAAACAAAACCTAACACTAATTCTGTGTTATTTGCATCTTTATTCCCCTTGCATGCTTAATTAGATACCTTTCTTTTATTTTTTCAAGGCGTTAGTTTTTGTTGACCATTAGATGGCATAATTTGACTGTGTTTTGATTAGTAGTGATTTGCTGCCTCCCCTCCGAGGCCTGGAAAGGGGTTCATCTCGGTAAGTCTTGAACACCATCAAGATTTACTTTATATAGATATAGGTATACACTCTACAGCGACATATTCCTGCTTTTCAGTCTACCATTGTAGAGAGATTCAATAACCTGATAGCCCTTTGGCTCCATTGTTGTTGTAATTAATGTATTGAGCTTTTAACAAATAATGCATTCATTTACAAAAAGTATGCATGGCTTCTGTATTAGATTAGTATGCAATTTATAGCCCAGTTTAACTTATGTATATATACATAGAAATTCATGTGGTAGAAATTTTCCAATTGTGGCATTTAAATTATAGATTGGCTACATTGCAGTGCTGATATTAGATTTAAATTGTTGCTATTTGTGGATCTTGACTTGATTGCTTCACAGAGCAAAAGAACATCAAGTGATTTTTCAAATGTTTCTTTCCTAATGCTTCATATAGTCATATTTGATCAATGGTAGATATTTTATTTTCTACCTTAGACATTATGTGAAGCTTTTTAGCAAGTAATGCACTATAAGTACATGAATAAATTTATGAATATGTATTAATGATTTGAGTATTGAATTATGATTTCCATATTTTTAGGTATTGTGCATGGCCAACAATGAGATATTGATGGGGGATTATTGATAAAAATATATTTTTTGACCCACATTTATAGCTGCAATCTGGGATATTTGAAATCTATTGCGTAATTCAACATTGACCATCTAAATCTCACACCTGTAAAACTATAAAAGCTACTAGAACAAAATCAATATCCCAAGAGGCATATATCTGTGCATTTAAGATGAAAAGGATGTTGACTGTTTTATTGAATTCGAAGTGTTATTATACAGGGGATTTGGTAAACATTTTTATGTGCTCAGAAGGGTTCTTAATTACTGTAAAAGTGATTATTTTTACACATAGGAGAAATTTAAACTATTAAATTACATGGTCACAGGATATGTGGGTAAATTTCCGCCATGTATATATTATGAATATTTGATATAATATATTCAGTTTAATACCATATACTTTTCCCCCACGAGTAATGTTAGACAATTGGAAAAACGCGTTAACTTAACTCCCAGTGTAAATAACCACTTTTACAGTGAATGATGTATGTATATCCTGATATTGCATGATCATTAATTTGATTTTAAAATATTAAATCCAGTATAATTAAGCAAAAAGGAAAAAGTCCAAGGTTGCTTACAGTCCAAGGTAGCTTACAGTACATACACAATGTATGAGCACACATAGGCATTACACTGTGTCCAAATGCTCATGCAGGCATCTTTGAGATTAAATAATTATATATATATATATATTTTTTTTACATTTATTGTGCTAGGTAACATGAAGTACTGTGCTGACAAAATGAATAGCGTATGTGTATTGTCTGCACAATACAGCTGTATTTTGTGTTATTTGAACAGTAGATGTCAAAAAGTCATTACATGTATATATTTTTTTAAGAAAAGAAAATACATTCATTTGTATTTTTATATTTCTCAGTGAAAACTGCCTGATCCATTTCACTGGGCATTCCGACCATTATTTTCGTTTTGAATTTCATATTTTCTTTGTTTTTACACTGTTTATTCTGACACACTGTATTCCGATAAAAAAAATTGACCCCCCCCCCCCACCCCACCCCCCATTGCATGTTGGATTAGACAGGTTTCGCTGTACATGTACTATGAAATTTACCAATTTGTACAAATGAAATTGAAAAGAACAGTAACATCTTGCTCAACCTTCTCAAAATTCCGGTTTTGATTGATTCTATAACACAAGGAACTCGTCTTTGCAATATTAATTCCCCTTTTTTTCTGGCAGTGAAGAGGAAACAAAAATATTACAGTATTCTTGTGATATAAATTGCAAAGCTTGCTGTTTGATTTAATGGGGGAGGTTGGTTCATTGGAATATAAACATTGACTTGTAAGTGATAATTTTCCCACATTAACTGTCTCTCATTATTAGATAGATGCCAGCCTTTTTTTTAACCATATAACATATTAACTGAGATTGCATATTTGACCTAAGCTAGCTTAAACAGAAAACTTAATGCATGTGTTGAAGATAAATCTAACTGTTTGATTGGTAAGCCAGTGAACCAGTATTTACTGTAGAATGCTGGAACAATGGTACCCTGTTTTAGTGGATTTCGTGTTATAGTGTAATTGTGCTGTACCAACATTTTATACCTGTTATTATTACATACCAAGGCTTGTGATACCATTGAATGTGGACTTAATTTTAGGGGTTTTATATGAATTGGCACAATCAGAGATAATGCATTACTTGATGTATTTATAATTTAGCACTTCTCTGGTCTCTGATTATGGATAAATAGAAACACCCATAAACAAGTTTTCCTGCTTCACCACGTGCACCAGAAGGGCTAAATATGAAACCCGCTGAATATGAACACTGTATACATGTGACATACTGGTGCATTGCAATGTATAATTATACAATGTTATCTCTTACAGTGTACAGTCAGAGAATGAGACAATATGCAGGTGTGGGTACCTGAAGTCTGCCCACCCCCCCTCCCTGTCCTCGTCAGGGTCCTCGGGACTGGAGGACTGGAAGGTCGACACCCACACTAAGTCAACCAGAACCAATGCGTTTGGCACTGTTGAATTTTTGGGTTTTGGAGAGAATGAAAGAAATGTAAGTGAGATAGACATTGGTTCTACAACAGTCATCCTTTAAACAATGGAAACTACCATGGTATACATTTCTAATGACTGCTGCATGACATACATGTAATAGATATATAGCATTATTATTAGACTATGTTCCATATTACACCCTGGTATTAAATGTACATGTAAGCATCCAAAAGCCCTATGATTGATCACAAAATTAAGGGTTCACTGTAAATTCCAGGGGAATTGTCATGCTGAAATGAACAGCATACATTATTATTAGTTAACCTGGTTGAAGATAAAATGAAGCCCTCATGATTGCAATGGATAGGGAATAATCCTTCAGTCTAAAAAAAAATTGGTTGAAAATAAAAGATTTGCACTTTTGGGGTCAGTTTTGATTTTCCAACAAAATTTTTCCACCTTGCTTAGGGGTTTTTAAATCTCCAGTAATGCCGAAAATGAGGGGATCATTTCTGGAGTACGATGTATTATGGAATAGATGCCATTATGTGAAGATTTATAGTCATTATTTGCTGAATTTTTTATAACCAAACTGCAATATTGAGTTTTGACATATTTTCAAGTTATCTACACAAGTTTTTTATGTATAATTATTGTATTCTGTTCATAAGAGAAAAAAAATCCTGATTTCAACTTCAGAAATTCTTTTAACTCAGTAGAATGAAAATATTTATCAAAATTATTTTCCAAATTAAAGTACAATTAAGTTACATGGTGGTGAATTATCTGACTTTCGCGTGATGCTGGAAAAATGACAACAAAAGTCAACACAAGGGAAAATTCAAATAAATATCAGTAACACCTTTATCGGATTGTCACATAATTTATATCAACATTCGAAGAATTTTCTCAGGAACAAATCCGTATTAAAATGGTAGTTCTACGTGTGATAAAAGCAGAGAACATTTACAGAGTTTGGTTTTTTTTTCAGTCAAAAACTTTCCGACTGTCAAAAAGCTGTGTCAATGGTCTGTGTTTCTATCACATGTAAAACTACCATTTTAGTATAAATAAATTCCTGAGAAAATCCTCCAAGTATCGATATAAGTTATGTGACAATTCGTTATTAATAAAGATGTTATTTATTCGTTTGAATTTTAATTCCCTTGTGTTGACTTTCATTGTCATTTCTGGGTAATAGGTCTTGCCAAAGTCACATGATTCGCCACCTTGAAGTTATGTCTTTGTACAAATCTTGTGTCATGTATTGGCCAACTAGCATTTGTAACTATAACTATATTGACCTGACTACCAGTATGTGTGTAACTATAACTATATTACCTCACTACCAGTATGTGTGTAACTATAACTATATTACCTCACTACCAGTATGTGTGTGATTATAACTATATTACCTCACTACCAGTATGTGTGTGACTATAACTATATTACCTCACTATCAGTATGTGTGTGACTATAACTAATATTACCTCACTATCAGTAGGTGTGTGATTATAACTAATATTACCTCACTATCAGTATGTGTGTGATTATAACTAATATTACCTCACTACCATTATGTGTGTGACTATAACTATATTACCTCACTACCAGTATGTGTGTGACTATAACTATATTACCTCACTACCAGTATGTGTGTGACTATAACTGTATTACCTCACTACCAGTATGTGTGTAACTATAACTGTATTACCTCACTATCAATATGTGTATAACTATAACTAATATTACCTCACTACCAGTATGTGTGTAACTATAACTATATTACCTCACTACCAGTATGTGTGTGATATATAACTATATTACCTCACTACCAGTATGTGTATAACTATAACTATATTACCTCACTATCAGTATGTGTGTGACTATAACTATATTACCTCACTACCAGTATGTGTGTGACTATAACTATATTACCTCACTATCAGTATGTGTGTGACTATAACTAATATTACCTCACTATCAGTATGTGTGTGACTATAACTATATTACCTCACTACCAGTATGTGTGTGACTATAACTAATATTACCTCACTATCAGTATGTGTGTAACTATAACTATATTACCTCACTATCAGTATGTGTGTGACTATAACTAATATTACCTCACTATCAGTATGTGTGTGACTATAACTATATTACCTCACTATCAGTATGTGTGTGACTATTACTATATTACCTCACTACCAGTATGTGTGTGACTATAACTATATTACCTCACTATTAGTATGTGTGTAACTATAACTATATTACCTCACTATCAGTATGTGTGTGACTATTACTATATTACCTCACTATCAGTATGTGTGTAACTATTACTATATTACCTCACTACCAGTATGTGTGTGATATATAACTATATTACCTCACTACCAGTATGTGTGTAACTATAACTATATTACCTCACTATCAGTATGTGTGTGATTATAACTAATATTACCTCACTATCAGTATGTGTGTGATTATAACTAATATTACCTCACTATCAGTATGTGTGTGACTATAACTATATTACCTCACTACCAGTATGTGTGTGATTATAACTATATTACCTCACTACCAGTATGTGTGTAACTATAACTATATTACCTCACTACCAGTATGTGTGTGACTATTACTATATTACCTCACTACCAGTATGTGTGTGACTATAACTATATTACCTCATTACCAGTATGTGTGTAACTATAACTATATTACCTCACTACCAGTATGTGTGTGACTATTACTAATATTACCTCACTATCAGTATGTGTGTGACTATAACTATATTACCTCACTACCAGTATGTGTGTGACTATAACTATATTACCTCACTATCAGTATGTGTGTGACTATAACTATATTACCTCACTACCAGTATGTGCGTGACTATAACTATATTACCTCACTATCAGTATGTGTGTAACTATAACTATATTACCTCACTATCAGTATGTGTGTGACTATAACTATATTACCTCACTATCAGTATGTGTGTGACTATAACTATATTACCTCACTATCAGTATGTGCGTGACTATAACTATATTACCTCACTACCAGTATGTGTGTGACTATAACTATATTACCTCATTACCAGTATGTGTGTAACTATAACTATATTACCTCACTACCAGTATGTGTGTGACTATTACTATATTACCTCACTACCAGTATGTGTGTAACTATAACTATATTACCTCACTATCAGTATGTGTGTGACTATAACTATATTACCTCACTACCAGTATGTGTGTGACTATAACTGTATTACCTCACTATCAGTATGTGTGTGACTATAATTGTATTATATCACTACCAGTATGTGTGTGACTATAACTATATTACCTCATTACCAGTATGTGTGTAACTATAACTATATTACCTCACTATCAGTATGTGTGTGACTATTACTATATTACCTCACTACCAGTATGTGTGTGACTATAACTATATTACCTCACTATCAGTATGTGTGTAACTATAACTATATTACGTCACTATCAGTATGTGTGTGATTATAACTATATTACCTCACTACCAGTATGTGTGTGACTATTACTATATTACCTCACTATCAGTATGTGTGTGACTATAACTATATTACCTCACTATCAGTATGTGTGTAACTATTACTATATTACCTCACTACCAGTATGTGTGTGACTATAACTATATTACCTCACTACCAGTATGTGTGTGATTATAACTAATATTACCTCACTATCAGTATGTGTGTGATTATAACTATATTACCTCACTATCAGTATGTGTGTAACTATAACTATATTACCTCACTACCAGTATGTGTGTGATTATAACTGTATTACCTCACTACCAGTATGTGTGTGATTATAACTAATATTACCTCACTATCAGTATGTGTGTGATTATAACTATATTACCTCACTACCAGTATGTGTGTAACTATAACTATATTACCTCACTATCAGTATGTGTGTAACTATAACTATATTACCTCACTATCAGTATGTGTGTGATTATAACTAATATTACCTCACTATCAGTATGTGTGTGATTATAACTGTATTACCTCACTACCAGTATGTGTGTAACTATAACTATATTACCTGATTACCAGTATGTGTGTAACTATAACTATATTACCTCACTACCAGTATGTGTGTGACTATAACTGTATTATCTCACTATCAGTATGTGCGTGTGGATGTGAACACAAAGATGGAGGACATGATGGAGCTGATGATGGATGTCTGGGGTTTGGAAAAGCCCAATCTGCTGATCTCTGTCACAGGGGGTGCCAAAAACTTTACCATGAAACAGAAAATCAAGGAGGAGTTTCGCCGCGGTCTGATGAAGGTGGCTCGTAGTACAGGTTGGTATGATGTTCAGGTGTAATAGTTTAAACTGTGAGCAGCTTGAGTTCTGGTTGGTTTATGGATGAAGGTGTGATACTTTAGATAAGGTAGTGAATGCTTCTTTGCAATAATTTTAGCAGATGGAGATATCTAAATGATCATAACTGTATTGCCAGGTGCTTGGATCATTACCGGTGGGACCAATGCTGGGGTTATGAAGCATGTTGGGGAGGCAGTTCGAGACTATGGGCTGGTGTCGGCCTCCACGAATCCCATCATAGTGATAGGTGTGGCCACCTGGGGCTGTATACAAAATAAGGAGGACCTCACTGATTCTGAGGTAACACCCCAACCAAATATAAAGTACATTTCCTATAAAATTGATGTCAAATTAATAGATAGTATTGAATATCACTGGGCTAAGAAATTTAAACTGGACTGGACTATTCTTCCCATGATACAACGCTCTCTGCACTGTTGGTTTAGAGTCGTATATCTAGAATCTACCATGGCCTCTTCATTTCAACAGTGTCGTGGAAAATGGCCAGCATCATACCGGCTCGGAAAGAAACAGCGACCAAAAGAGAGTTTTCTGGACCCGAATCATACTCACTTTGTTCTGGTGGACAACGGAACTCAGCACCATTTTGGAGTAGAGATTCCATTCAGAGCCAGGATGGAGAACTCCATTGCCAACATGAAAACCAACACTGGCAAAAGTAAGATACACAGGCAGATCAATGGATTTGTTATTCTTCCTGGATACTGACATCCCCCCCCCCCAAAAAAAAATAAACGCAAATAAATTAACAACTCTAAACAATACAATTTTATTCAAATTTGAATAGATATTGCATCGTTGATAAAGAACTGTAACAGTTCGGAAGTAGGCTGATATCTTAAATTTTTAAGGTGCATACGTGATGTTTCTCAATATATAATTTGTTTGTGACATATGCATATACAATGCACTCACATCCTATCTTGTTCCTCAAAAAGAAAACTTGTAGGGTCTATTATTACCAGGTTTTGTTTTAGAGTTAAAAAAAAATTGCATAGTTTGATAGTTCCTAGTTGTGGCAAGTAAAACTGTAAAATCAACTCTATGTATTACAAAAGGTTGTGTATGGGTATTACTAAGTTATTGTGGCAAAGAAAAGGAGAAAAGTCTTTAATTCAATTGGGGTCATACCTGGTACCCTTGCATTACTAGATATAAGTGATCTAACCTTTGAGCTAACCAGGTCAACATACAAAGTATGGTGATATTACTACAACAGAAAATCTAAACCTATTTCTGAAATCATACAAGAACTTGTCATATAGAGGAGAAGAAAATATAAAGTTAGAAATAAATTTCAGAAACGTTGCATATGACCTTAATAGTAGCAATACACACAGGGACTTATGAAAATTGAACCTCTTACAATTAAAAATAAGATAACCATGCAAGCTATGATAATACATTTGAAATTATGTCAACTTTACCAAATTTTGAAAAGCTATACCCTTTACCCAGTGATGATGCTTTGAAGAAATATAATTCTAAATCTATATCACATTGTGTTAATCACGGGCAAGATTGCTAAATACCTGACTAGTAGATCATCAGAAGAACTTCTGAAATTCGAAGCGAGAGAGAAAGATTTATTTTAACTAGAACTTTTTCTTGTATGTTTTCAAATTATTTCCCCTCTCTCTTGGAATTTCTTTTTACTCTTAGTTCTCAGTATATGTCAAAGCCTTTGACTTAGGATAGGTTGAATCAAATATGATAAAAATTTTAGTTTTCGATGTAGCCCACAAGTTTACACACAGCACTGCACAATGCATGCCATTCCATGGGCTGTATAGCAAGCTCACCGAGTCTGAGACTTGTATGAATAGAAAAATTTAACTTTTAAAGTAAGTTATACAAGGAGAAGAGTTCTTGATTTTCTTTCCTGTGTTTTGGAGTCACTGATTTCTGTTTTGTATATAGATGCATCAGTTTATGTTCCTGTGGTACTGTTGGTGTTGGAGGGAGGACCAGGAACATTGGAGACGGCCCACCAAGCTGTCGCTAATAACACACCTATTGTCATTGTCCAGGTAAAAGTGGTCTATTAACGAAAAGTGTATAAAAACAGAGAGAGAAAGAGAGAGAGATTTATTTTTACAATATCAAAATGTGCCTTGATGTTTTTTCAAAGAAAGATTGAGTTACTGGCCTTTGGACATATGAAACTTTTCTATATCAAATTTAGATATCAAACAGGTTTGATGAATTCCCTTTTGTAGGGTTCTGGAAGAGCAGCGGACATTTTAGCATTTGCATACCAGAATTCAATTGGAGAAGAGATAGATGCATCAGATCAGGAGGGCAAAACAAAAAAGATGTAAGAAAAGTGATTCCATAAAGCATTAACGCACCAGTGATTTTATTTGATTTTGTTTCATATAGTAGAAAGTTTTGTGTTTTTGAAATACAAAGAAGGATAGTTACTCTCAAGTTTTGGTATGTGACATTGCAGCACACAGACAATATTTGACCTCTAATTTTGGTATGTGACATTGCAGCACACAGACAATATTTGACCTCTAATTTTGGTATATGACATTGCAGCACACAGACAATATTTGACCTCTAATTTTGGTATGTGACATTGCAGCACACGGACAATATTTGACCTCTAATTTTGGTATGTGACTGCACACAGACAATATTTGACCTCTAATTTTGGTATGTGACATTGCAGCACATGGACAATATTTGACCTCTAATTTTGGTATGTGACATTGCAGCACACAAACAATATTTGACCTCTAATTTTGGTATGTGACAGCACACAGACAATATTTGATCTCTAATTTTGGTATGTGACATTGCAGCACACAGGCAATATTTGACCTCTAATTTTGGTATGTGACATTGCAGCACACGGACAATATTTGACCTCTAATTTTGGTATGTGACAGCACACAGACAATATTTGACCTCTAATTTTGGTATGTGACATTGCAGCACACAGACAATATTTGATGCTTCAGTTGAAGCAGAAATAAGAAACCAGGTTGAGGAGAACTTTGGAAAGAAAAATCTTGTCAGTCATTGTGAGATGGTGAAAGAGACACTGAAAAACCGGGACCTGGTAACTGTATTTGAGTTCAGTATTGGAGGTCGGGGCACAGCTAAAGATATTGACAAAGCCGTCCTACAGGCATTACTCAGGGGTAAGTCACCACAAAGGTCAAGGTCGGGAGAGTACTGATTTCAGGGTGTTTATTGTTTATTCTACAGCTGTTATTGCAAAGATTGAAGGAATGTTGTGGTCATCATTCTGCTAGACACTTTCATACGTAATAACTGATTATATAAGAAAATTGATAAACATCTCACTTACAATTCGTGTTTTGCTAATATAACAATAGACGCAATAACTGCTAATTGAATTTTGTAACCACGAAACTTAGTCAATGTTGTGAAACAAATTTGTAAACGATTGAGGAATATTTGTGGTTTAATATAAATCAGCTGTCTGCATTTCAAGATCAATACACATAAAACAAAAATGTCTATGCACACACAAGTTATCCCTCTTCCATGTATGAGTAGTTTTCTTGGACTATGTATTCAAAGCAGTTGATATAATCCGTCAACATCAAACTAAATACTTGAAATATTTTTTGAAAATAGATCTAGTATACCCTACCATCTCATCCGTTTTCTCAGCAAAAAACGTGTATGTGTAGGCTTAGTCCGTTTTGGAACTGCTGTCACTGTGACTTAATTCCTAGCTGTTAAGGTAATAACGATAGGCTGTATATTTCTGAGCCGTGCTACAATAGCAAATAAAATTCTTGTTTTCATGGATGATGCAGCATAACCGCCTCAATCTTGAAATGTTGTTTGAAATATAATTCAAAACCTTGACTTTTATATTTCAGAACAATTCTCGACCTCAGAGGCTATGTTTCAATATTCATGAAAACACAATTTTTATTTGTTAATCAACTCAGTGCTATAAATCCCCTGTATTTTGTGAAACTTTATTTTTGTGATCTTGCCTCTTTGGGTTTACCAGGAAAACAAGATGTTTCCTACACCCATTGTCTTCCTAGCTACATAATTATGTATGGCAGTTTATTTGTGAGAACCTTAAAATTATTTTATCAACAAGGTAATCTTGTGAATTTACATGCAACATTGCAAATTTATGTACAAATAATTGCGAATGAAGAAAGTAAATTACGGTAGTGAAATCATTTCAGATTTACACTTTGACTGCCATCAGGTAGTGAATTTCATTTTGAATTTCAAGTACTGTATATGTATCTCATTTGATTGTCAAATCATCTGCCAAATCAAGTGCAGTTGACTCGAGATGGTATAAACTTCAGTATCTCAAAATAATGTACGTCTCAGTCCCAATTTTGTCCTTGCATAAATAAGCAAATATGCTCATTCTTGTGAAACTCTCTTGCTAAGTATGATATATTTTACAGTATTTAAGGTAGAATTCATTCATTTTAACAGCAAACAAGGATCAGATATTTGACCAGTTGAAGTTAGCACTGGCCTGGAACAGAATAGATATTGCCAAAAGTGAGATCTTTACAGATGATCGCTTCATTCAAGTAAGTATTTTGTTGAGTTTATTTGATTTAACAATTACATATCATGTTTTTTGTTAGTAATGATTTTGTACAAAATGATCGTTCCATGAATGAAAACTATTGTGATTAAGCAATTATGTTTTCAGCATGAGGAGAGTACATGTATTAATCGACACAAATGGTGTAAGAAAAAAATGTGGTATGGTTCACTATATTGAGAAATGCTCGACATTTGCTTGCTAGAGGCTACATAATAGGAGTTTTAGGTCACAAATTATGCATTTATCTAAAATAGCCACTTATACAGCAAATATTTAGAATGAATCACAGCTTTTTTCAAATGTAGCCAGTTTTAGATGTGCCAGAGATGAGACATTATTGCTCTATTAATGTGGCTTATCAAGACAGCCCTTGTAATTTCTGTGATTAGCATATGATCTTAAGACTAGGTTACATATGTCAAAAAGCACAATAAACATTCTGACAAAACTGTGATGTTTTGAAAATGGTAATAAGAACATACTATAAAATGACCAGAAATTATTCAGTTTTCCTGTTTGGTTCACTCTGTATGACATATGGCATTGCATGGTTCATGATTATAGATAAACATTATCATCTTTGCAGCCCAACATGCTGTTTGAGATCATGCAGTCTGCCTTGATTCTGAATCGAGTTCGCTTTGTAGAGCTGTTGATGGATAATGGCGTAAACCTCAAAGACTTCCTCACCAAACGGAGACTTCTCAAGCTCTACAACCATGTATGTTGTCATCTCAAACTATCTATATGTGCACCTAGTTTTCCTTATTTGATTCAATTTTAGTACATTTTTCTTCTTCAAAATTTTGTATGAGCTAGTTTATCATAAATTTATTGACTGGTTATCCTAAGTGCATATTTTCAAATTGAGTTTTGTTTACTGTTTGTATGTTGTTTTCATAAAGTTAATATTTTATAAGTTCATTTAGTTGAGATATTTTTAATTAATTAGCAAAGTGGCTAACACAGTTTTGAAGAAATTTTATATTATTGTAACGGAGAATAATTCTATTTTGATATGACTGTCACTATATATATATGAATTGCAGAGAGACTTTTCTAACTCATCATATCAAGTTCAAGAGGTCAGAATTATAATCCTTGCACTGTAATAATATTGATTACACACATTCTAACACAAATGTCCTTTTAGATTGTAAACATTCCAAGAAAGCAAAACTGTTTCATTCAAATATAAGTATATGGTTGAAACATAAAGGGTTAATTATAGGGTTATTTCTAACATAAATATTGAATTCATGATTTTAGAAATATAAAGGAATCAAAGTATATAACACTATATGATCAAAATTGTCATGGGTATACAAATTTAAGATATGTGTAATTATATTGTGGGGTATAAGGTATGTGTAATTATATTGTAATTATATTGTGGGGTATAAGATATGTGTAATTATTTTGTGGGGTTGGAAATTTAAAGTCTGATTGCCTCATATAGCAAAGTATTGCAATTATAGTTTAAAAATCATTGAGAAAAATGTCTGCATTTTATACTTGGGATTGTGACAGAGTCCAAAAAAATATAACCTGCTCCAAACCATGTTACCTGGCCAGCAATTAAATCCTATGGACCAAATTCAATATCTGAAGTTAAAAGAATGGAGTGCATCCCTAGATGCAACTTCCATGCAAGATTGATGTAGGATGGGCCCTTAACACTGGGATTTAAACTAAAACCTCTAAATAGGATGCCAACATCAAGGTAGCTGCAATGATGTACCCCTCTCTGACTGCCCTTCCGAAAATGTCAGAATAAAAAAAAGATTGGAGAGGGCTACATTATTGCTGCTTACACGGTTATTGCATAAGCTTTAGATATCATCATAGTGAGAGTATTGACCTTGAACTTTCAATTCACAAATTCTAAAGTCTATATCTTGTATAACTCAAACGGTGTGACTAATTAGGTTCAAGTTTCAGAGAGGCACATCAAGGAACTGAGAGGAAAACCAAACAAAAACAATCCTTATATTCACAATCGAAGTTACGAAGCTCCCATAATATTTTTGCTATCAATTTTTATTTGAGAAAAAAATTCTTAGAATTTTAAAAATAAACTATTGGATGGGCAACATCCAGTTTAGCTTGACAATCTCCTCAATGAGCTAGGATATTTACGATATTTAATAAAATGTGATGATGTTTGACATAACCTTCTAGTTCAGGTAAGAGCCTTGGTTAAACATCCTTATATGCTAAAAAATATCATACACTAATTTAAAATGAAAATTGAATATACAGCTTACTCTGGATATATTGAAATTCAGGGAACCAATCTTTTTCTTTCAATATAACTGAAGTTCAAAATAAGTAAAATTGGAAATGTCAACCATATCAGAGGCTTCATTTGGCATCTCGATCCCGATTACGAAAGCAGAAATATGAATTTATTACATTACACAATTTACAACATTTAGATAATTGATTGAATTTAGTCCACTGAAGATTTTTATTTTAAAAGAAAAATATGTGAGTTTTGTTAACTTTTGTTTCTTAATGAGCTGACCAAGAATGAATATTTCAATTCCAATGTCTACATAAATTTCGTCGTCTACTTCAGGTAGCGTCTGTACATAATCTTTTTTTTCGTCACATTTTCATCCGGAATTTCGTTTTTGCTCTCGTCACCGATATTTCCCATGCTATATGTACATGTATATAATATCGGAAGTAAGTTCTTCCCTGGAAACGATCGCCATGAAAACATTAGACACACATGCATGTCTGCCATCAGAATTTCAGAACCGTTTTCTTAAGTGAAGCAAGTGGCATCATGTTGTCTGTAAAGACATTGTCGTTGTCCGCATCAGATGTTATAGACTTTATTTGGATATTTTAATGTGAACCCAGTCTTGCAAAAACCATTTTTAATGCACCGTGATAGCGTTAAGTTGTTTGAAATCACTAGGGTTAAGCAAAATTGTCATTTCAGATGTAATTGACTTCAAATTCTGATATCTATTGCAGTTATTAATTTGTATTTGGTGTCCAATGATAAAGTTTTCCTTTTTTGTGGGGAGGTCAGATTTGACAACTGATCCTGTCATTAAGTTGTTAAAGAGTGATTATACCCCACTGTTATTTTATTCCTATAAAAACACACAATGAAAAGTAATCCATGGGAAACCAATCAACTGACACCTACCTGTGTAATACGGAAGTTCCGAGTTCCCCAAGAGTTATTTCCCTTTGTCAAACTCTTCCGTAAATTATGACGTAAAATATGATGACAGTGGGTACATTTGCTAATTACTATCGTTGTATTATTTCTTAAAAGATGATATCCAGAGTTTCTGAGACCATCGTATCTCAGGGGAAAGGCAACTTTAGTGAGTTTATGAGTATTGGATAACAAAATGGCTCAAACAAATACTGTTAATTGCCATCTTTCTTTGATAAAAGCGTCACTCATGTAGAAGAGGAAACGAATAATGATTTAATAGCCAATTTGATGATCTTATTCAAACAGATTATGCTTGATATGGCCAGAATATACATACCAGTGATTTATATAAACAAAAGTTACGCTTTTATTACATTAATCGTACATAATCGTTATGTACAATGCCAGTCTACGATATAATGTATACATTGTGTACTCACCACACATCATAAAATGCGAAAGAGTTCAACAAAGGGAAATAATTTTTGTGTAACTCGGAACTTGCGTATTATGAGGCCACCAACCAGGATGACTACCATTGCAGGTGACTTCAATATAGCCGTTATAAAAACATACATTATCTACTCAGTGGACTGGACAAATAATTGACTTCAAAATAAGCCATATTTCAATGTAAGCGATTTCAATTTAACCGATATTTTAATGCAAAGAAAATAAGAGACTGAGGCTGGGGATTTTGTTTTACTTCAAAATAAGTGATATTTCAAAATAAGCGACTTCAATATAAGTGGAGTAAGCTGTATTAAGATATGATAAAAAAATACCCACAAACATGCTCACAATTTTACAAAGTTATGATACCATATGTATATCAATTAGGCAAGATGATACAATATATCTATGATGAATATACACAATTTGTGATGGTATGATATGGATGTGTGTGCATTCTTTTTAAAGAATTTATTGATGTGTAAACTTTTGACATTCATGTATTACTCACAAACTGAATAAAAGTGTGAAATGAAAATGTAGGCCAGTATTTTGTATACACATGCAGCACCTGTAACATTCATCCTGGGACGCTTTATGCTTTATACAATATATTAACAGCTTTGCCATCATGCAGCTTAACTTAAGATTCTCACAATTTTCATTACAGTTAAATCACCAGCTCACATTCCCAACAAACTAGGCAGATTCCTTATACTTATATTTGAAATAAAGATATAAATTCAACAATTTTCAAATAAATTGGCGCATAGAAAGTGAAATGTACATACAGGCATTCCATGTTAATTTCCGTATTAGTCCCCTGATACATGAGAAGTACGGTTGCTGAATTGCATGTAATTGAGAAATTGACATTCCGGTATAGTATGTGGGGAAACATTTAACTTCAAAGGGTTTTCGCAGAGAAAACAGTTGGAAATGTAACTAAAAACATATATGTCATCATTACGGTACACTTTTATATTACATACATTTGGTTGAAATATGAAACACAATTTCTTTAATATGTACTTTTCAAGCATGAAGAGTATAATCGCAAAATTCCTTACAAATCTGTTAATCTTCAAAACCTCATACTCAAGGCTTCTACAGATCAGACATTTAAAGAATTTTGTCATGACCCAACATCGCGAGATATATCAAGTGTGGTTGAGTTTTTCAGATAGTCAAAGGAAAAGAATCTATTTGGTTAAATCACCAAAATTCTCGAACTAATTTTGAGACCTGCAACTATAATGTATATATTTTCTTCTCAATTATTTTTGGTGGTCCCCCCCCCTTCCAAAGTGAAATTGCTCCTTATAGGCCTGATATTTTATCAAGATTCATTTGCTTGTATACAGGAAATGTAAAGATAGCATAGGCAAAAACATTGGAAATGTAAATTTCATTTAATTAAATTATGCATATATCCCTTGTGTGCCCATCTATAAATTAATTTTTACAGTATGATGTGCTTGAAGGCATGCTTGTTTCTTTATTAGTGGTTTTGTGGATGTTATCCTACAGTGCTTGATTTGGTAATGCAGTTTGTATGCTTTTCATTAGCATCGAGAGAAATGGAACTGAACATAGATCGCGTTAGTCTATAGTGTACTGTAGTATTGCTTATTGTCATGGGGGTAAACATTTGCATACTTTGAGAAAAATTTAGCCTGTCCATTACTTGATATTATGGTTGAAAAGAGTTGTTAATTTTTATTGTTGATCCATGTTTCATGAATACATGAGTTTGCCCATACTACGAAAACAGCGAAGATCATCTACCCCCACCCCATCCCTGAATATTCATGATTTAACAATATTTGGGTGCAGATTTTTTTCTATTTCAGTAATTTATTGATTCAGAAGTGGGTGATGGTTTTTTCGAAATAACGGTTGATTAATTAATTGTTGCAATTTTGTTTATGAGTAAGAAATGCATACTGTATGTTAATTCTTACTGATACCCTTGTACATACACAGAAAAATGAAATGTCATAATGCACTACATGTACCATGTGTTTAAGAAGTGTGGAAGTTTTTGTGATGATATCTTTTTCATTTTCAGATAAACAAAAATACCCAACTGTACCAGCTGCTGGATAAAATTCGAAGAAAAAATGGGAATGTAAGAAAAAATTTCTCTGAGGCATATAATACATCATTTATAAAATGTTAAGATCTGTGTAGGAAAAAACCCAGCTGAGATCTGAAGTGAGTTTCTCTGATCAAAGTTAGTCCACCGTCTGTTTGTATAATATTATTTGTAAACTTTGGACTTCTTTTACTTTTTCTGAAGAACCAACACGGTCAATTTCAATCAAATTTGACCCAATTAACACATCCCTGAGATAAGGGAATTCAAGTTTGTTCAACTAAAGGACCATGCCTCCTTCCAAAGGAATTTAATTAAGAAATAGTTAAAAATAGTTTGGATGTTTAAAATGCAAGAGCTATATAAAAGATTCACATTTGTACAAATCACGATCCTTAGAAGCAGGACTGGGCAACAGTAAGGGATTTAAAGATTTTAAAAGTAGGAATACATATACAGAAAAGTTATTTTAAAAATCTTCTCAAGTCCCAGACAGGTACAGTTTAATTGATGAAAGGTGAATATAACGAATAGTGATCAATCTCATAACTCCTATAAGCAATACAAAATAGAGAGATGGGCAAAGACGGACCCTTGGATATACCATAGGTGGGATCAGGTGCCTAGGAGGAGTAAGCATCTCCTGTCGACCGGTCACACCCGCCGTGATCCCTATATCCTGATCAAGGAAACGGAGTTATCTGTAGTCAAAATTAGTGTGCCAAGAACAGCCTAACAATTGGTATGAAACAAGTCGGACAGCATTTGACCCAATGATAGGTTGTATTGGCAAACTAGATTGTTATAAAAACCATAGAATTTGCAAAATGCTGACTTTAAACTACTGTTGAAACCCCTGCACCATGATATGAGAGCACCCTCATTTGATATAGACTCAAGTTTGTTTACACCATGCATGGCCCCAGGGGCCAGTGTGAGGCCAACTTTTACATATGAAAGTCCAATTCATATGAAAGCATTGATATTAAAGTAGCACAAATTCATAATTGTTTATCCATAACCATGGGCTCACATGGGTAACAAAAATAGTCTATAAATTTTGAATAGGAATTGTCTCGGTTTCTGGTAATCAATAAGTAAAATAGTAAATAAAATATGACAACACGTTGTAAAACGTGTTGTCATATTTTATTTTATCTAATATTTAATATTTTATTTAATATTTTACCTCTATATACATGTATATATATATATATTATATGGAAGCTAATCTATGAGCCTTGACTTGATACAGGTCTGTGTCGTATGTATAGCCTTGTTCCTTAACATATCGTTTCTCCAAATGTTCCCCTTAGAATTGATGCAAATCAATTATTGATGAATTTACCTTCAAGCTGCAGGGAAACAAAAACTCACTGAATTTACATGTTTAAACTGAACATGTATGTTACTCTAAACCAACTTAAATTCGCGTGCGAGAACTTTTCGCAAGGTTCATGAGAACCACTTCATCGTGAATATTTCTCGCCACGAACCAGACCTTTAATGTTTCGTTTACATTTAAGATTATCTTGGTCGCAAAAATTAGTCGCTGCAAACTAGGTCCTCACTGGTAAATCGCGAAATAAAATTTATGCAAATCAAAGTCAATTTACAGTATTTTGATATCAACAGGCGAAGTATATCTCCCTGGTGGATGTGGGGTGCTTGATCCAGGCCCTGATTGGGGATTTCTACACACCCTGGTACCTGTTGGATCCCAAAATCCGGGACATGGATGTCGAGTACTTGCTAGATGGGGTATCCGCTAAAGGCATGGGGATGCCTGGCATCAAGAAAGGGATACTGTCCATGGCAACAGGGAAGAAGCAAGGTAGATTTCAGATTTGATATTTGGCTGCATTTTGTCAGTTTAAGAATTAGTTAGAACACTGATCACACGTGTGGAATATCACATTAGAGGCACTACATCATTGCAGTGGTTGTCTTTACTTTACCAGCCAGGTACATGTTGTGATGTAACAGTGATAATGCTTTTAAACCCAATTGAATATGAAATATTCTTGGTTTAAATTTTTGATTTTCTAGACATTTCTCTGCCAATTCTCCTTTGACTTTGATGAAATACAGTAAAATATCTCTATCTCGAAGTCCGAGGGACCTCGAAAAAACTTCGACATATCCGGGGGTTCGAGATATCCAAAATCGATCTTGGATATTTTTTTTTTGAAGGAAGATATTTGATGCATAGTATGGGATTTGCATTATAAACAAAAACCCCGTTGCCATTTCTTATAGCTTAATACAAGTTGATAAATTAATATTGTGGAATTTCAAATACAAACTTATAATTTTTTTAATATATCTAAACATCCAATTGAATTCACAATGTGTTTCAAAATTAAGATGATCGTGCCTGCATGCTTACTTTAAGTTTACTGATGTCCAGACTCGACTGGGATGTAGTTATTGTGTTGTAATGAAAGAACCTATCACGTAAGAAACAAAAAAGACGGATTTTAAAAAAACAAAACAACTTTTAAATGTTTATTAAATAAATTTTCATGTTTTCTCTGTACTAGTTTTAATGATGAAGCGTGTATTATTAAATTCATCATCGTTATTAAGAGCTTTACCTTCAAGCGTACTTCGACGATTTTGTGCATTTATCTAACCCACATGTTAATGATAGAGCGTGTGCCATTCAAAACACCATCCCTGGAATCGGGTGTGTTAGTTCATAATTGGCGGTGAAGTTTAGCCGTAATGTTGGAAGGCTTCACTAATCATCCAAGCTGTTGAACCATTTATTGTGACCTGGGTCTACTCGGAAAAGGCGAGCGTGGATTAGCGGTCATTAATTATAATTGATGTAGCCGCGGGTGTGAATGTGTGACTTAACGACGCCAGGTATGGTAAGCAGAGCGGAAAATTGATTGCACTTCGAGATAAACCAGGTGAATTTAGGGTATGGGACTTTGAAAATACTTCGACATAAGCGGAGTATTCAAGATTACTGTGTTCGAAATATCAGAAGTTTTTAAAATCATTTATATAGGGAAAACGGCCGGGACCGGCGGTCAACTTCGACTCAAGCAGAGTATTCGATATAAACAATATTCGAGATACAGATGTTTTACTGTATTCAAAATACATTTAATTTGTATCAGATTTTGATATTGATAAGCATTACAAGTAGTGCTTTTAAAAGTTTATATGATCACAGTCAGTTATTGTTGTAAGTTCATTGTTGTTTAGTTCAACATTGAAGTCAGCTTGAGGTTTACACTTTATCTGTTTTATGATGATTATAACAAACAAGTTCTGTAACTTATGATATGCTTTTTGACGGCTCGAATTTCGGTGTGGATCAATCTACTGATGTGGGAGGAAACCAGAATACCTTGAGGAAAGTCACATGTCTGACCAGAATACCCAGAGGAAAGTCGCATGTCTGACCAGAATACCCGGTGGAAAATCACGTGTCTGACCAGAATACCCAGAGGAAAGTTGCATGTCTGACCAGAATACCCAGAGGAAAGTCACATGTCTGACCAGAATACCCAGAGAAAAGTCGCATGTCTGACCAGAATACCTGGAGGAAAGCCACATGTCTGACCAGAGTCACGTGTCTGACCAGAATACCTGGAGGAAAGGCACGTGTCTGGCCAGAATACCCGGAGGATTAAGTCACGTGTCTGACCAGAATACCTGGAGGAAAGTCATGTGTCTGACCAGAATACCTGAAGGAAAGCCATGTGTCTGACCAGAATACCCAGAGGAAAATCATATGTCTGACCAGAAGACCTGGAGGAAAGTTATGTGTCTGACCAGAATACCCGGAGGAAAGTCATGTGTCTGACCAGAAGACCTGGAGGAAAGCCATATGTCTGACCAGAATACCCAGAGGAAAATCATATGTCTGACCAGAAGACCTGGAGGAAAGTCACGTGTCTGATCAGAATACCCGGAGGAAAGTCATGTGTCTGACCAGAAGACCTGGAGGAAAGCCATGTGTCTTGACCAGAATACCCAGAGGAAAATCATATGTCTGACCAGAATACCTGGAGGAAAGTCACGTGCCTGACCAGAATACCCGGAGGAAAGTCATATGTCTGACCAGAAGACCTGGAGGAAAGCCATGTGTCTGACCAGAATACCCAGAGAAAAATCATATGTCTGACCAGAAGACCTGAAGGAAAGTCACGTGTCTGACCAGAATACCCAGAAGAAAGTCACGTGTCTGAGATGGCCACAATACAACCATGCACTGTCGATCTCGAAAACTTCATATTGCTATGACATACTAAGTACAGATATGATATTTTGCAGTCTTTGCTGTATCATTGATTTTTATTGGTCTGAACCACAAAACATGTGTAAGTAATAAAAAGGGGTATTCATTCTTTATATAGTCTGTGTAGATTTCAGACGAAAATTAATTTCATTGAAAGTTCAATAGGACCATGGTGTAATGTTAATCAGTTTTCATTGATTTTCAGGAGGTGCAACTCCTCCATTTCCGTAAATCCTTACTATGACCACTATCTGGACTTTTCATGTTGAGTGTCGTCTTTACTAAGACTTCACCAAGTATGAGCATATTGAGAAAAATCTCTTGATCTATTATTTTCTCATATTCTTATTCTTTTAAAATATACCTGTGTTTGACTTTAAACATGATAGACCTTGACTTATTTCCCTCTCTCCCTGTGGAGGATAGGGCCATAAACAACTGCTTTCCCTCTCCCTGGTGGAGGATAGGGCCATAAACAACTGCTTTCCCTCTCTCCCTGTGGAGGATAGGGCTATAAACAACTGCTTTCCCTCTCTCCCTGTGGAGGATAGGGCCATAAACAACTGCTTTCCTTCTCCCTGGTGGAGGATAGGGCCATAAACAACTGCTTTCCCTCTCTCCCTGTGGAGGATAGAGCTATAAACAACTGCTTTCCCTCTCTCTCTGTGGAGGATAGGGGTATAAACAACTGCTTTCCCTCTCTCTCTGTGGAGGATAGAGCTATAAACAACTGCTTTCCCTCTCTCCCTGTGGAGGATAGGGCTATAAACAACTGAACTGCTTTCCATTCTCTTCTTCTTTCTGTCACTCTGCTTGCCTCTGTCCAGGTCTGATTTAAAGTCCAATTTCATTTCTCTCTCTCTCTACTGTTCCTCCCCATGTTTCTTTAGGTCTGCCTTTCTAGCGCTTTCCTTCAGGAGTCCATGTAATTGCTATTCTGGTGTGCTTGGTCTTGTCCATTCTCAAAACATTCCCTATCCATTTCTACCTTCTTTTTATTACAATGCTATGAATGGGCTTCATTCCTGCTTTTTCCTTCACAGTCTCGTTCCGTGCCTTTTGAGGCCAGTATATCCACAGGATTCTCCTTGGGATCTTGTGTAGGAAGGTATCCAGGCCAGTATGTCGACAGGATCCTCCTTGGGATCTTGTTAGGAAGGTATCCAGGACTTGCTCATCACCCTTTGTCATTTTCCATGTTTCGCTGCTGTAGAGAAGAACTGAGATCACATTGGAATTGAACAATCTTATCTTTGTTTTCTTTCCAATCTGTGAGTTATTCCAGATGGCTGTCAGTTTGTGGTAGGTGGATCTTGCGTGGCCTATTCTCCTGATGTCTTCTATGGTGGTCTCCTTTGTTAATGATGCCTCCGAGGTAGATGAAGTTGGTGACATTATTCATCTCTTCTCCTGCTGATGTCTTCTGTGGTACCTCCTTTGGTGTTAATGGTGCCTCCGAGGTAGATGAAGTTAATGACATCTATCTTTTCTCCTGCTGCTGTAATAGCCTGGGTGTTGTTGACATTAATTCTCATAACTTTGTTCTTTGAGGTGTTGGTGTTGAGACTGGTTGATTTGGCATGCCTGGCTAGTTTGTTCGCTTTTGTCTACATTTGCTCTCTGGAACTAGTAAGCAGTACAATGTCATCAACATAGTCAAGATCTTGCAGTTTTGATGTCATGCTCCATCTTATGCCTTTTGTGTCACCAGTTGTTGCGTTCTTCATAATCCAGTCAATGACTAGTAAGCTCATATTGCAATTGGTCTGTGTCCGGCATTGTACGTCATCTGTTAACAGCTTCTCAGAAACTACTGGGCCAATCTTGACCAAATTTGGTATGTAGCATATGTAGGTGAAGGAGACTGGAAAGTGTAAATTTTATTACCCCCACCCAAAGGGGCCTTAATTTTGGGTTTAAAATTGTTGTATTTCTTTAAAAATCTTCTTTACTCCTGGACATCTAGCAGAGAAAGTTTGTATAATTATATAAAAATGATTAGCAAGAAAGCTTCCACCAAAATTGTAAATTTCATGATCCCCTGGGTAGGGGTTCTGACCCCAGAATGGGGCCAAACTTACTATATAGTGTTTATGTGTAAAACACTTAATTAAAATCTCCTTTAGTGCTATTGATACTAAATTGAAACTGAATGAATATTAAAGGGGAAGGCAACCCAAAAGAATTTTACATGATAAATGATAGGATTAATTATATGATAAAAATTTGTCATACTATTTTGTTAATATATGGCCTAGATAAGCTTCAGTATTTTTTTGAAAACGTTAAAAATTGAAATTCCCAACATCTAATAGAGGCTGCCATGATGTGGAACTCTTTTGTATTCAAGACCACAAAAATTAATGATTTTGACGTCACACCGTCTGCTACGATTTTGATGAGATTCTAAAATCATGTGGTAGATTTTATGAATAAATACGTTGATGCCTTTCTGTCAAGCAGTTACATGTAATTACACTAATGCGAAGGGGAGATGTGAAAAGAGGTTTTTTTCTCTCTCGAAATTCCTGACCCTACCAAGACATCTGAAAAGAAAAGACTATGTAAACTGTGGATCCATCATTTGCGTAATGACTAGTTGAGGTTCCAGACATTTGTATGAAGAAACGTGTACCATCTGCCTGGTCTGCGACTCAACTGAACGTCTTCTTTTCTTAATTTCTTCTTGCAAAAGAATTTGGGCTTAAATCTATATAGCTCCAAACTTAACTGTATGTGACTTTTCATGTTTACAGTGCTGCTGATGAAATAAACTGGAACCGACAGTGTGACATCATAAATTAAACTTCAATGGCCGCTCTCTTAGCGGTGGGTAATTTGAAATACATGATGGATTAAATATTGATTTAATCGTTAAGCAAGGATTTTTTGTTGTTAAAGACTGTCACTTACGATATCAGTAAGTAATACTTTATTCATAAAAGCATCAATGTGGTTAGGGTAATGCCTTTCCCTTTAAGAAAGAGCAGGTAGTCCTTTACTAAAATTGTAAATTTGATGATCCCATGCAGGTTTAGGGGTTTTGGTATTAAGGTGGGGCCAAACTTAGTATATAGTGTATATATGTGTAAGTTTGCTGATACTGTATAAAATCTAAATGCATGCATACTTATGTTAATACACCTATTATATTATGTAAAGCCTTTCATCTGTGTATGCACTTTTTAGGGCATTGAAGTTTTATCTTGTTTTATACTGTTGCTGAACATTAGAATTTAGCATGAATATTCAAAACAGGATATTTTTTGTAGATTTCATAGCCCTTTGGAGTAGTGATACTTTTTCACTAGTACTCAGGTGACCTACATGTACATGTATAAGGCCTGTGGGCCTCTTGTTTAACGTTGATAGATGTGTGGGAATGTCTCTGCATGAGTATTCAAATATGACTTCTTGTCCTCACAGAAAGATGTCCTAAAAGAAAAAATGAAAAGTTAGGGAGGAAACAATTAATGAAGGCTTATGAAATGAAATAGAAATTGGAAAGACAAACAAAACAGTCAATGTTGTTTTGTTCTAAATGGACTGAAGCATGCTGGGTAGAAATCACAGAAAATGTGATATATTTCTTTACACCAAAAGTGGTTATCTAATGTAGTTTAATTTGGTTTCTCTTGTTTTTTGTACAATTTTTTTTTGTTAGTCATTATTATTAAGGTCTTCCGTTTCCAACGGAAGACCTTCTAGTGATTGTACTGTTTATTATTAAGGTCTTCCGTCTCCTGCGGAAGACCTTACTATTATTGTTCGCGTTCTTCTTCTTCATTATTAAGGTCTTCCGTCTCCTGCGGAAGACCTTACTATTATTGTTCGCGTTCTTCTTCTTCATTATTATTATTATTAAGGCCTTCCGTCTCCTGCGGAAGACCTTACTATTATTGTTCGCGTTCTTCTTCTTCATTATTAAGGTCTTCCGTCTCCTGTGGAAGACCTTACTATTATTGTTCGCGTTCTTCTTCTTCATTATTATTATTATTAAGGTCTTCCGTCTCCTGCGGAAGACCTTACTATTATTGTTCGCGTTCTTCTTCTTCATTATTATTATTATTTTCCTTGGTAGTACACGCGTTTTTCTCAGCCATTTCTCGATCGATTTTCACGAAATTTTGAGGAAAGATGTCTTTCGGTGACGAGACTTTGCTTGCAAAATTTCGTGCTTGACGTCACTTCCGGTCAGGAGTTATCTCTCTTTTAGTGACTTTTTGAAGGGCCTTGTTGTCCACGCATCTCCTCCGTTAGTTTTGAAGCTAGAGTCTTGAAATTTCTACACAAGATAGAGTAAACATTTTAGAAGATTTGTGGGGGATTCGATTTTACCGGAGGCGATTTGCCTAAAGGCTCGCCTGGACCTGAAAAAATGGATGCCAAAATTTTTCGCCGATTTCGGTGATTTTTGACCTTTGATCTCCAATATCTTTTTTCTTGCAAATATTTTGTTAAGACATGTAGAACAAAAGTTGTGCACATTTACGAGATCTTTTCGAAAATATCAAGATTTAGGGGCTAGCCCCTTCAATTAGGGATCTAGAAGGGTTCAAAGTCTAGATCAAATATCTCAAAAATCGTTAATATTTTGGTATAAGTCAAAGAACAAAAAATGTTCATCTCAACAATCCAAATCTATTCATATAAAAATTGAGGTCATATGTTACGTAATAAGGGATTTTAAGGGCCAAAACCATAAATTTTTTACCCCTTGTATCTCGAAAACGACAAATATTTTGAAAAGCAATAAAGAACAAAAGTTGTTCAGAATGATGATCTGAACAATATGCATATTTCGTTTTTACCCTATGTGGCCCCGTTAGGGAGCTACAGTTTGGCCCCTAAAAATTACTTCTAGAAATAACTCGAGAACGGTAAAGAATTTCTAAATACTTGTTGAACAAAAAATGTTTGAAATGTCATGACCTTTCTTACGATATCAAGCAAAAGGGGCTGACCCTTTAAATTAGGGGCCCAGAAGGGTCCAAAGGTTTATGAGAATATCTCAGAAACTATTAATATTTTATAATAAGTTGTAGAAGCGGAAATATTCATCTAAACGAGCTTGTTCTTATCAAATCAAAAAGTAGGTCATATGTTACGTAATAAGGGATTTTAAGGGCCAAAATCATAAATAATTGACGCCTCATATCTTGAAAACGACAAATATTTTGAAAAGCATTATTGAACAAAAGTTGTTCAGAATGATAATCTAAACAATATGTACATTTCGTTTTTTCCCTATGTGGCCCCGTTAGGGAGCTACAGTTTGGCCCCTAAATATTTCTTGTAGAGATAACTCGAGAACGGTAAAGAATTTCTAAATACTTGTTGAGCAAAAAATGTTTAAAATGACAAGGCCTTTCTTATGATATCAAGCAAAACGGGCTGGCCCTTTCGCCTGCGGGCCTCATGGCTCACCAGTAGAGTCGATGTTTTGTCGATATCTTTCGATAGCAATAACTCTTTATTGGTAAATATTTTGTTAAGACATGTAGAACAAAAGTTGTTTAATTTGTCAAGACCTATCGATCGATATCAAGAAATAGGCCCGCGGACATTTTAGCTCACCTGTAGAGTCGAATTTCTGTCGATATTAGTCAATCTCCGTCACTTTTTACTGGTAAATATTTTGTTAAGACATATTGAACAAAAGTTGTTAAGTTTATCAAGACTAATCCCTTCATATCAAGAAATAGGCCCGCGGGTCTAATGGCTCGCCTGGAGAGTCGATATCAGTCGATATCAATAACTTTTGATTGGTAAATATTTTGTAAAGACATATAGAACAAAAGTTGTTCACTTTATCAAGGCCTATCGACTGATATCCGAAAATAGGACTGCGGGTCTGATGGCTTACCTGTAGAGTCGATTTTTTTTCGATATCTTTCGAAAGGTATAACTCTTTATTGGTAAATATTTTGTTAAGACATGTAGAACAAAAGTTGTTCAATGTGTCATAACCTATCGATCAATATCAAAAAATGGGTCTGTGGGCCTCATGGCTCGCCTGTAGAGTCGATTTTTGTCGATATCAGTCGATTTCAAAAACTTGTAACTGGTAAATATTTTGTAAGGACATATTGAACAAAAGTTGTTCAGTTTATCGAGATCTATTGATTGATATCAAGAAATAGGCCTATGGTCCTAATGGCTCGCCTGTAGAGTCGATTTTTTGTCGATATCGGTCGATCTCAATAACTTTTTACAGGTAAATATTTTGTAAAGACATATAGAACTAAAGTTGTTGAGTCTATAGAGGGCTAACAAATGACATCAAGAAATAGGCCCGCGGGCCTTATGGCTCGCCTGGAGAGTCGAATTTCAAACGAATTTCACCGCAACTTTGCTTCAGAAGCTTATGATATGAAAAATTGATTATATCTAAAGTGTCTTAAAGTCGGAAACTAAATTGGGACTCATTTGTCTTTTTCTTTTTTTTTTTAACTCCGAGTGCATCAACAAATCGGACGGAAGACCTACTCGTTGCTCGCAACGAGATCGTGTCTAGTTATTATTATTATTATTTTCCTTGGTAGTACACGCGTTTTTCTCAGCCATTTCTCGATCGATTTTCACGAAATTTTGAGGAAAGATGTCTTTTGGTGACGATACTTTGCTTGCAAAATTTCGTGCTTGACGTCACTTCCGGTCAGGAGTTATCTCTCTTTTAGTGACTTTTTGAAGGGCCTTGTTGTCCACACATCTCCTCCGTTAGTTTTGAAGCTAGAGTCTTGAAATTTCTACACAAGATAGAGTAAACATTTTAGAAGATTTGTGGGGCATTCGATTTTACCGGAGGCGATTTGCCTAAAGGCTCGCCTGGACCTGAAAAAATGGATGCCAAAATTTTTCGCCAATTTCGGCGATTTTTGACCTTTGATCTCCAATATCTTTTTTCTTGCAAATATTTTGTTAAGACATGTAGAACAAAAGTTGTGCACATTTACGAGATCTTTTCGAAAATATCAAGATTTAGGGGCTAGCCCCTTCAATTAGGGATCTAGAAGGGCTCAAAGTCTAGATCAAATATCTCAAAAATCGTTAATATTTTGGTATAAGTCAAAGAACAAAAAATGTTCATCTCAACAATCCAAATCTATTCATATAAAAATTGAGGTCATATGTTACGTAATAAGGGATTTTAAGGGCCAAAACCATAAATTTTTTACCCCTTGTATCTCGAAAACGACAAATATTTTGAAAAGCAATAAAGAACAAGAGTTGTTCAGAATGATGATCTGAACAATATGCATATTTCGTTTTTACCCTATGTGGCCCCGTTAGGGAGCTACAGTTTGGCCCCTAAAAATTACTTCTAGAAATAACTCGAGAACGGTAAAGAATTTCTAAATACTTGTTGAACAAAAAATGTTTGAAATGTCATGACCTTTCTTACGATATCAAGCAAAAGGGGCTGGCCCTTTAAATTAGGGGCCCAGAAGGGTCCAAAGGTTTATGAGAATATCTCAGAAACTATTAATATTTTGTAATAAGTCATTGAAGCGGAAATGTTCATCTAAACAAGCTTGTTCTTATCAAATCAAAAAGTAGGTTATATGTTACGTAATAAGGGATTTTAAGGGCCAAAATCATAAATAATTGACGCCTCATATCTTGAAAACGACAAATATTTTGAAAAGCATTATTGAACAAAAGTTGTTCAGAATGATAATCTAAACAATATGTACATTTCGTTTTTTCCCTATGTGGCCCCGTTAGGGAGCTACAGTTTGGCCCCTAAATATTTCTTGTAGAGATAACTCGAGAACGGTAAAGAATTTCTAAATACTTGTTGAGCAAAAAATGTTTAAAATGACAAGGCCTTTCTTACGATATCAAGCAAAACGGGCTGGCCCTTTAAATTAGGGGTTCAGAAGGGTCCAAATGTTTTTGAGAATATCTCAGAAACTATTACTATTTTATAATAAGTTGTAGAAGCGGAAATGTTCATCTCAACGAGCTTGATCTTATCCAATCAAAAAGTAGGTCATATGTTACGTAATTAGAGATTTTAAGGGCCAAAATCGTAAATATTTGACGCCTCATATCTTTAAAACGACATATTTTTTGAAAAGCATTATTGAACAAAAGTTGTTCAATGTGTCATAACCTATCGATCAATATCAAAAAATGGGTCTGTGGGCCTCATGGCTCGCCTGTAGAGTCGATTTTTGTCGATATCAGTCGATTTCAAAAACTTGTAACTGGTAAATATTTTGTAAGGACATATTGAACAAAAGTTGTTCAGTTTATCGAGATCTATCGATTGATATCAAGAAATAGGCCTATGGTCCTAATGGCTCGCCTGTAGAGTCGATTTTTTGTCGATATCGGTCGATCTCAATAACTTTTTACAGTTAAATATTTTGTAAAGACATATAGAACTAAAGTTGTTGAGTCTATAGAGGGCTAACAAATGACATCAAGAAATAGGCCCGCGGGCCTTATGGCTCGCCTGGAGAGTCGAATTTCAAACGAATTTCACCGCAACTTTGCTTCAGAAGCTTATGATATGAAAAATTGATAATATCTAAAGTGTCTTAAAGTCGGAAACTAAATTGGGACTCATTTGTCTTTTTTTTTTTTTTTTAACTCCGAGTGCATCAACAAATCGGACGGAAGACCTACTCGTTGCTCGCAACGAGATCGTGTCTAGTTATTATTATATTTCTATGCCATTGAGAGATCTTAAGGTGGGTCCTTATAGTCCTGGATTTTTGGGGTTTAGATAGCATTTTTTTGTTTGGAATCAATAAATTAACATTCAGAGTATTGAAAAAAGGCAAAACAGTTAAGGATTTCCATATTAATTTTCATTACAGACACTACTGAAGTCATGTACCACTATGTAGTTTTTTATGAAATTCATTGGAAACAGTTATTTGCTGTTATTTTAGAATAAAAACAACAAAATATTTTTTGAATTGCATTTATTTATCAGGAAACATGTCAATAACTAAAACACATGTCATTTTCAATATGTTTATCAAGTTTTAGAATAATATGTGCAAAATAATTGAATTATATAGTGTTATTCTCCAAAATGTTAAAAAAACAAACAAATGTGGACACATTTTCCTTGAAGCATGGTTTACATATCATTTTTTCTGTTTATATTAGTAGATGTACATCTGTTATAGTTATTTATGAAAAAAATCCATACCTTTCCATAAAAATTTCAAATCTATAGCTTCCAGAGTATGTTACCCCCATAAAAAAATCGAAGTCTGCATGGCACCATACAATTGAGCTATTCAAAATCCCTCGTGGATTAAAATTTTATGTAATTTCATGAAAAGACACAGCTAATCATTCCTTATCACCTGGGTAAAATGTTTGTGAAAAAAAATCTATCACATAATGGACTTGATAAATGATTTAATGAAAACAGAGTTATTGTCCTTGGATTCAATATTTTGAAACATATCATTGACTATTCAAATATATATAACTAAGACTTTTGAAATTGTTATGGCTAACAGGATTTTTCACAATAACTATTGAAAAAGACTCCAACAAAATTTATGTTCCAATAATTAAATCATTGACAGTTTGCAAAATCCTATGATATATGTCACAGGAGTGTGAAACTATATGTTAAATTGAGGGAAGAAAAGGTTGCCATCACTTTCACAGCTAATGCCCCTTTAAATATGGAGAAACTATCAGTTTTTATTCTGGAAAGTTAGCCAGAGCTAGCTAGTGGGTGTAAGGTCAGCTAGGCCTAGTAAATCTCATTTGAAGTAGTCTGACTGCATGGTCTAGCGCTAAAAAGGTAAATGTCAAACCCTGAGGCTTCATGTGAAGTCTAACCTCATGATATTTTGAATAAATACATAAGTACATTTATTTGTCTTTAGTCTTCATCACCTGCATTTGAAGTCTGATGCTGTATATGATATTTTCTATACATATGATTACATATACAATTGGTTAAATAACCAATCATACTCCTCTGTATTGCCTGACAACAAATAAAAACAGCTGCAGATATATGATATTAAATCTCGTGAAATGTGATAATGAGAATTTCTCAATTCCTTATTTGTTTGCTCTGCAAGAGTCCTTTCAATCCTGGCTGGTGACGGGATACAGTCCCTGAAGCGTTCTACTTTCTCTTTTTTCCATTCGTTCTCCTTGCATTCTTCATTCACAATTCACCAATTTTTCACCGTTCACAAACCTGGATTCTATCATTTACTCACCCTGCACTCACCCTTCATTCAGTGTTCACTCACCATTCAGGTTTCTTCTCTCCATTGCATATCTTTTGAAAAGCTTCTCAACAAGACAAGAACCACTAGACCAGAAAAGACAAAACTAAATATGTGAACGCTTCCCCAATGAGTAGAGATTCAAAATTGTGCAAATCAAATTGTTCAATGGTTGTTTTTTTTTAATTTTATTACTAATTTTTCTCGCAAACTGTATAACCAATTTTCAACAGAAGTAAGTGTAAATTTTGTGGTCCATTCTCTTTTTTGGTCCTAGTGTTAGGGCTGAATTAAAACTCTTAAATTAATTTGCGCAATAATTAAAAATCTTGGGCATCTGGCATAAAATCTGGGTGATTAGACCCAAGCGTGTGGCTGTATATGGATTATACAGTGAAAATGCATTGATATTTAATTAAAAGTTAAGATTATATCTTCTTTACTCCTTCACATCTAAGGAAACAAATTAAAGTAGGTATAAGTTATATTGAGCATGGAGTCCAGCTCTATCATATTTGTGAAATTCATGTCTCCTGATTCAGGAATTTATAATTTATTAGCCTCATAATAGTCTATGGATCATATTGTGAAAATGCATAGAATATTTAAAATGTTCCCTTTTCCCAAACATCTAGAAAGCAAACTAGGTGCATAGTTATACTGAGTATCAAAGTTCAGGGCCCCATGTCAGGGTTTCTGGCACAAGGGAGGGGTTAGCTATCATGCATCCTTCAGTGAGAATACAAGTGAAATGTTTTAAAATATTTTCTGTTCCTGAACATCTAGAAAACAAACTTAGGGTGTATGATAACATTGAGTATGGAGGGCTTCCTTCGTGAATTGTGAAATTAATGGCCCATGTGTCAAAGGTTCAAGCTCTAGGACAAGGGTATAATGGTCAGGAAGAGAGAATACTATGTAAAAATCCTCTTTACTATACTTAATATCAAGCATAAGAGGTGGGTGTGTAGTGATAATGAGCATGGACGCCTTTGAATTTGTGAAACTTGTGGTGACCCAGGACCAACTGTCCCGACTCCTGGGGTGGAGATCACAATGGTAAAAATGTCTTCAATCTTTGAATATCTTCTTTACTGAGCCTGAACATTGAGTACACAAACTGGGTGCTTTGTTATAATGAGAGGGAGGCCACTACCAGAATTATGAAATCATTAATCCCTGGGTTAGTGGTTCCAGGTCCAGGGTGGTGTTCTATGGTTCATAATTTCATAAACTGAAAATTGAAAATCACTTCTGAAATACTCCTAAAAATCACCCTCATACATTGCACAAAGGTTGCTTATACGTCTTGGAACCAAGGTCAGTGTTAAAAAGAAGTTGATCTGTTTGTTGATATTTACAAGTTAATTAATTATAGTTTTAACTAATTAAGCCATAGCTCAGTAATTGAGAGATGTTAGTACGAATTAAGATTGCTTTTTTGACCAGAGTCAGAAGACGTGTCCTTTTTAACTTTATAAGGATATTCAGTTCTCAGAGTTTTGAATCATGTACCACATATGCACCATTTGCATTCCAAGCTTCTAATGTATGTTCAATGTACATACCACTAAGGTGATCACACATGGGCCTCTTTAAGTTGTTTTAAATTTCTAGACTTCTGTCTATATGCATTTATGAGTAGAGGGAAGAAAGTCAATGCATGCTTATGTGTGGTTATTTTATGACTTGTTGTTGTCACTGATTTGCAAAAAAAGGCTGTTCTGATCTATGAAAGGTTTCTTATCTTGCAGAATCCATGGATGATGGCTTTTTGACCTCAGATGAGTACCAAGTACCAGACTTTGATAACCCTTTCCAAGAACTGTTTCTCTGGGCAGTTTTACTCAACAGGCAGGAAATGGCCAAAATTTTATGGAAGGGAGGAAAGGTAGTTTGAACACCAATGAACATGACTGTAGCTAGTATTGTCATACTCATAGGCCCTAGCTTAATTGTTTACAGAAAGGGAGATATGGGGTTATGTGATCTGCATTTTATCTGTCCATTAACATTTTCAAAATGAATACACACCTTGGGTTTAATATACACTATTTGGTTAAAACACAATCAGGGTGGACTATTTTGTGTCATTATGAGATATCAAGTTTTTCACTTATTTTCTTAAAAGTAGATATGAAAAAAAAACTTATTTCATTTAAAATATAACTTTATTACCATTAACTTTCCTTGCAAAATAATTTTTTTTTGAATTTCCGTTATGGTCATTGAAATTATGATAACATAGAAAATCATTCAATATTTATTCTGTTTTATAGTCTGAATTTCAATACTCCAGTGAGCATGCCGTTGGCTTATTACAGAATTCTAGAAAAATTGGGGGAAAAAACAAAGATTCTGAATAGTGTAATTCATTCATTTAATTGTATAGGGCTACGTACTCTATGCTGTATACAATATTGTAATTCAAAGATCTAATTGTATAGGGCTACAGACTCTACTCTGTACACAATATTGTAATTCATTTAATTGTATAGGGCTACGGACTTTACTCTGTACACAATATTGTAATTCATTCATCTAATTGTATAGGGTTACAGACACTACTCTGTACACAATATTGTAATTCATCTAATTGTATAGGGCTACAGACTCTACTCTGTACACAATATTGTAATTCATCTAATTGTATAGGGCTACAGACTCTACTCTGTACACAATATTGTAATTCATCTAATTGTATAGGGCTATGGACACTACTCTGTACACAATATTGTAATTCATCTAATTGTATAGGGCTATGGACACTGCACTCTGTACACAATATTGTAATTCATCTAATTGTATAGGGCTACAGACTCTACTCTGTACACAATATTGTAATTCATCTAATTGTATAGGGCTACAGACTCTACTCTGTACACAATATTGTAATTCATCTAATTGTATATGGCTACAGACTCTACTCTGTACACAATATTGTAATTCATTCATTTAATTGTATAGGGCTACAGACACTACTCTGTACACAATATTGTAATTATGCTCTTGATATTTTACTGTTCATCAGTTTTCTACAAAACTCTTTAGAATATTACTTTTCCAAATCCTGAAGAATAAAAATTTCATCAATTAATTTTTTCAAAACCATCCTTACTAAAAATAGGGCTAACTGACTCTACAAAAAGTAAGCATTTTTGCACTTGTTAATAGCTGCCATACCTGAAATATATTTGTAAATTGGTAGCCATATACATTCATGTAACAATATTTTAAGCAAAGTACACTTATAACCCTGAAAAATTGAAAATATGACACTTAGGTGCTGATACTATTTTTTCTGTTATTTTGTTGTTTTTCAACCAAATCGGAAACTGTAAATTTTGAAAGAAAATGTACAAATTAAATGCTTTTGATACTACGATGAAAATTTAAATACCTTTTCTTGGATTTGACTAAGCAAATGATAATCTGTACATATACATGCTATCAAATTTGACACAAATCACACCCTCAAAATCATGTATAATAACTTTTCTTGGTTACAAAATAATTTAATGCAAAGTACTTATTAAATGTTATACTGTTTTGGAAAGCGGAAGGTGTCTTTGTTATAGCTATGTTATCCTTGAAACTGTATATCTATTAAATCAAAAAAGATATCTGCTTCCATATTGAGTTAGTAGTAATTTCCACCCTGATTGTGTTTTAGCTGATTATATATATACAAAAAAACAGGTTAATTCAATTTATGTAGGTTCATTAAGAAAAGTTTTATAGACCAATAACTGTCCATTGGGAATGTCTGCTTTTGAATTTAATCTGTCTTAATTGGCCCCGTGAACTCTGTAAAATGAGAAATATTCTGATTCATGAGCTTAATTAGCCATATAAACACTGTAAAATAAGACATATTCATGAGCCTTAATTCAAGGTATCACACCGGTAATTGTCCAATCAAAATGAACTTAGTCAATTGTAGTTCCATATATTTAAAGAAATATTTTTTTTCCTAGCGCGATTTTTCTCATTTCCTCTTCTTCTTTTCTCTTAATTTTTGTACCCCTGATTAGGAAATTTTGTGTAATTTGTAGAAATAATCAAGTGTATACAAAGGAACTATTTGCTGTTGGTAGCTGAGGCTACTTCCTGAGGTGCACTCCGGCTGTTTACACACATGTGAAAAACACGTGGATTTGAGGGTAGTCTTGTTTGCGGGTAATTTTTTTTCGAAAATGCCGCGTAGGGTATTGTTTTTCTGGTGTCGGCAGACGAGATAGGTAACATAGAACGTGTCTGACTGCATTATTCGGCATCAATTTTGTAAACTGATTTTTAATGATTTTTTCCCCTCTATAGTAATATATAGTGAAAATAATTACCGGTGTGATACCTTAATTGGCACTGTGAACACTGTAAAATAAGAAATATTCATGAGCCTTAATTGGCTCTGTTGAACACTGTAAAATAAGAAATAATCATAAGCCTTAATGGAATGAGAGTACCAAACCCCCGCACACATAACCCGAGTTTACCCAAGATTGAGCGGAGGTATAAATGTCTAGGTGTTGCGAGATTGGCTAACATCAAGAGTGAAATTATTTGGAATTGAAAGAAATATTATAGAGGTTCAAATTAATTGTTAGGATGAAAAATTATCACACAAAATCGAGAAATGACTGTGGAAATAACCACGGTAGGGATATGCTTAAAAGGAAGGGTGTAATTTACTGCAGATCGCTATGTGTTGTAAAAAAAAAAAAAGTACAAATATGGCTTATAAACGGCACGGGACCCTATATAATTCTTGTCGGTTTTTATCAACACTTGGAATGAGCTTTGAAATGTTTACAGTCATTTGTTTAAAATTAACATAGTTAATTAGTGAGAGGGCCAAAGGTTAGTATTGAGGTCTATGGGAAATGAATTAGTACTCTTTTCCCTAATTGGCCCTATGAACACTGTAAAATGAGAAATATTCATGAGCCTTAATTGGTCCTGTGAACACTGTAAAATGAGAAATATTCATTCATTATAACACTCAATAACTTCAGATTACTTTAGAAGATTTTCATAGACTTTACATGTAATGCTCAGATTAGGAAAAGGAAGACCCCCTTTTAACAAATTTAATACACAATATAACAATTAGGCAATCTAGGAAGACTATTTTGATTTTCATATTTCTGTCTGACTTCACCAGCAGTTCCTATAACATGTGATAACTTAAGTTAGGACACAGTTCAGACTAAGATTCATACAGTATTCAGCCTCAATTAAGATGAAATTCAGACAAACTTTATCTTAAAAATTTCCTTGAGAAGATTTTCATAAATTTTATGCACAATACTTGGATTAGGCCAAGGAAGACCCCTTTTGATTTTCA
Source organism: Ostrea edulis (assembly GCF_947568905.1). NCBI lineage: Eukaryota > Metazoa > Mollusca > Bivalvia > Ostreida > Ostreidae > Ostrea > Ostrea edulis. The sequence goes on from NC_079169.1 coordinate 21,525,666, forward strand.
GATTTATTGGCTTTGAACTTACAGAATTATGGGACTTGGATTTTTCAAGATATTAATTACATGTAGATATGACTGCACTTTCTGTAGCATATTATAGGATTAATCATTCTTTTTGAAGAATTTATCGATGTGTAAACTTCTGACATTTTACTCACAAACTGAATAAAAGTGCAAAGCACTTTTATGTTAAGTTTGTGAGTAAAATGTCCGGAGTTTACACATCGATAAATTCTTCAAAAAGAATGTTTGATTCTTATAATTCCAATTCATTCACTTTATTAACAATTGCAAAAATTTGAATAGTTTCCCCACACTATGTTATTTGTTTTCAGGCGTGTATGAATACATCGCGTTTTCGGATTTATTGATGTGTATACTCTTGTTCAGCTTTATTTTTATCCAATCAAAACAATTGTAATAGATAACATTGGAATTATGTTTACACATTATAATGGCAGATATAGTATCTGGTTGTATGTAGATATTGATCACTGATTGTAGATATTGATCACTGGTTGTAGATATTGATCACTGATTGTATGTAGATATTGATCCCAGTTTGTATGTAGATATTGATCTCTGTATGTAGATATTGATCCCTGTATGTAGATATTGATCCCTGTTTGTATGTAGATATTGATCTCTGTATGTAGATATTGATCCCTGTTTGTATGTAGATATTGATCTCTGTATGTAGATATTGATCCCTGTTTGTATGTAGATATTGATCCCTGTATGTAGATATTGATCCCTGTTTGTATGTAGATATTGATCTCTGTATGTAGATATTGATCCCTGTTTGTATGTAGATATTGATCCCTGTATGTAGATATTGATCCCTGTTTGTATGTAGACATTGATCCCTGTTTGTAGATATTGATCCCTGTATGTAGATATTGATCCCTGTATGTAGATATTGATCCCTGTATGTAGACATTGATCCCTGTTTGTATGTAGATATTGATCCCTGTATGTAGATATTGATCCCTGTTTGTATGTAGATATTGATCCCTGTATGTAGATATTGATCCCTGTATGTAGATATTGATCCCTGTATGTAGATATTGATCCCTGTTTGTATGACTGACCTGTTGTAGGATGCCACAGCTGCAGCTCTTGTGGCTAGTGGGATGTTGAACACCCTAGCTAGAGAGACGGATGACACAGAATTAGCCAAAAAACTCAAAGCCAACTCACAGTAAGTCACATGTAGTGATCAGTGGGGTTACAATGAGCATGTTTATTGTGAATTGCTGTTAACATGTATAGTGAATTGAATTTCATTCAAAATAAATGGCTATAATGAATCCTGCTTGTAATAAGGATTTGCTGTAATTATACTGATTTTGAATAAATAAGAGAATTGTTTTCAGAAATGTTTTCAAGCATAACAATTTTCATGAAAAGGTTTAAACTGTTTCATTAATTTCAAATATCAAGCCATGGAGTTTGTTTTTGTCCCAGGCTTTTTTTCTACAATGTACTGATTGGCATTTATTATTCATTTATTATAGAGAATTCTCAAATCTTGCCATAGCAGTGTTGAATGAGTGTTACGATGTGGAGGAGAAGAAGGCTCAAAATCTCCTCATTCGGGAGTTGGAACACTGGGGAGCAGCTACGTGTGTACTGCTGGCGGTGGAGTCCAACAACAAAAAGTTTATCTCCCAGACTGCCTGCCAGACTTTGCTTAACAACGTTTGGATGGGGCACCTGTCCCTCGATAATCAAATGTTACAGGTATAGGGATTTGTCTTCGATGATCTTTGATAGACTGACAGTTGTGTATGATAACCTAATCCTATAGGCTGAGAGTTGTGTATGATAACCTGATCCTATAGGCTGACAGTTGTGTATGATAACCTGATCCTATAGGCTGACAGTTGTGTATGATAACCTGATCCTATAGGCTGACAGTTATGTATGATAACCTGATCATATAGGCTAACAGTTATGTACATGTATGATAACCTGATCCTATAGGCTGACAATTATGTATGATAACCTGATCCTTTAGGCTGACAGTTATGTATGATAACCTGATCCTATAGGCTGACAGTTGTGTATAACCTGATCCTATAGGCTGACAGTTGTGTATAACCTGATCCTATAGACTGACAGTTGTGTATGATAACCTGACCCTATAGCCTGATACATGTAGTTGTGTATGATAATTTGATCCTATAGGCTGACAGTTGTGTATGATAACCTGATCCTATAGGCTGACAGTTGTGTATAACCTGATCCTATAGGCTGATGCATGTAGTTGTGTATGATAATTTGATCCTATAGGCTGACAGTTGTGTATGATAACCTGATCCTATAGGCTGACAGTTGTGTATAACCTGATCCTATAGGCTGATGCATGTAGTTGTGTATGATAATTTGATCCTATAGGCTGACAGTTGTGTATAACCTGATCCTATAGGCTGATACATGTAGTTGTGTATGATAATTTGATCCTATAGGCTGACAGTTGGATATAACTGTAACAATGAAGTGTTCCACAGCTTGTTCATAATGCAGATTGGTTGTCTGTGATAACCAGGTGTTCAATAGATTCACAACTGTGTTAAGGTTACCCGAGCTTCGTAAAGTTAGCAAAAATGACAACTTCAAAACTCTAGCTGTTATTGATGTTGCATTAGTCCTGAAAGGACAGTTATAGTTGTGAAGAAAATTTCAAATAGAATTCACTAGTCGACTGTTCTAAACAAATCCAAGAAATGTGGGTGGGGGGGGGGGGGGGGGGGGATTAAATTACATATTTTTGAACTCACTGAAAAGTGATCTGTATGTTTGTTCTTCAGTTGTTGCTGTGTGTCTTTGTGCCTCCACTGATATTTCCTGTCATCAAATTTAAAGAGGAAGCTGAACATGACGTAATGTCTGGGAAACACCAAGAACAGAGGGTAAGGATGTTGTAAGAAATTTCAGGCACAATGATATCTGTTATGTATGTAATTTTTCGACTTGTACTTGGGGAAATGAAATTCGTTTCATTTTACAGCAGTTGTAGATGATTTGTTTGGTTTATACAGGCAGTTCTAAAAGAGGGAAGGAGAAAACTTGAAAAGCAGAAGACTTTGAACTCAATACCTGTGAAAGAAGAGAAAGAGTAGGTTATATGGGAATTGGGAATGAATACTAGAATAAGTTAAAATAGGGTGCTACTGAAAAATATCTCTATGTCTGTCTGTCTGTCTTTGTCTGTCTGTCTCTCTCCTTGGAATGGTGAATGATTTGCACGAAACGCTTTGCACGAAATGCTGACCACTTTGTAGGCGTGGCTTGCACGCTTTGTGAATAGTCAGTACGAAATGGTAGGCGTGGCCTGCACGCTTTGATTTTTTCGGTATTATTTGGTTCAAATAGTTTTAATATAATGACAGTATTTGTCATGTTTCAATTGTGCCCGCTGATTTTCACACCTTCTGTACAAATGTTAATTTCAAATACCCATACTACAGCGTCGTGCCAAAAGTATTCGCGGAAAAATGGCCGACGTCAAATGAGAGTTATCTCGCTTCACATTACAAACTCACCGTTTTGGACTAAGTAATGAAGTACACATTAATTTAAAATACTGGATGTATAATATCGATGTTGTGATAATATCCAAGGGAAGCCGTGCGTAGGCAGAGAAAAAGCGGATTTCGTATAAACACATCATTTTGAGAAAAAAATCAATAATTTCTATTGTCCCTAAGTACATGCACTATACACAATACATAGATTTGTGAGGGGAAACTTAGAGTCATCATACATGTAATTATGTCCTTTGAAAGATTTGTAAATAAACTCATTAATTTGGCTATACATTTACATGGTCTACTTTGAGATCGGTCCGCAAACAGGAAACCAATTGATTGATTGAATATTGTTGAACGTCCCTCTCAAGAATATTTCACGGCGAAATCATATATTGCCAAGCATCAATTTGCTCTTTCAGTATTTTCACCACTTTTCAAACTATATCCACTTTTGGCCTTCAGCTTTTTTGTAAAAGGTGAATAACTCTTATTATTCATTTGGGGATCCAGGTTAGAATAAGTTGTCAGTACCCCCTGCTTGTCGTAAGAGGCAACTAAATGGGGCGGTCCTTCCCATGAAACCGCAAAAACCTAGATTCTTTGTCACCACAGGTGTGGCACGATAAAGATAACTCCCTGCTCAAAGGCCATAAGCGCCAAGCATAGGCCTAAATTTTGCAGCCCTTCACCTGCAGTGGTGATGTCTCCATATGAGTGAAATATTCACGAGAGGGACGTCAACTAATCAATCAAACTAGAATTAGTAATTGTGTTAATTTAAAATGATTATACAGTCGTGAAATAAAGGTGAAATTGCATGAAATCACACAAAATGGTTAGCCATTGGTTGTGTCAGACAGGTGGTCATTTAATACAGATTTTACTGTATTATAGAAATTATACTGTACCCTTGTGCTGGCAGACTTTGTTATCAAAGAAGTAATACAATGTACGGACTGTAGTTAGATCAATTTATCACCTTCAACTACATGTATCAAAATAATGAAGATTTCTATTATCTTTGTAGAGAAAGTCCTGTGGATTATGAATCAAAATCATCTAGTCTCAGCTTTTGGAAGAAGCTGTATTATTTTTACACAGCACCTGTTATTATATTTGCACACAACGTGGTAAGGTTTTCAAAGATTATATTTCACACACGTTCACATGTACATATATATAGATTACAATAAATGTATTTTTAGGTTTATTGAGTCACTCAGATGACCAATTGCGATTGGCCTAACTTCTTCTCTAAAAGGACATCACCATTTTCTGTGTGGGAAAGGGATAAACAAATATTTTAAATTTCATGGTCACTGAAGCCCTGGGACTGAGGGGTGGAGTCAAAACCTTAAAACATCATGCAATCGTAAAAATCTCCTCTTTACTCAAGAGCTTTCAAACTGTGTGTGTAGTCATAGTGAACAAAGATGCATCTACCAAGATTGGGAAATTAATGGCCCCTTAATCAAGAGATTCTGGTGGTAGGGTGGGGCTTTATGGTTCATTTAGTAAAAATGAATTATTTCTTTAAAAAAAAAGTCTAAACTCCATTAAAATGAACATCAAACAACCAAACTTAGTAATTGTAATAATAATGATTAAAATATTTACCAAATTCATGGTTTCTAGTGGGGCTTTTTGTGATTCATGTAACATTAATGCATTAATTATTAGAGCCCTGCTGTATAGCAGGTGCCCTATAGTAATCATTGTCTGCATGTCTGTTCGTATATCAGCACTTTATATGGTACGGGATAAATCAAGTTTAGAAAATTTTCATAAAAATATCACTCATAATACTTGGATTAAGCAGAGGAATTCCCTTTTTAGCTCACCTGAGCTCAAGTGAGCTTTTCTGACCGCCTGTTATCCGTCTGTCCGTCTTTCTGTCTATCTGTAAACTTTTTATATTTTCGACTTCTCCAGAACGACAGGGGACAATTTCAACCAAACATGGCAAAAATCATCCATGGGTGAAGGGGATTCAAGTTTGTTCAAATGAAGGGCCATGCCCCTTTCAAAGGGGAGATAATCACAAAAATAGGGTGGGGTCATTTAAAAATCTTCTCAAGAACCACTGGACCAGGAAAGTTCAAATTCACATGAAAGCTTCCTGACATAGTGCTGATTCAAATTAAGTTTTACACATAAATATATATATTTTTTTTTTATTTTTTCTCAAGAACCAACGGGACAAAAAAGTTTACATTTACATGAAAGCTTCCTAACATAGTGCAGATTCAAGTTTGTAAAAATCATGGCCCTAGGGGGTAGGTTGGGACCACAATAGGGATTAAAGTTTTACATGCAAATATATAGAGGAAAATCTTCAAATATAGTCAAGGTGACTCAGGTGACCGATGTGGCCCATGGGCCTTTTGTTTATAGCACTCTCAATAGCCCACAATAACTTGAGATTACATGAGAAAATTTCATAGATTTTATATGTAATACTTTTATTTTATAAGGCAGAGGAATACCCCTTGTGAATTAAATTTATCGGATTTGTCATTATGGATTCATGGGTTGAAATGAGATGACAAACGTTACTCTGTTCATGACTGATGTCATGCCTGCCTCTACAATATTCATTGTAGGGGCCTTTCTGAACTTGCCAGTTTTCTAATTCATTTTTAAAAGATGTCTTCCTTTTAACTCTCGAGTACATAGTAATACTAAAACTACAGCGTAGTGCAATAAATGAGTCAGCTTTCACAATATACGCTATATAATTCATTGAAAAATAAACTTTGTTTGAACAATCATTCTAAATTCATTTTTGCTCAAATTTTTATGAAATCTGAAATATTTATTACAAAACATCTGCAGGGCATAAATTATATATTCATGATTTTAAAAACTTTTACCAATAAGGCCAATAAAAATCAATTGATAGATTATCATCCCCGCCCGCCCCTCAATAAAGGGCCCACCCCGATTTTTTTTATTTTCGCAAAAAATACGATTTTAAACAAACTTGCTTCCCAGTGACATGAGTGAATGATTAAAGTCACAGAATGTTTGTTTTATATCTTCTACCAAGAATTCTTTGAATGTTAATTAATTTGATTAACACTTTGTGATGCCTTTTGTTATTAATTTTTTTCTCAGGAAATAAAAAATAAAATCCCCCCACCCGCCCCATATTTTTTTTTTACCCCGGATGATAATCTACTAATTAAGTTGAATTGGCCTAACTGCAGAAATATAACTAATGAAACTTTACCAACTTTTAGCATATATTCCATTTCCTTATATAATCCTTTGTAAGAGTGGAACGAAAACCTTGAGTGTGGTGTTCTTACAGTCATGTGTGACTGTTTAGGAAAACTAAAGACATTGGGACCATAAACTGTGGATATTTATGTTGTTAATGTTGTAAAAGTTGCTATAAATTGAATCTCAATAATTTTATGAAAACGATTTAGAAAAGTGGTTGTTTTCAATGAATTATATAGTAAAATAAATAGAAGTTCACTCATTTATGGCACTACGCTGTAGATGCTGTCTTAAGACAGTAATAGTTGCAGGCAAGTCTTTGACTTTAGATAAACTCTCCATCATACTTGTGTGACATATTGTACAATACTAGCAAAGAAGCCCAATTATAGTTTTATAATTAGCATGAAAATGCTCAGGTGAAAATATGACCTCTTGGCCTCTGGGAGGAATAAATTACCTGTCCATTGCCAGAAATATATATTCTTAATGCATATATCAAGATGTATTGATTACTCTGTTTAGCAAGTGCCCCGGGGTTGCCCTACACCCCCTCCTTCTATGATTGCTCAAATTATCTCCTATACCATATACATTCTTGCTGCTGCATGCTTATGTCAAGATGCATTGAGTATTCTGTTGGGCAAGTGTCTTAGGGTCATTCCAAACCCGATTTCATGATCTTTGCAATATATTTGAAACAATTGAGGTCTGGACCCCTAAACCATACATATTCCTGTTGCACATATCAAGAAGCATTGAGTCTTCTGATGTGCAAATGCCCTGAGGTTATCTCAACCCCCATCATTTTTGGATTGTTCAAATATCTTTAAAATGGTTGAGATTCCAACCCTTAAAGGACACATCTCATGTTTTCAAAGTATACAGAATTATATGCATTTTGTCTTCCTTATGTTTATAGAAATTAATTGTAATAGTTCGTTCACTGAAGTATTGCGATAATTAGCCACAATACGGACTTAAATCTAAGCCCCGATTTCAAAAAGCCTAGTTAATTAGATAGGTAGTCATGTGGTACAGTGACGTCATATGCGACCTTCGTCGATCAACTTGTTGTAATAGTAGTGTTAGATATTTTTAAAAACTCGGGTTTTAGGGGCCCAATTTATTTACCGTGGATAACATTATTTTGATGTTGACAAATTCCCAAGTCTTATATCTTTTAGCCACCAGTGCATATGTCAAATAGCGACCCAAATGTAGCGAGGAAAGCGAGTATAAAATCTGCATAAATTTGCGAGTAAATAATGTTTACATGGGATCACTGTCTAAACACTGTTTGGTGATGCCATTTCTGTAAACAACTGTAATTATCGTTGTTGCTTTTCTAAAATAAACAGTGCAATTATTATTAAATTTATTTTTGGAGAAGTATATTATAAAAGGATTATATATCATTGACAACTAGGCCTACTGTCACAGGTGCATTTCGAAAAAAAAAAAAAAAATAAAAATGATCAATCTTATTGTGAAAATCACTATACTTTTAAATTATTTTATTCAATCAATTTTATTAATCATTATTTTTTGTTATCTACACGTTGTTACTTAGGAAGTGGGAGCGCGGCTTGCTGTTGTTGTAAATATGTACGCGTTCCTTAAAAAAAAATGAAAGCATTATAATTCAATTCAAAGTTGAGAAATATCATATTTTATTATTTATAATTGAAAGTTCAATTATCTTTTATATTATCTTTAAATTTCTTTTTTAAAACTACCAGTTGGTAGACACTGCTAGCAAAGTTCTGCCTATATGTTGTTACAAGGTGAAGGTCAGTTGGTGCAAGTGTGTATTGAATTTGAGAGCAGAACGGAAAGCATATGCAGTAGGCCTATATGTAACAGTACGAAGCTTCGATAGAACCATTTTCTCGCAGTTTATATACGTCCTTGTCCAAGTGCTTGTTTGAAAAAGTACAGGGACAAATTCTACTGGGGTTTTTTATGAAAAAGTCTTTGTGCCAACAAAAAATATTCACGTCTTGTCCCTCATACCTTCCTTCGAAAATTGAAAAAAACACAGTACAAATCATCTCTACTGACAGCAAGTACCCTTAAACGGCACAAAACACCCCAATGCAGTGTTATTTACAATCTGTTAATGTGATAATTGTTTGTTTGTCAATTAAATCTAATCTGTTTATGAAATGGCTAACAACTGTTTTCAAATCTTCTCGCTCGAGGTCGCTTATGACGTCACAGAAAATGGCGCGTAAAATATCGAAGAAAATATGCATATCGCAAGATTTGAATTTCATCGCTATCAAACTCGAAAACTACACAATCTATTTCTTTTAAAACACATGTAAAGTAGTTTTAGGTATGAAATGAATTAATTTTGCTGAAAAAATTCAAAAGTTTAGAAACATGCGATGTGTCCTTTAAAGCAAATATTATTAGTTACACAGTTAGTTAGTGACCTGATACGGAAAAATACATGGTGTGAAAAGAAAACCCGTATTGGGCGAGGCGAAGCCGAGCCCGATACGGGTTTTCTTTTCACACCATGTATTTTTCCGTATCAGGTCACTAACTAACTGTGTAACAAATTTATCACGTCGAAGACCTCTAACTGTATATGTGGGGGGGTCTATATCATACAACTTAGTCAAATGTCTTTCCTTTTGACAAGGCTGCAAGTCGAACCCGACGATAAATAAAATTACTCGCCCAATACGGATTTTACTCGCATGATACAGTTTTTTTCACGGCGTCATGTGACCAAGATCTGACCAATTAGATTTCAACAATTTTGTCTGAGGCATGATAAATTCTGGTATAATGCACTGATCACTAGTTTTTTATTCGTTGTTTTCCACCCCATTTGTCCCTCAAGATGAAAAAGAAAATTTAGAAAATACATTACACATCTAAAGGAAAACACCATTCGTCTCCCAAAAGATGATTTGGATACAGCCTAGATTGTACGCAGGACACTTAAGGTAACGAATGAACTCGGTATGATAATGAGATCATAATGAGCTGATACGTCATGACAGTTGCTCCGCCTTGATCAATCCATATTTGGATACACATACACAAACTCTAATTTTAGGATCATATAAAAATATATCGGAATATTGCCTTTATTCTACGCTTAAAATAAGTCAAATTTCCCTGATTTGATAACACATCACAAGGCATTATGATGAGAAATACCCCGGTGAAGTTTGTCGTATGGTTGGAATCAGCGTCTAAAATGCGCTTACTAGGCACATGGTAATGACGACGCGACGTTCAGAAGATGTCAGCTGTACAACTTTGAAATCGGAAAAATCAAGGTAAATTCTTGTAATTGAAATAATGATGTATGAATACCTGAAACTAAAGTTGTCAACAATGAAAGTAGACAACATTTACTGTGTTTTATACATTGACTCAATACTTTAGATGTAGTATATACATAGTTTGATGTTCCTTGTTTACATACTGCACACGTAGCCGACGCGATGTGTAGCATATATTAGGTGCACACACGCAAAATAGGCCTGTATGTTAGAGAACTGATGCTCAAATGGTACCAGTTGTTGTTTGTTTATATAAACATGATTTACATGAGTACAGGCGGGTATCTAGGCAGTAAAATCCACAGGCACCTAAAGTATGGATATTACATGTACTTACCCCCCCCCCCCCCTCTTTCTTTTGATTTTTTTCTTGCTATAATTTCTCTGAAATAAGTAAATTCCCTGTCTATCTCATCCTTCTTTCGATTCAAGTAATCCTTTCATGCTTTTTGTAAGCTTCTACCGGTATGATTCAATTTATTTATTGATCCACCAAGCATGTTGGCATACAATCATGTTACACAATATGAGATATGTATAATGATGACAAACTAAATATGCATATTTGTAAAGGCGTTTATATATATTTGGCATGTACATATGACGTCAAACTGTATATATAATTTAGTATTGCATGTATAACATTAGCAACCTATAATTTATTACAAAATTTGTGCTCATTTTTTTTTATACCCGGACAAGGCCAATCTCTAAAGCTTACAAAAAGTGTGAAACGATTACAGTACTTTAAAAATCGAAAAAGAAATGAGTTAGACCGGGAATCAACACATTTCAGATTTATCGCTGCAAAAAATATTTTCAAAAGGGGGGGGGGGGGGGGGCGCTAGTATCAGTGCATCAGGTATCTGTGGTAATATCTTGTACAAATGCACGTGTAACTACATTAATTTTGATGCTCTAGATTTACAGTCACATTTAATTTTATCAAGTACGTGACATAATAGAAAGAAAATAAACTTGGGATATTTTCGCTTACATTACAGGTTGAATAAATGGAAGAAAAATAAAAGACCCTGAATGCATACTGATTGCCCACATTTTTTATGTGTATTTGAGACCCTTCTTTAATACATTGAATGTTTGCGGCATATGTATTTATAATATGAGATAATGCTATTTACAGATTTGCATGATACCAACAAGAATGTGAACTTTTCAAAGAGCATGATATTTCCAATTTTCCACATCTCTAGACCAGTGACCACAAATGTACATACAAGGTAATTTTTACAAACTTTAAATAATCCAATCAGGCACTGGATATACATAAATATAGGCATTATTTACATCTAGTCAATATTAATTTCTTCCAAATGATAAATAAGAGAAAATTCATATGAAGCATGTTTTGATATTGCTGTATGGTATGAAATTTGAATGTTTTTATGTTATAATGCACATATAAACTTGAACACTTAGACCTACAGTATTGTGTTTTAAATATTTTTGACTGGCAACTTTCATCTTTTTTCCATTTAGTACCCACAGATGACAGCCATATTGACTCCAGTAGATAATATTCATCTCCATCAGCTGGTTACTACGCTGTACATAGTGGTCAAACCAGGATATCCACTAATTGCATTCAGTGATGTGAATTGTCATCTACATTTGTGCTTATTAACTTTAGTAAACTGTCAAGGTTTAATATAAAAAAAAATGACTGCTGAAAAAGCATCTAATCTTGTGTTCTATGAATGTTTTCAATTAAACACAAAACAAAATGAGAAATAGTTTTATTGAAACTTAATTGAATTCACTTTGAATTACTTTGCATTGACTGAGTACTTCAATTTTAATCTTTCTACATTTTCATGGTCAAGTGATAAAAAGTATTTGAGAGTGAAGGGGGGGGGGGGGGGGTGTCATATGAAGTAAAAGATTGACACTCATTTGGTGAACTAGATATTTTACACACTGCAGCCACTTATCTTTATTTTCAATAATGAATTAAGAATATGTCTTAAAACTGGGAAAACAACCCCCTCCCCAAGTAGTGGAGGAGTATGTGTCACTTCTGGTTTTTCCCAGTAGCTAGATACACATTTTGTTGAAAGCAATTTTGATTTTCAAGTTGTCACCTTAAACTATTTCTAAAAGAAATCCAACTTGAGTCGTTAAGTATTCCCACGGATTTTTTTTTTATATACACAGTGATATAA
>NC_079169.1:21538114-21575614 GCF_947568905.1 Ostrea edulis
GAGAGAGAGAGAGAGTTAAAAGATTAAAACTAAAGTAAATGTTTCTTGGTTAAAATACATTGGTTGTCCTGCGTACATGTATTATGTATACGTTTACATAATAAATTGTAATTTTCCCGCTGTGTTACTTCCCTTTCCAGTATCTAATTTTGGATCAATATTCTACATCAGTGCTGCGTTTGAATATTAATTAGATAGCGTGTTTACATGCATATCGAAGATAAAACTGGATGGCGGTAAGAGGAAAATAAATGTATTGTGATACCATGAGATTATTTGAAAGCTTTGAACAAGGCTTTATCTAAAAATCACTGTCCAAATCTTGAAATATTCTTGAACAATACACTGAACTCGAGAAAAAACACAAATAAACAAAGTGCAGGGGTAGGTTTTCATCTTGCGGGCCATTTTTAACTTATTTGCAAGCGGATGATCCAATTTGGACAGTGAATACTCGATTCTGTGAAACTTATTCTTTTCTATCATATCATGTTTTTATTGATTTATGTACAGCTGGCTGTGCGCCGTGTCGATTTATGATCATCTATTTGCGTCTTGTATAATCTGGTCAAATGACGTCATATGACCCTTGACATCTTAAGTAAACATGCGAAGTGAAAGTACAGGAGGCGTATATATGTTGTGGTACTTGAAAAGTGTCTTTAGTTTTTTAATATTAATAAATGACCTACACCCAAAACAATAGGATATAAAGCTTCATTTTTCTGAATAATTCTTAAACATGACCTTAAGTCACACGCGTAAGAGGAGTTCTGGGAACCAGGATTTTCTATAGAAAAACATTGTTTTTCAACCCCCAATTGGCCCCCCCAGGGTGAAAATGAAAATTATAAAACTTATTGCATATCTACAGGACACCAGCAATCATCATTCAAAAGATGATTTGACTATTGTATAAAAAAAAAATTGGGGGGGGGGGGGGCTCTTTTAAAATATGATTTTAGAAAAAACCATTTCTTCTTCTTATTTTTTCTTTGCCCCCAAGATAAAATAGTAAATTCTGAAACCTTACTGTGCATGTACAGTACACCTACCTATCATAATCCAAAAGATTAATTGGTTACTGCTTAAAATAAAAGAGGAGTTTGAGGAAAAAATTGTGTGACAGACGGACGGACAGACCAGGGTAACAACAGTGTAGTCAAACTTTGTTTATAATGTGCGGGTATAAAGAGAAACCTGACCAAAATTTAGTTATTTGTACCCTGATCCTCTAACACAGGAACCATGAGTTTTACCATATGCCTACAGATGTCATCAATGTCCTTTGTGATATTTGTCGCAGACATTTGACATTTTTCAATGAGAATTATTGAATACAATCAATATGTTCCCAATTATGGGAAAAGGCCCCCACTAACAATTAAGTTGATAATGATTATCATCCAAAAGTCAGTAACTTTTACAAAGCTTCATGTGTAAATTATAAGCATTATTAGGGTCCTTCAGTGGATGGGTGACCTTTAGTGATCTGAGCCTATGGATACATGCATCCGCTACTGAATTTAAAATTCATACGTGAACTTTTAACAATGGGTTACAGATCAATTTAGAGTTAGGAGTTTTCTTGATATATTTTTGAAAGAGTTATAGACCAAACTTAGCAAATTTCAGGATTTGACAGTTATCTAGACCTTTTTGGCTACCCCTGCAGCTATCAAACTAAAAGTTTATTTATCAACCTGTATCATTAGGTTAGAGATCATCTTTTATGACCTGCTTTTGAAAGGTATTGACCTTGAAGTTGGCATATGATACCAGAAAGCTGGAACCTTTGTGATGCTTGCCATCACAATTTAATGTTATCTAGTTTCTTTTACAATCAGTTTTTAACTCAGTGAGACATCAAACTTGTCACACAATTCTAATGAGGAGAGAAGCTTTACCATTCCTGTTCCTTCAGTCAGTGACTTGATAGGACTTTACCATTCCTGTTCCTTCTGTCAGTGACTTGATGCTAGGGCAGCTAAGGGCTTTACCATTCCTGTTCCTTCAGTCAGTGACTTCAATACTAGAGCAGCTAAGGGCTTTACCATTCCTGTTCCTTCAGTCAGTGACTTCAATACTAGAGCAGCTAAGGGCTTTACCATTCCTGTTCCTTCTGTCAGTGACAGGTCAGTGACAGGGCAGCTACCTGTAAGGGCTTTACTATTCATGTTCCTTCAGTCAGTGACTTCAATGCTAGAGCAGCTAAGGGCTTTATGGTTCATTTACTGTTGTGAATATGCAACATTTCTTGTAAAATTCTTCTAAAGTTATGGACACTAAACATCTAAACTATAAACATCTGGCACAGATTTATGATGCATTGGGGACATCTACCAAATCTGAAATTTCTGGTCACTGGATCAAGAGTTTGGGCCCCATAATATGGCTGTATGGATGAATCATCTAGTGAAAACAAAATTATTTTTAAAGATCTTCTTTATGCCTGAACTTAGTATAAATTTATAGCAATAGATCCTGTAAGCAAGGATTATATGTTGTAGAGGAATCTCATGCCTGTCTACATGTCCGTTCGAATTCCCCCCACGCCTACTGCATCAGCAGGCAACGTGATAAAGAGACTGTCACATCAGAAATAGCCTGTATGATTCAAGATATAATTGGCACAGAGGCAGCTCAACTCCCACCAGATGATGTGTAATGATTGCATCATAAATCTTTTCTGTGGGTCTGAAGGATGGAGTCATTATACCATCAACATGCAACGTTTCTTATATGACTGCAGATTCTTATGCAACCATTAAGGCCTATATAGGCCTCTTGTTTATTTTGAAGCTAAAAAATGTATAGCCATATTTAACCATAAAGCTTAGAATTTGACAGTTTATAGTTATTAGCTCACCTGAGCTGTAATTTCAAGTGAGCATCCTTTGTCAAATTTGTTATCAGTTGTTGTACCAATTTCTTCTCCAGAACTCCTAGACCATTTTTGATAAAACATGTTAAAAAGTGTTATTACATGTATATGAAAAATATTCTAGGTTTTTTTTTCAAGAATTACAAAGGAAGAAGATTATGATATAGTGAAAGTAGCTAGGGTAAGGTGCCTAAAAATGCTCTGAATTAGAACAAATTTACTAGAAAAGCCAAAACTTATTTTTTTTTTTTTTTTTTTTTTTTTTTGCTGCATTGAGTATTCTGTTGGGAAAGTGTCCTAGGGTCATTCCAAACTCTATTTCATGATTTTTGCAATATATTTGAAACAATTGAGGTCTGGAACCCTAAACCATACATATTCCTGCTGCACATATCAAGAAGCATTGAGTCTTCTGATGTGCATGTGTCCTGAGGTTATCTCAACCCCCATCATTTTTGGATTGTTCAAATATCTTTAAAATGGTTGAGATTCCAACCCTTAAAGCAAATATATTCTGGCACAATGCACTGCATGATCACAAGGTTTTTGTTCGTCATTTTTCCACCCCATTTGCCCCTCAAGGTGAAAAAGAAAATTCAGAAAATACATTGCACATCTAAAGGACAAATGATGATTTGGATACAGCTTAAAATATAAGCGGAGTTCTGGGAACCAGAATTTTCTATAGAAAAATATTGTTTTTCAACCCCCAATTGGCCCCCAGGGTTAAACGGAAAATTATAAAACCTTATTGCACATCTATAGGACACCAGCAATCATCATTCAAAAGATGGTTTGACTGCTGTATAAAATGTATGAGGAGTTTGGGAACCAACTTTAAAATTTTTATTTTTTTTAGAAAAAAAAAACCATGATTTTTTTTCTGCCCCCAAGATGAAATGGAAAATTCTGAAACCTTACTGTGCATGTACAGTACACCTACCTATCATAATCCAAAAGATTAATTGGTTACTGCTTAAAATAAAAGAGGAGTTTGAGGAAGAAGAAAGTGTGACAGATGGACGGACAGACCAGGGTAACAACAGTGTAGTCAAACTTTGTTTATAATGTGCGGGTATAAAGAGAAACCTGACCAAAATTTAGTTATTTGTACCCTGATCCTCTAACACAGGGACCATGAGTTTTACCGTATGCCTACAGATGTCGTCAATGTCCTTTGTGATATTTGTCGCAGACATTTGACATTTTTAATGAGAATTATTGAATACAGTCAATATGTTCCCAATTATGGGAAAAGGCCCCCACTAACAATTAAGCTGATAATGATTATCATCCAAAAGTCAGTAACTTTTACAAAGCTTCATGTGTAAATTATAAGCATTATTAGGGTCCTTCAGTGGATGGGTGACCTTTTTGAAAGAGTTATAGACCAAACTTAGCAAATTTCAGGATTTGACAGTTATCTAGACCTTTTGGCTACCCCTGCAGCTATCAAACTAAAAGTTTATTTATCAACCTGTATCATTAGGTTTGAGATCATCTTTTATGACCTGCTTTTGAAAGTTATTGACCTTGGAGTTGGCATATGATACCAGAAAGCTGGAACCTTTGTGATGCTTGCTATCACAATTTAATGTTATCTAGTTTCTTTTACAATCAGTTTTTAACTCTGAGACATCAAACTTGTCACACAATTCTAATAAGGAGAGAAGCTTTACCATTCCTGTTCCTTCAGTCAGTGACTTGATAGGGCTTTACCATTCCTGTTCCTTCAGTCAGTAACTTGATAGGGCTTTACCATTCCTGTTCCTTCTGTCAGTGACTTGATGCTAGGGCAGCTAAGGGCTTTACCATTCCTGTTCCTTCTGTCAGTGACAGGGCAGCTACCTGTAAGGGCTTTACTATTCATGTTCCTTTAGTCAGTGACTTCAACGCTAGAGCAGCTAAGGGCTTTATGGTTCATTTACTGTTGTGAATATGCAACAATTCTTGTAAAATTCTTCTAAAGTTATGGACACTAAACATCTAAACTATAAACATCTGGCACAGATTTATGATGCATTGGGGACATCTACCAAATCTGAAATTTCTGGTCACTGGATCAAGAGTTTGGGCCCCATAATATGGCTGTATGGATGAATCATCTAGTGAAAACAAAATTATTTTTAAAGATCTTCTTTATGCCTGAACTTAGTATAAATTTATAGCAATAGATCCTGTAAGCAAGGATTATATGTTGTAGAGGAATCTCATGCCCATCTACATGTCCGTCCCCCCCCCCCCCCCCCCCCCCCCCCCCCCCCACGCCTACTGCATCAGCAGGCAACGTTATAAAGAGACTGTCACATCAGAAATAGCCTGTATGATTCAAGATATAATTGGCACAGAGGCAGCTCAACTCCCACCAGATGATGTGTAATGATTGCATCATAAATCTTTTCTGTGGGTCTGAAGGATGGAGTCATTATACCATCAACATGCAATGTTTCTTATATGACTGCAAGATTTTCAAGCAACCATTAAGGCCTTTATAGGCCTCTTGTTTATTTAGAAGCTAAAAAATGTATAGCCATGTTTAACCATATTAAAGCTTAGAATTTGACAGTTTATAGTTATTAGCTCACCTGAGCTGTAATTTCAAGTGAGCATCCTTTGTCAAATTTGTTATCAGTTGTTGTACCAATTTCTTCTCCAGAACTCCTAGACCATTTTCAATAAAACATGTTAAAAAGTTTTATTATATGAAAAATATTTTAGTCTTTTTTTTTAAAGAGTTGCAAAGGGAGAAGATCATGATATATATACTGAAAGTAGCTAGGGTAAGGTGCTTAAAAATGCTCTGAATTAGAACAAATTTACTAGAAAAGCCAAAACTTGTGAAAGTTTTTTCCTTCAAAACTTGGTTGGTCAGAATCTGTTCAAAATTTTGCAAAGGATTAATATACACATTACATGTAAATATATGTACAGTGGAGCCTCGTTAATCCGGACACTTTGGTTCCCAGCAAAATCGTCTGGATAAATGAAGCGTCCGGATAATTGAATCGCATATTTTCTATCTTTACATAAGTAACCAGTATGTGCCTACTTTATTGATGCATAGTGAATTAAACACATTCTATCATTGGATTGGACCATTTGCATTAGTAAATAAATTATGATAATGTTAATATTTGCATGTATTTCAAAGCACTAAAATTTAATGTACGTGTTCAGTGTATTTGCCTATGCTTACATTGTACATACATATGATCCCTACAAATACATTGTAAATATACGAAACTGTGTACCGTATGCACCAACACAAATAATGAAGCACTTTATGTAACTATAAGTAAATAAATCATTAGTAACTAACATAATCATTTACACTTCAAACATTTCATCACATTTTTACTTCTTAAAGAGGCCGGTAATTTCCATCTAGCTGTCACGGTTCACGGGTTCGGCGGTCTGTTAAAACAATCTTCATCGTCCAAAGTTGATATAAGAATTTCGTGATTATCATGTCAGTTGACAACATTCTCTAACAAAAATTCAATCTGCCAGAGTTTATATTTCTTATTCTATAATTATCCAAGACAATATCGGGAGAACAAAATCATTTAAGCTCGTAATATCAAGACCTACTTCAGCTTTGATCTAGTCACACGCACCTATTATTTTTATGATGCGATAATAACGTAACAAAACTCGGGTGAAACTAACATTACAGGTACATACAAAATTTAATTGTCATTTTCCTTAAAATGGTAATTTTCTCACTTCTACCCAAAGTTAAAAAATTCAAAGCAATAAAGCTTTACAACATCGCAACAAGAATCAATCGTACATAGGTACATTCTACATGCGTGACATTCTAAACGTTAAAACCTTATACTAAATATACATGTGCATGAACATACATGTATATTTCACGCCAATCAACAGTATAAAATCCAGAATCTAGAAGTATAATCTACACTCTTTAGATTTGATAAAGCCTATATCAATTTACGAATTAGTACAACTGATATATGTGCAGCAATTTAAAAAAAATTATCATTACAGCATGATGTTGAATTTATTAATACTATTAGGGTATTGATCAAGATTATAAAATAATATGCTACAGATTTATTTACAAAATTCAACACTACACGCAATAAAGATCTTATGTGCGAAAATTGGCAATACAATGTTTCGATCGGCACGTGCTATCTAACGGACTTATCATCACACACCACCTAACTGGAGGGAGGTGTTGACAGGGTACAGATAATCGCTTCAATTAGACAGTTTGGCGTGTTTTCTTTATAATTTATGCCATGCTAAAATTGTCTGACACAGACCTTCCCTAAACAAAATTACCGTCCGGATTAATGGTACAATTTTCAATGCATTATAACGTTTTGTAGTAAAAAGTGACCGTCCAGACCCGGAACGCGAATTTCCAGATAAATGATGCAAAATAATTTATAAAAATTCCGTTCCCTAGAAAAATCGTCCGGAAGGTGAAGCGTCCGGATTAATGGCGTCCGGATTACCGAGGCTCCACTGTATATTGAAAATCTTTTTAAAAAATTCTAATGAGATAGATATAATACAAATAAGCTTTAAGGATGCGTAGAATAAGAGGAATGTGAATTAATTGTTTAATTTATTATCTTAGCTCCACCCAGAACCTCATGGGTGGGGCCAAAACTGCCCCCCCCCCCCCCAAAAAAAACCGCCAAATTTTCAAAAAATCTTTTCTGCACTCCCACACATGTAGGAGAAAATCAAATGCATGGTTATGCAGTCCATGAAGCCCTCTACTATCATTGCAAAATTCATGGCTCCTGGGTCAGGGGTTCAGGCCCTAGGGTGGGGCTTATATGGCCATGTAGTGAAAATGTATTAAATCTAAGAAAATCTTCTTCTCTACTTCCTTATATATAATTATCACAATTACTAAGTTTGGTTGTTTGATATTCCTACAACACTTTTACCTGACCAACAATTGTACAATTCTCTGTATGTATAAGTTTATATACATTGTTTATTGTATTGATACTTTGTAATGCTTCATACATCTGCAGTTGTCGTACGTGATTTTCCTGGGATTATACAGCTACATTCTCCTGGTGAAGTTCTCGAAAGACGTCACAGAAGAAGAAATTATCCTTATTATCTGGGTGTTCAGTATATTCGCTGAGGAGGTCCGACAGGTAGACAAAACAAAATAATATGTTGCTAAGAAACATATTGTAGATCTATTTATTGCCATTAATGCTTATAAATACTGGTGCGTATATGCAGTTGCTTAACAACTGATAGCATGGAAATGTATCAGGTCTTTGAAAATAAAAATATCAGATGAGGCTATTTTTATGGACCCTATATATTTCTAGATTATCGCTGTAAGTGCTTATGGATCATGACTACATAATGAATTTACCCTGTTTTTCCCTGTAAGTGCTTATGGATCATGACTACATAATGAATTTACCCTGTTTTTCCCTGTAAGTGCTTATGGATCATGACTACATAATGAATTTACCCTGTTTTTCCCTGTAAGTGCTTATGGATCATGACTACATAATGAATTTACCCTGTTTTTCCCTGTAAGTGCTTATGGATCATGACTACATAATGAATTTACCCTGTTGATGTTTTGAGACTAACACCTTAACTGCCGTTTGAAATAAATTCATATATACTCTGTACAAGCAGAAGATTTCAAAGACATAATAATGTACTACCTCACTGGAATTCATGTACCATTCCTCTGAAATACTTTTAGGTTTCAAATCATAGTTTAATAGTAAACTGGGCTGTGCCATGTACTGTAAGTTTGTGAAAACTTGTTCCTGAATACATCACTACATGAGTAATTAAGGATGGATTCTTGTCTTATATTGTTGGATGTGTTGCTAGGTTATATTTTGTAGTTTGGTATGCAACACCTATAATGTATACATTCTTTTGATACGCAGAAAAGTGGGTGCCACGTTTCTTTTTTTGTGTGTATGTGTGTAAATCTCGAGGTCATTTCAAGGTCACACTCTTCATACCAAACGACCCTGAAATTTCAGTAGAACAGATATACTTGTGATTCATTACAAATTTTGTCTTGATTTGCAACATAATCACATTATGAACATATTTTTGTCTGTTTGCAAAGCAAAATTATGAATGATATGGGCAAATTTAATGACAGATATAGCACACTGAGTTTTCTCTGATAATATCAGAATTTTGCACATTTGATCATTATTTTTGTCATACTTATCCTACTTTGATTTTTATGGAAGTTGTTATATACTGTAATAACACTGATGTAATGAGACACATAAAGACATGTATAATAAAGCGTGCATGGGTAACTGCAGCATTTAAGAAAGTAAAAATAATTTTCTCAAATTATTTTCCTTACTAGCAAGTTCAAGATATGATACAAATTTACTTTACCCGGTTTTGTCAGTTGAGACGTATATAGTTTTGAAAATGTTTTCTTGCTGTGATTTTGTTCTACTTGAGACAAGAGTCAGTGCTTTCAAATTTTTCAAGTGTGATATCAATTCAAGTAGAATACCTTTATGTAAATGCTGTTGCTTCCTGGAAAATACAGTCCCGTATAATATTAAGTTCCCCAGATCTTCTTTTATAGTGTTAAATGATGCAGCTGTATGTATAAGAAAGGCTGATTAACATAACATAACAAACTGTTATTACAAGATCCACATAACATAACAAACTGTTATTACAAGATCCACTTAACATTACAAACTGTTATTACAAGATCCACATAACTGAACAAACTGTTATTACAAGATCCACATAACTGAACAAACTGTTATTACAAGATCCACATAACTGAACAAACTGTTATTACAAGATCCACATAACATAACAAACTGTTATTACAAGATCCACATAACTGAACAAACTGTTATTACAAGATCCACTTAACATTACAAACTGTTATTACAAGATCCACATAACTGAACAAACTGTTATTACAAGATCCACATAACTGAACAAACTGTTATTACAAGATCCACATAACTGAACAAACTGTTATTACAAGATCCACATAACTGAACAAACTGTTATTACAAGATCCACATAACATAACAAACTGTTATTACAAGATCCACATAACATAACAAACTGTTATTACAAGATCCACATAACATAACAAACTGTTATTACAAGATCCACATAACATAACAAACTGTTATTACAAGATCCACATAACTGAACAAACTGTTATTACAAGATCCACTTAACATTACAAACTGTTATTACAAGATCCACATAACATAACAAACTGTTATTACAAGATCCACATAACATAACAAACTGTTATTACAAGATCCACATAACTGAACAAAATACATGCACATATGGGGCCTGTATATAATCTGATATGTTTGAATGATGACAAGAATCCATCCTTAAGAGAATCTACCTGTAATGCGTGTTCTCACTAAAAATAGCCCAGTATTGTACCTCCTTTCACAAAATCTTGTGCAGTGCCTATTAACATCTTCAAAAATAGTTATGTATTGTATTATGTACAGAGTATCCATTTTTGTAATAGTATGGTCCATATGTCTGTTCTGGCCTTCATGTCTCCATATGAGTGAAAAATTCTCGATAAATATACAATCAATCATTAAATTAAATTTTGGTAAAAAAAATAATAGGTGAAAGGTACAGGGCATGATTGCAGTTAGTATGAATAGAATATCATGGTGGAGTTGTGGATGACTCGCTGTACAGTCTGTGATTGTTGACAGGCTCATGCATATTCTGTACCTTAGGCCTGTTGTAATTTTACTATCCTTCAATGTATCAGAATTACTAACAGCCTTTGATTTTACTCTGAAATCCTCAGACTTTTATCATATACACTCATATTATAAATATACTGTACCATTTGCATGTTCAGTTATATATAATCTTATTTTTCTCTGTCCCATGATTTGATATTCTTGTCGAGGACACCTGTTAAAAATCTGTATTTATGCATGCATTGCAGTAACAGTCAGTCGAGTTAGATGGTACTAATTGTATATTTTTGATTTGCACAGTTGTTATCGCAGTATTCAATATATGAGAGAATTACAATATACCGCACGTCCACGAATCAAAATGCCCCACACGGCATCAACCCCAGTGCTTCCAATCACACTCAGAGTTTTCGAGGCAAAAATCACTCATTTCATCCCCCACAAAAGGTATTGCAGTTTTTATTAGGAGGAATAAATGCATTACTGTCAACTTTTTATTTTGCACATTTTTTCTTTTATTATTTGTTTTGAGTGCATTTTGAAATTGATTTCTTTCTATTTATCAAAATATTTTAGATGTTGCTTCAGAGTCGTTTATACTCTTTTTTTTCGAATGCCGCTTCAGTATTCTACTGCCCAGCACCCATAAGCTTTTAGTGTGTTTTCGTACATTGAAGTCCCAAATGACCACAAGCTTTTAATGTGGTTAGGATGCAAAGTGATATCATTTATCATATGTGTTACATACTATGTTGCTACAGCCAATCATGACTTTTTTGTCTTCTGCTACTCAGCTAGGTCTTGCAGTGTAAGCTTCCTATATCTATTGAGTCGTGATAGTGGTTTTTTGGTTTTATTTTTACAACTTCTACATGATTGCTTCTCCGCATGACTTCTTTTTTAATTTTAGGTGTGATATTTTCCATTACGCATAATAAGCATGTAGCTACATTTATATGTAGCATTCAGTATATGTAAGAATATGTAATTACTGTTACAAGATTAAAAACAAATAGCTGAAGTTGTCTCTCAAACTGATGACAAACAAAGCATGAATAGAGTACATTATTCATTAATATATTACTCTGTGGTGTACCTTAATTGCTTGATTATCCGCAATATTCAATACGCATCAAGTTCACACTGCCAATAATACAAAAGGATTAACTTCATCCAATACATCTTGAAATTAATTAACTTATTTAACTCACATTGAGTGTGAATGTGAGATGGATTAAATTGATCATTATAAAATTAAATGGACGTGTTCTATCTGTGTAATATATAGAATAAATACATAGCGATTGTACTTCTTGATTACATTTTAGAAATAATCGTAGAACATAACTTCAATTTCATTATTGAGGAAATCATTATTTAACCCACTTTTTTTTCAAAATTTTCTAAATCCAGGTTATATCAACCCTCTTAGCACCCAGAGTGGTTAAATTTAACCACCTTGGGAGTGGGTTAATTAGCGCTGTGTGAACAATGATGTTGTGAGTTTGAGTGATTATACCTTCTGAGACACCAGATGTTAACCAGCCCTTAGTGTTGCTTTCTGTGTGATGTGTTAATTGCTGTGTGTGATTTAACAATTAATAGTATGCAATTTCCAAGTTGCCCTTTAATTGTTTCCCATTGTTGAACTCTTGGGTTTCCCTGGTGAGACACAAAACATATTTTCATCCAAATGCAATCAGGTACAAAGCTTATTGTTGCATTCATATATGAATTGAAAGGAAACTCGACAAATTTAGTAAGTTTACGAGTATTTATGAGAATAAAACTTGAAATTGCACTTAGTCTATCTTTCTTTTTTAAAAGTTATAATCAATCAAATCGAAGAAGAAATAAATGATAATTACATGTTTAATTCAATGGCTAAATCCAAACCATTTCTTCTTGAAATGGTCAGTTTTATGTATACCTTGAACTGAAACAAAATACATGCTTTCCTAACATTTATTGTCATCTACACAAACAGTCTGTAATATATGTATACACTCTGTACCCACTCAAGCGTTCAATAGAATACTGAAGGTACCTCCAGTACAAAAGAGCTGGCTAATATCTCGGAAATTGCATATTAACTATAATATCATTGATTATCTTCATTTTTTTTTTTACTTAACTGTTGATGAGATGCTATTTGATATGTTTGTTAATAAACAATTTAACTTTTTGTGATGAGAGCTAGTTAATTGTAAGTATAGAAGACCCAATTTGGTTCCCATAATGTCAAGAATAAATGTGATGTTCAGTTTGTACATGTATTTACTCTTATTTAAGAAATGTTTGGGGGATAATGAAATGATATGGGGTAATTTATGCTTCAAAAATTTAAATTCCTAAGCATTTTCACAATTGAATCATGTTCATTGCACACATATTTTGCAACAGATATCATGCAATAGGATGTTGTCACGAAGTTTTAACTTGCATTAGCCATTTTATCCACCAAAATGATATTAAGTAAAAGAAATCAAATTTTACATTGGATCTGAAATTTAATTATTCCTCAATATCGAGGTCTGCTGGTTGTATAAGCTGATACAATGTAATTGATCTTTATATAATTAAAACCTTAATTGCATCATCAATAAGGTTTAAAATCCTATTTCTTTGCAATTAATTTTTTAAAAATATGTATGATATGCAAGATGTAAGAATGATAAAGATAGCTAGGTTATTAAAAGTTCATATAACCTTCAAGTTAGTGAAGTTTAATAAGAAATGAATTTCAGTTTTGAAAATACATGAGGGTGTATGAACTGTGACACTCCATGCAATCATACTTCATTACTCTACAATTTGTAAAGATATCAGAGGCAGAAACATTGGAAAAGCAATGATTAGTGTTTTTGGAAAGATATCGTCTGACAACTGCAACAGTGTGACTGCATGCATACAAATTGAATAATGCACATTATGAAATTTTGTTTGCACACACTGTTGCAGTTATGAGACTACATCTTTCAAAAAATGATAATTCATTGCTTATATTTATATTTTAAAACCTTTATTTTAATGTATATGCATTTTCTATCTATAATTTAAAATCCCCACCTGATCCTTTGGGTAATTATGATTAATGAAACAGCCACTGGACCAGCACACTTGATGTCATATAAAAAGAAAAGAGTGTGCAATATGCTTTAAAAATTTAATAATCCAACTGTTGAATTCATTTTTAATTAAATGTTAAAAACATTAAATCATTAACACAGTTGTACAATCTGAGCTTTAAGCATGCAGTTCATGTCTTTACAAACTTACCAAATTACAGGCATGGTCATGTTGTCACTTCAAGAACTGCATGAATGAAGAATTGTTAAAAAATCTCACATTTGGATTACTTTTATTGTATTTGGTTGGTAATATTACCACATTAGAGGCAAGATAAAGTTCTCTAGGCATCAAATGAGGTGCTTTAACGTTGACACTCTGAGACGGGTCAAGGGCAACAAAGCTTTGTTTTCATTCTTCACGCATGGGACAGATGTAGACACCATGCTCTCGAGTGTTCATACGCCTAACAGACTTCAGTGATTCAGTCTTTACAGTTATAAGCAGATATCATTAAAACTTTCTAACGCTTTTTATTGAAGGATTAAAAAATAAATGTAAATATGATATTACATTGTGTGAAAAAGATGGATATAATATGTCCACTTGTAATATAAATTACTGCATGATTATAACGAAGTGAATTTCATTTGTTGTTGATGAAATACAGGGGGGTGGGGGTGGATTGTGTGTAAGGAAGTACGATTTTCAAGCTGTGTATATAGTGCTTCATCATGGCTGTGTATTGTAACCATTGACGTATGTTAATAGATGATGTCCTCTTCAACAAAGACCTTCAATACCAAACTACACAGCTACATCACCGATCCCTGGAACATAGTGGACGTGGTGACCATCATTATGTTTATCGTGGGAATCACCTTGCGCTTCCTTCCCTACTCGTCCACGCTGGAGGCCGCCCGCTGTGTTATGGCCCTTAATCTGGTCATCTTCTTCTTTAGAATCTTGCATATATTCTCTGTTCACAAACAGCTGGGACCCAAACTAGTCATGATAGGCAGGATGGTGAGTACTTTTTGTGGGAGTTTTTAAAAGAGTGCTTTTAATAGCTGTTAACAACAGATATGCCAGCAGTATTAGTTGTCACCATTTAATGGGCTGTTGAATATTTTTCATATTGATGGGCAGTCGTGGAGGAACTGCCTGCTTCAGTGTATATTAATCTTCTATATACATGTATAACATTTTTGTATTAGTTCTAGCTATATGACACAAATTAATATTTGTCACGTCTGTATGCCCAAAAAACTGCTGTATCACACCGGAAACAGTTGTAATTCCTCTCAGAAACAGTTATATATCACACCAGAAACAGTTATATATCACACCAGAAACAGTTGTAATTCCTCTCAGAAACAGTTATATATCACATCAGAAACAGTTATATATCACACCGGAAACAGTTGTAATTCCTCTCAGAAACAGTTATATATCACACCAGAAACAGTTATATATCACACCAGAAACAGTTATATATCATACCGGAAACAGTTGTAATTCCTCTCGGAAACAGTTATATATCACACCAGAAACAGTTATATATCACACCAGAAACAGTTATATATCACACCGGAAACAGTTATAATTGCTCTCAGAAACAGCTATATATCACACCGGAAACAGTTATAATTGCTCTCAGAAACAGTTATATATCACACCGGAAACAGTTATATATCACACCGGAAACAGTTATATATCACACCGGAAACAGTTATAATTGCTCTCAGAAACAGTTATATATCACACGGGAAACAGTTATAATGAATGTCTTAATGAATTGAATTTTTTGGTTTTGTTGTTTAGAAATGTTATAATAACATATATTACATGACGTTGTCAGGTGGCTATACCAGAGTGCATACCCCTCAGTGACAGGAAAGCCCTGGGGCGTTATGTCGCCCTCTGGCTACGGCATTATAGGCAACATAACACACCAGGGCTTTCCTAGCTGTCATCTCGGGGCAAATATTCTGGTACGACACCCTTGAAGTCATGTGATATATGTATAATTATTTTTCTGCCTACAGTTGATGGACCTGCTGTACTTCATCATTATCCTGATGGTCTTTGTTGTCTCCTACTCCATAGCAGCTCACTCTATCATGTTCCCAAACACAGACCTCAGCTTCCTTCTTGTCTATAATGTCATGAGGATGGGCTATTGGAACCTGTATGGAGAACTTTTCTTGGAGGACATTGAGAGTAAGTTTGTGTTTAAATATTCCTTTTGTGCAATCTTAGTTTGTATATGTACATGTTATTTGTGCTTTCTGATCGGAGCACATAATTCTGTTGTAATAGTATAGCTTAAACTTCATGTAATCAAGAGGAAACCTCACAAATGACCGAAACTTTGTGCTTTGAATTAACCTGCCCTCTTTTAATACCAGTAATAGTTATTAATTTTTTTTTCACACAGCTAAATGACCCCTTGATGTTTTAAACTTAAATTTGCAACCTTAACCTTATAGTTAAGGTCAGATTGTTTTAGCATAATCATGAATCTGATAATCTCATTACCAGAGGAGGAGCCAGACTGTACATTTGACCCCCTTTTATATGGTAATGATACGCTGCCTCGGTGTCCTACTGCTGTCAGTCATTATGCAGTGCCAATTCTGATGGGATTTTATGTTCTATTTTGTAACATACTACTCCTTAACCTTCTCATTGCCATGTTCAGGTAAGTGTAGCCAGCGTCATCGTTTGTGTATAACAGCTCAGATTGATCATTGTATGGCAATGATTCATGACTGGGCTCGTATTAAAGGTCGAAAGATCATACATACCAACCACCGAAACAATTTTTATTTTCGAATTTTTAAAGTCTGAATATTTTTATTTATATCAACTTTTAACTGCCAGCCATTGATAAAAAAAAAAATTTGAATGATCTATCATTTGTTAACCATATGCAAATAGTAATCACCCCCACCTGACCCACCACCTCATCCAAAAGGCAGGAATAATATTTTTCAGTAAAAGCAATACAGCTCAGGAGAATTGAATGTAGAGGTTAAAGGGTTTCTTGTTTACAAGTATTGCCATGTTTAGTTTGATTTGTTACTGTAGAAGTCTTGAAGAATCATTAATGTTCTGGAATTAATTTGGGAGTTTTTGGCTTTTAATTGGTGAAAACATCTTCCAACTTTCCAAATATGTATGCCTAGCAGGTGCTCCTCTGGGTTCCCTTTAGAAAGTTGTTTCGTTATATTACTTTATTAGCTCACTGCTATAACCTTTGAATGTTAAGATTTAAGGAAAGATTTATTTTTAGCCGAGTTGCAACGAAGTTGAACTCGGCTATTGGTTTGGTGATGCGGGCAGACGGGTGGGTGGGTTAAAATTGGCGGGCGGTTGTTTGGGAATATTATGCTATATAACCTGGATTGGGTCAGTTTATACTTTAAAATCCACAAAGCGGATTATAAAAAGGGTATGCTGACCGAAAGCAGGCACATGTACATTGTAAATCATGCTTATAAGGAACATGCATGGTTATAAAAAATTTATGCTTATTGCAAAATGATATTTATTCTCCAATGAGAGGAAAATAACGAAAATTTTATTGTACATACCGATGTTTATTTATAACGAACTGTCTTTTGCTGGCTCTGGACTATTGCTATAATTGCATGTGTATTACTATGATATACCAAAATACCAAAATTGAAATCATTCCTAACTTATGAATTAATACAAAAAGACAAAACTGCAAGTCTTCATTAATTTATAAAAATGTGAATAAACATTGATAAATTACAAATCACTTTAACAGTACCCACAAAGAACTGTCAGTGTTGAGCTGTGAAGGCAGCCATATTAGTTATACAGTCATAGCTGTATTTTATTTATGTGATATTGATAGTGGCATTTGCAATGAATCTTCAAAACAGGAAATTTGTGTAGGCTTCACTTAATATAATGTTTACTTTGCTAACTTTTAAAGTTGACTTTGAAGTCGCATTGACAGAAAGTATGTGGAAAATTACTTACTTTTAATATCGCACGAAACAAGTTTTCAAACCAGAAAAATGCATTACTTTGAGTATTGTTGCCAATTAAATCTGACATGGTAAAATATAAGCAAGTCGCTATTTGCTGTCCTCATGCATGCAGGTCAATGTGATATGATGTCATCTGGTAAACTGTGACATATTTTATGCTTTGAGAGGCAGATCAAGCAATTTTCCTTCCAGCGATAAATGCATTTTGGAATGAATCTGAGCAGAATTTTCATGTGCTTAACATACATGTTTCATTATTTCTAATATGATATCGTTATTTTTTATACCTCATTATTTTGTGTACAAGGACAGTAATGCCTTGTTTGACACTGGCATCTTGTTTTGTATTAGTTTATCCCATTAATCTTAATAGGTTATGATTTAACAGTACTGCAATGTAAATCAAAATGAAGAAAAAAATAGTGTCATACAATATTCCAATCTAATTAGCATATTTCATTTCACAAACATTTTGGCAATTACGGATTATTTTTTCAAACAATATATTCCAACACATGTTTGTTCTAACAAAGAGGTCGGGCCCTGATTGGAGAAAAATTGTAAAAATTATTTTAGATGAATTGAAATCTGTAAGGATTAAAAATCTTTATTTTTATTGATGTATGTATATATACATGTATATAATATTGACATTTTACTCGCAAACTTTTTATAAAAGTTCTTTGCACTTTTATTAATTCAAAATACATGTGAGATCTATATGGCAAGCTGTTTTACTATTTATTCGAAGAAGAGATATCTCTTTAACTTTGAGAGATATCTCTCTAATTTAAAGAGATATTTCTTACTTTGAAGAGATATCTCTTAAAGTTATAGATATCTCAACGTTGAGAGATATCTCTTTTAAAAGGTTCAGAGATAATCTCTCAACTTTGAGATATGTCTCTTAACTTTAAGAGATATCTCTTTAAAGGGACTGATTCACGATTTTCCCCAAAATTTTCTTTTTCACTTTTAATAATCAAAATTTACTGTCTAATGTGTTTAAAAGATTTCACATAAAAATTAAGATTATACATTATCACAGAAGCTCATTTTAGAGAGTTTATAATTTGTTTTGTAAACAAAGATTGCGGTATGTTATTGTTTACGAAATTTTCAATAGAAATGTATATCGATTTAAGTTTATCATATCTTTCATATTTCAAGCATTTTAAGGATTAATAGAATCCTTCATTAGTACGAGTGTGGGATAGGGAAATTCCACCGAGGGGACAAGATTCGCAGTCTAGGACGAGGCTTTGCCGAGTCCAAGACAGCGAATCTTGTTCCAGAGGTGGAATTTCCCTATCCCACACGAGTTAATAATGAAGGATTATTTTTCTCACATTTTACCTACAGTTTAGTGCATAAATTTAGGAGCTTTGAGAAAATTCTAAATTATCAAAATCCTCATTTGAACTTTGATGCAAAAACTAATTAGATAGGCAGAAAAGGCATACCCGAAAATGGTTTACACTGTAAGTGTAAACTAAAAAAAACTAAGGATGTTCACCAGAAAGCTATATACATTAAAATTTAAAGATAACAATGCAACATATTTTTGCTTCATCGTGTAAAGTAAATCTTCACCGTGTAACGTAAATCATAGAAAATATATGACGTCACAATCAAATGACGTCGCAGCAGTGCGAGACAGAAAAATCTCACATGGGTATAGTCTATCTCACACTGGTGATAATGTGAGAAAAAATATGTCATCTAAAAGTTAAAATTTGTGACTACGCAAAATTAAGATGCTTTATATTACAAAATCAACATTTCACTTGTTGGTTTGTTTACATAAAAAGACTCGAGTCTTTGTTTATATAACACAGATTCAAGGCTAAAATATTGCTTTAATTCTTGCATTCAGAAGGTCAAAATTTTGGCTGTCAACATTAAATGAGTTATATCTTTAATGTTTAACATCAAAAATGAAAATTATTTTTATCAAAAATCGTGAACCAGTCCCTTTAAAGCAAGAGATATTTCTTTAGATTAGAGAGATATCTCTCTTAGTTTGAGAGATATATTTTTCACTTAAAAAGATATCTCTTTAAAATAAAGAGATCTTTCTTAAAGTTTCACTTTAAGAGATATCTTTATAAGATTTTGAATGAAAGATATCTCTTAACAGAAATGATATCTCTTTCTGAGTTCAAGAGAGATATCTCTCTAACTGAAAGAGATATTAATCTTTATTTTTAAAAATTATTTTTAAATGCGCAGGGAATGCTCTCCAGAGCGGAAGCACGCCAAATTTGTGTTACATGGCATAAGTTGGAAGTGACAATTAAGATGCAGGCATTTTTGGCTTTCGATGGCAATGCATGTATGAATGAAAAATACAAACATGTTATACATATAGACTATTTTTTATTTACTTTGTCAAACAAATCTACTAAATCTACTGTTTAACATGGTAGAGACAACATACTCTACATGTTCATGTGCACGCGAGGTTACGTCATACAAAAGGGGAAAGTCATATACAGGAGTAACCATTGTAATCAATTTATTAAGATAAGGTGATCTCTTTAACTTTAAGAGATATCTTTAAGTTAAAGAGATATCTATTACATTTTCTGAAAGAGATATCTCTTTAACTTAAAGAGATATCTCTTTAACTTTAAGAGATATCTCTCAAAGTTAAAGAGATATATCTCTTTTTTGTGTAGATATATAGTAATACGGCTTGCCATAGAGATCACTAGCAAGGTAAAGTCAGACGAGTATTCATGTGGCCCATTGTTAAGTTTTGAAAATCTGTGAAGTTTGTGTAAATGTAAAACATAAAAGATTATATATGAATGTAAGGGCCAAATTTGGTCACAATATAAACTGACTTTATATTTGCACACTTTATTTTGATAAAGGACACATGGTCAACTTTATGATGTATCCTATTTTGGGGGAAAATAAGTCTTGAGATATGAAGGCATAAATGTTCAAGGGTTTCCCAGAATTTAACAATTTTAATGACAATTCCATATTTTCCTTTCTGCAAAACTTTGTAACCTTAAGTTTCATATTGTTTTTCTCAAAGATATATGTCATTGATAGAAATATCAATCTTTTTCATGCAGTCACTCAATTTTTTTTTTTCAAATAAATAACAAATATTCGTAACTTTTTGGTTAAAACAAGGAGAATTAAGTTCTTGGTTTTGTGTAATAAGAACTGCATATGAAGAAAAAATTTCATTAAGCTCAAAAGTATGCAAATTATACTTGCCCATTCTATGTAGTCCTTTAAAAATTTGAAACTTGCATGTAGAACGTACTGAATGTTTTAACTTGTTGAATTGATAATTACAGTTACACATTCGAGATTACACAAATGGATACTGACAGTATTTGGAAATTCATGAGGTTTAATACGATTCGGGAATACTGCGATCGCACGCCACTGCCTGCTCCATTTTGTCTCATTTCACACTTCTATTTATTGTTACGACATATTTGTCGTGAATGTTGTAAGGGGAGGAAAAATGAAATAAACAGTTTGAGTAAGTTTTAAAAAAAAAATAGCTGAAATGTAATCTTTTGTTCATATTTTCAGCTTCATATCTTGTGTTCTTTTTAAAAAGCACGCTTCTTTATATAATCCATTGCCTACTTTTTTCCCTTTGGGTTCATATACTGTATACAGACTTATTTCAACTGTAGTTTATATAAAGACTCTATTTTACGATTTTGACATTTACTGTAAAAATAAAACCTGCATGCATGCAGTGAGTTACAATGTAGCCATATAAGGTTGGACGTAAAAGCAGTAAAATTTTAAAACTCTAAAAGTAAACTGAAATCTTGGAAATTTGCAGCTGTTTACAAATTAAAACACATATATACAAACAATGGATGCTTTTCTATTTTCCCTTTTCCATAAATTTCTTTCAAGCTATATATGCATGCTTTGTGAAATTGATTGTGAAATTTATTAGAATATTTATTTGCTTTTGATGTGCATGCAGAAAAACAGGAAACAAAATCGGCAAAATGAACCAGTGAACCTTATGTAGACCTCTTTATCACAGGCCTTATGTAGACCTGTTTAATTATCACAGGCCTTATATAGACCTATTTATCACAGGCCTTATGTAAAGCTGTTTAATTATCACAGGCCTTATGTAGACCTCTTTATCACAGGCCTTATGTAAAGCTGTTTAATTATCACGGGCCTCATGTAGACCTGTTTATCACAGGTCTTATATAGACCTCTTTATCACAGGCCTTATGTAGACCTGTTTAATTATCACAGGCCTTATGTAGACCTGTTTATCACAGGTCTTATGTAGACCTGTTTAATTATCACAGGTCTTATATAGACCTGTTTATCACAG
The DNA here is from genome assembly GCF_947568905.1 of Ostrea edulis. Classification (NCBI taxonomy): domain Eukaryota; kingdom Metazoa; phylum Mollusca; class Bivalvia; order Ostreida; family Ostreidae; genus Ostrea; species Ostrea edulis. The sequence goes on from NC_079169.1 coordinate 21,560,162, forward strand.
GCCTTATGTAAAGCTGTTTAATTATCACGGGCCTTGTGTAGACCTGTTTATCACAGGCCTTATATAGACCTCTTTATCACAGGCCTTATGTAAAGCTGTTTAATTATCACGGGCCTTGTGTAGACCTGTTTATCACAGGCCTTATATAGACCTCTTTATCACAGGCCTTATGTAAAGCTGTTTAATTAGCACAGGCCTTATGTTGACCTCTTTATCACAGGCCTTATGTAGACCTGTTTAATTATCACGGGCCTTATGTAGACCTGTTTATCACAAGCCTTATGTAGACCTGTTTAATTATCACAGGCCTTATGTAGACCTCTTTATCACAGGCCTTATGTAAAGCTGTTTAATTATCACGGGCCTTGTGTAGACCTGTTTATCACAGGCCTTATATAGACCTCTTTATCACAGGCCTTATGTAAAGCTGTTTAATTAGCACAGGCCTTATGTTGACCTCTTTATCACAGGCCTTATGTAGACCTGTTTAATTATCACGGGCCTTATGTAGACCTGTTTATCACAAGCCTTATGTAGACCTGTTTAATTATCACAGGCCTTATGTAGACCTCTTTATCACAGGCCTTATGTAGACCTGTTTAATTATCACAGGCCTTATATAGACCTGTTTATCACAGGCCCTATTTAAAGCTGTTTAATTATCACGGGCCTCATGTATACCTCTTTATCACAGGCCTTATGTAGACCTGTTTATCACAGGCCTTATGTAAAACTGTTTAATTATCACAGGCCTTAGGTAAAGCTGTTTAATTATCACAGGCTTTATGTAGACCTGTTTATCACAGGCCTTATGTAGACCTGTTTAATTATCACAGGCCTTATGTAACGCTGTTTAATTATCACAGGCCTTATGTAGACCTGTTTATCACAGGCCTTATGTAAAGCTGTTTAATTATCACGGGCCTCATATATACCTCTTTATCACAGGCCTTATGTAGACCTGTTTAATTATCACAGGCCTTATGTAGACCTGTTTATCACAGGCCTTATATAGACCTGTTTATCACAGGCCTTATGTAGACCTCTTTATCACAGGCCTTATGTAGACCTGTTTAATTATCACAGGCCTTATGTAAAGCTGTTTAATTATCACGGGCCTTATGTAGACCTGTTTATCACAGGCCTTATGTAGACCTGTTTATCACGGGCCTTATATAGACCTGTTTATCACAGGCCTTATGTAAAGCTGTATAATTATCACAGGCCTTATGTAGACCTCTTTATCACAGGCCTTATGTAGACCTGTTTAATTATCACAGGCCTTATGTAAAGCTGTTTAATTATCACGGGCCTTATGTAGACCTGTTTATCACAGGCCTTATATAGACCTCTTTAACACAGGCCTTATGAAAACCTGTTTAATTATCACAGGCCTTTTAAAAATTCTTATTGTCCAGATGTGTTGGATATATGTTGTATTTATTTCATATGTAGCTTGTAAGACCAGGTTTGATTGGTTAACAGGCTGGGTGTATATTTCTGTACAGCCTGCTGAAACCAGCGGTAAATAGTGTGACGTCACATTGAAATGACTAAACCTGAGGCTGAAGTGTAAATATAACCCATTTTTTAATCACTGTACACCCTCGATTTGGATCTGGATAACTAAAACAGTATCCTTCCTGGCAGTCAATAGGCCTGGGCTGTGTTCAAGATCGTAGCAGCTAGCCTAGGTATGGTGGCTGATTTGTGCCATTTTACACTTTATCGTCTTTTTGTTATTTCAAGGCAAAAAAGACAACAAAACGATATTTGGTGACTTTTTGTCTCGAAATAACGAAAAGACTACAAAATGATATTAGCTACTTTTCACCTCAATATAGCAAAAAGACAACACATTGTAAAATGGCACGAATCAGCCACCATACCTAGCCCCTAGGCTAGCTGCTACAATCTTAAATGCATCCCTAGTGTAATCATAAAATCCTTAAAGGAAAACCTTTTACTGCACAACTGAAAAAAGACATAGACTAGTACCAGTGAAATCTATAAATAGGTCATGATGATAATTAACACAAGGTATTTTTTTATATGTGTAATATACATGAATATCTAACAAATGAACACTCTGCATGGCCATAATAAGGTATAGGTTTCCTCATCAACTCATGACATAGAGAAGACAAAAAGCTGTGGGTTAAAAAATGTCACAGAAATGTTTCCTTCACTGAATGACCAAGGAGTGAGAAAGCTTTGGGTTTTCAAAAAAAAAAAATTATTAAATTTTGTTTTGCCATGTGTTTAGTTAGATTTTAGCAGCAGCCTTATATGTTGTTTGGTGGCAATTTCTTCTCTTTCCAGCAATACCTATCAGATCATTCAGGAGAACACTGACCAGTATTGGTGTTTCCAACGATACCGCCTGATTTACGAGTATTACACCCGCCCTACCCTGGCCCCGCCCCTTATTCTGATTAGCCATTTGGTTTTGTTCGTACGTTGGATTATTGGGAAATGCTCACTGTGTTTATCCAGTCAACACAGCGATCTCAGTAAGTGTAATATCCACCAAATACATACCCTCCATTTCCTATTCAGCTGTAAATAATCAGTGAATATCAGTTTGACATCCAGTGGACACGGCTTAGCTGCACTAACATAAATCTATTTAACACTACCCCACACTGGGTTGTGTCATGAATTTCCGCATATTTAATAACATCTTATTCACTTCTTGTCAAGCCATTTCTGTAGATCCACTTTGTCACAAACCGCTGCACTCATGCACCACTTTGTTGGCATTAAGTATAGTATTTCACACACTAAACTTGTTGGTAGTTCATTATAAATGTGTGTGATGTAGGGACTGTCACGCATGATTGTGTTGTAGGTGATGCGTAATGAAGTACAATTAAGCTAGTGCATGTGAATTAAAAGTTCTGTGGATTCCAGCCAGCTTAATTTTAATGCAGTTTTTAGCATGCAGTGCTTAGAGTTTTTTTTTCTTTCTTGAAATGCATGGATTCTTTTAAAGTTGCATGGATCAAAGATTATATCATGATTTATTTCATATTATGAAATATTATTGAAAGATGTTAGAAAGTTTTTTATGATCATATTTTATATTGAGAAAACTTTCTCTTAAGCTAGATTTACACATTAAATTTGCTTTTAAAAGTTCAAAAATATTATTGGAAAAAAATGATGAATTTATGAAATATAATGCTATAAATCCGATCATAACAAAGATGCATATTTGTCTCTTCAGTAAAACGGTTCCCCTTAGACAAGGCTAGAGAACTCGTCCAGTGGGAAAATATGATTGCAGATGCATACATGAACCGCTTAGAACATGAGGAGAAGGAACATATAGAAAATCGAGTTATTAACACCCAGGAGTCGTACGTATCAATATCATATAATATACACATCAATTCTAGCTTCTTCATAAGAAATACAAATTTAAGTTGAGAGTAAGCCTGTGTTATACATGCTATAAATGCGATAGAATTTTGATTAATTTCTTTCTGTGATGCACATGTTGTCTTTATCAACAAGCATTTATTAGTTTATTGTAAATATTATAAATAATTACTTATTAATAAAAGTTTTGATTCATTGCTTGTTATACAAAGTTTGGGGTTTGTTGGAAGGGGGGGGGGGGGGTTATACTGGAATCACCTTGTGAATGGATATGATTTGTCTAGAGTTATTTCTGTAACACCTGTTGTATTTCGGGCTATACAGACTGGATATTGGCCTCAATAGCTCAGTAGTTAGAGCACCTGACTAGTAATCCAGGGGTTCCGGGTTTGATTCATGGTCCAGCCATATAGATTTTCTTTTCTCCAATATACAACATTTGGTGCTGTTGACCACACCCGCCCTGCACTGCAGATTGTCCTGCCAAGGGCAAAAACAATCTAGGTTGTGTGTCTCCGATGGTGAAGACAATTCAAGGAGGGCAGAATGATATATTAGAGTTATACGGACCATTGATATCAGCCTGGATAGCGCAGTGGTTAGAATACTTGACTAGTAATGCAGGAGTCCTGGGTTCGATTCCTGGTCCAACTCAAAATTTTCTTTTCCTTCATGTATATTACACATAGATGAACAATTTATTTAAACTTTGTACATCTTATATGAATAATGAAGTTGGTGCTTCATCTGCTATTTGGATTGAGATTTTTTTAACATTCAAGGAAGTTATGGTTATTTTTCTAATGATGTTGTTATGTTGCCATTCTTCTTCAATGAGCACAAATTCCCATTTCCCACTATCCAATGTGCCATGTGGGGGTATTAGTCCCATTAAGACAGTATGTTGTAGTTAGATTAGAAGTATTTAAATTACAAAATAAGTATATATTAGCAACTTTAGTAAAGTTAATAACTCCACCCCCACCCCCACTCCAACATACTGGGTAATGATGTCTACACTTATGATTTGTATTTATTGACACCCAGTTGGTGTAACCACAATAATGAAAAAGAAAACTACTAACATCATTACAAATTAGTATGCTAGGCATTAATTAGATTATTTTGTCTTTCAAAGTATTATATAGTGCTTATTTTGTTTCATGTGCATAAAACATTCTTTTATTTAAAGGTCTTCAGGATTAACAGTTTAATTTTGAATTTTACCCTGCATGCAGTGCTTTATTCATATCCATGTATTGGATAGTATTTACGATATTTCTTATTTTGTTATGGAAGACGTTCATTGTTTTTGCAGAATACATGAGAGTTTTTTGTTATGGAAGGCGTTCATTGTCTTTGCAGGATACATGAGCTATTTTTCAAGCTGGATGAGTTACAGGATATCCAGACCTCATCTGGATCATCCGGAGCAGCCCCTGTCATCAAAACTCCCGTGAACACAGTGGTCAAGATGCCACCCCAGATGGACAAGAGACTGTTGGCTCTGGAGGAACAGGTGACCCTACGCTAGCCTGCTGATTGCAGTGTTTCTCAGACAATGCAGAGTAGAATTACCAACTTCATATTGCATATTGTTTTTCAATCAATTCAGATGCAGCAGAGTACTGTGGCACTCAACTGGATAATGAAAATTTTACAAGAAAATGAAAAGAATACTGCAAAAGTCCCACCTTTGATGCAAGATAGAAAAGAAAATGGTATGTTCTTGTGTCACACAGTCAGAGAGGGGGATATTGTATGATAGATTGATTTTAAAAGTACATGTCAACATTTTCAAAATACCTTTCTGTATGGACAATATATACTATACAGTGTAGAGATACATTAAAAAAAATATTCATGATCTTAGAATCGAGAATTCAAGGGCATTTTTTATCCTGCATCTCCATTTCTTTGGATGTGGATGACATATGATGTTGGTTACAGCTTCTGAATTTTAAGTCAGAGAACTTTGATATTTATTGGGTGTAATTTTTGTGACATTGATTCTGTGACCTTGACATTCTGGTTGAAAACTGACCGTTACTTTTGAACTAAAGATTTGATTATGATTTTATTGGGTGGTATCCCTGTGAAGGTCATTTCCGTGATTCCTGGTTTTATGAGTTTGTAAATATGACATTAACCTTTGAACCATTATTGGAAATTTTCGTATTGCCTATAAATTTTTAACTAAAGAGAAAGAGTCTATATTGAGTGGGTCTTGTGACACAAATTTTTTATTGTTGCAATGTTTGATGACTTTGTGACCTTGACATTTGTTATTGACCTACTTCTAAAACTTACTAAATGCAGCATGAATTACATTTTAAATTCCTACATATGATACTGTACATTTCTTGACTTTTGGTTCAGTCTGCTCGAGTCTATACGGACACAGTCAGGTATTGGTCAATCACGCGGCAATGTTAAGGTTATACCTGAACTATGTAAAGTTATTAACAAAGACATTTCACAAATCCTCTATGTCGTCAAAATCCATGTCACTATGTAGGTGCTCATTGGTTAGATGAAATTAGGAAGATTTGATGTACCAGAGAGGACCCCCCCCCCCCCCTTCTTTTTTGGATATTTATGCAATCTAAAGGTCCTGCATTACACAAATTCCGAGATATCAGCTCTTTCGTGATGGAGGTATGCTCAGTATTCTGTTGAACGTTTGCGTGGATACAATATTTTAAAAGATGTATACATCTATACTATAGACTGGTTATGTAAATAAGGATAAAAGTTGTGAAAGCTTAAATTTTGTTTATATCGACCATTGGTTATATATTAAACTGACCATATCAAGGATAATTTGTTTGAATTAAGCCATTAAATTAGATATATATGAAATCATTATTTCCTCTTTTACATGAGTGATATTTTTATCAAAGAAAGCTGTTGATTATTGATTTTTGTTTCAGCCATTTTATTATCATATACTCGTAAACTTACTAGATTTGTGTCCCAGCAGTTCGGATGGTTGCAAGACATCTTGCAATCATCCTTTAGGCAATTTAAGAAGGCAGCGATCAGCATTTGTACCCACCGTGTGAATATCAAAACATGTTTTGCGTCTCACTCTGCATAAGGGTGCAACAAGGGAAAATAACTATATATTGGGTAACTCAGAAATTACGTATTAATTACTTCGGTGCAAGTGAAAGATCCCATAGCAATGAAATATAAAGTATTTAAAGAATGAAGAGGTAAAACGTAGTTAAATTACTTGAAATTTGCCTGGAAAATTCATAAACATTCTTAGCATCGTTAATATTAGACCAAAATTGTTGAATATTGTTAATTGTGAGGGTATTTTTCAATATCAGTGATTGACTATAACAGAACCCGAGTAGAGGAGACCAAATCAAAAGTTAATAACTGTATCAAGTTATCAGGAATTTTACGACAGTTTTCACTATATTTTTTCTCTCCTTTGACATATAAAACATGTGCATATTATAACACATTATAACAATTAATGTTCAACAGTTTGTAATAGTAATAAAAATTTATTCTTAATTATTTACATTGTAGTTGATAGTGATTTGACTGTATGATTGAATTTGACTTACTATACAGACCCAGTCAGGCGTTTGTCAACTTAGTAGATCAAATCAAAAGTCGAGAACTGTATGAAATGATCAGGAATTTTACAAGTTTTCATGATATTTTTTTTGTATTTCTTCAACAAATAAAAACATGTGCATTGTAACACATTATAACAATATTTCAACTGTCAAAACAGTCAGAAAACAGTAAGAAAATGTGTTCTGAAATGTTCACCATGTAGTTGATAGTGACTTGACCATATGATAAGTATGTGTTTGGTGAAGCCATTAATGGCATTGAATTTGAATCACTAGTATGTGTATGTGCTTTAAAATGCAAAATTTCATTGGTCAATAATCTATGGTTTGTCAAGGGAGAATTTCAAACAAACCTCCCAAATTTAATATTGATCGAGGTGAACAACTTGCTTTGAGGTACACACCAAAAACAGATCTGGACCAATCAGAGAGCATCAAAATTCCTGATCATTTAGTAATTAATGTAATGATTGGCTTCCATTAAGGTGAGCCAAGTGCATTCATATTTCACAAGCACATCTTAAAACGGATACAGTTTTAGCTCACCTGAGCTAAATTGGCTCAAGTTAGTTTTTCTGATCAAAATTCGTCTGATGCCTGTTGTTGTGTTTGTTAACTTTTCACATTCACATCTTCTCCAGAGCAATTAAACTTGGCACAAAGCATCATTTGATGAAGGGGATTTAAGTTTGTTCAAATGAAGGGCTATGCTTCTTTCAAAGAGGAGATAATCAAGAAAAGACAAAATAAGATCGGGTCATTAAAAAATCTTCTTTTCAAGAACCACTGGGCCAGAAAAGTGTAAATTTATGTGAAAGCTTCCTGACATAGTGTAGATTGAAATGTATTCAAATCATGACCCCTCCGTGTATGATGAGGCCACAGTAGGGGATCAAAGTTTTACATTGGGATATATAGCAAAAAGAAACAACAGGGCAATGGTTAATCATATTAATATGCAGGCATTTACGTAGTGCAGATTCTAGTTTGTTCAAATTGTGCCCCCCCCCCCCCCCCCCCCCACTGAGATAGGATGGGGCCACAATAGGGGATCAAAGTTTTCCATTGGAATATATAGGGGAAAATCATTAAAAATCTTCTTGATAACAGCAGGACCACAATTACTCATTAATATACAAGCATCTCCAGGTACTGCTAATAAGTCTTTTGAAATCATGACCCCTGGGGTAGGGTGGGGCCACAATAGGGGATCAGTGTTTTACATAAGAATATTTTGGGAAACATCTCTCAATGGCAGCAGTGCCATGATTAGTCATACAAGCATCCACAAATAGTGTAGATTCAAGTTTGTTCAAATTATGACCCCTGCAGATAGGGTGGTGCCACAATAGGTGATCAAAGTTTTAAATGGGAATATATTGGGAAACATATCTCAAGAACAGCAGGACCATGATTACTCATATTGATATAAAAGCATCTTCAGATAGTGCAAATTTAAGTTCAAATTAGGGGCCCCGGAGGTAGGGTGGGACCACAATAGGAGATGAAAGCAATTAAAACAAATTCTTTTTAAGAGTATCAGGACCACACTATTTAAGCATATCAAATGTTTCTAAGTTTTATGGATTCAAGTTTACTAAAGTCAAGGAGGGGGAGGTGGCATATTGTTTTTGTCCTCTCTGTCCTTATGTCTGTCCAAAACTTTAAACTTGCTTATATATTTTGAATGGTAAATGTTAGGTTTTCATATTTCATATCTGCATTCCTTGTGACAAGACCTTACTTGTGGTACCAAAGTTGATAACCTTGTGACCTTGACCTTGAAGTTTTACTTATCTCTAAGAAAACCGAATCTAGGCAGTATTACCTGAGCTATTTAAAGTAGGGTTTTCATGTATTTTGTATGTAGTTTCTTCATGACAAGGCCTTACATTTCATACCATGATGTTTGACCTTGTGATGTTGACCTCGGAGTTCAACTCACATTTCAAAACCTTAATCAGTATTTTGACCTCGCTCATAATTTTTGATAGGTGAATAATAGAACTCTCATATTTCATATGTGCATTTCTTGTAATAAGACATTTTTATGGTAATAAAGTGTTTAACCTTGTGATCCTGACCTTAGAGTTTGACCTACTTTTAAAAACCTTAGCTATAATTGTCTCCTGAACTCTTTAACATAGGGCTTTCATATTTAGTATATAGATTCCTAATGGCAAGAAATTTCATGTGACGCCATGATGCTTGACCTTGACCTTGAAGTTTGACCCAAATTTTAAAACTTAACTGAAACTATAACTTTGCTCATAACTTTTGAATGGTGAGTGATATATATTTCATGTATGCATTCCTTTTTTTTTTTGGTACCAATGTTTTACCTTGTGACCTTGACCTTGGATTTTCACCTTCTTTTAAGAAAAGTCAACCTAGGCAATATCACCTGAACTGTTTAAAGTAGGGCTTTTATATTTTATATATAGATTCTTTATGGCAAGCCCTTACATTTCATATCATTTATGACCTTGTGTCATGGTTTTGTCTTGACCCTTTGGTGCTAGGTTGAGGCCACAATATGGGGTCAGCATTTTTCAAGGGAATACAGATTGAAAAAATCCTTTAAAAATCACAGCAGCTGAACAACACCAGAGCCAAGGTGACTCAGGTGAGCAATGTGGCCCATGGGCCTCTTGTTTATGTAGTGTATACTTTTCTTTTTACTGTCAATATAAGGTGGTAAGTTTTTGTTGTTGTTAATAAACTGATTTTTTTTTTTGCATTAAGTGCACAGACATGCATCTATGGTTTTACCCAGTGAGTACCTAGTTCCACCTACCAAAGCTTTAGTGTTACCTTAGTTTTCATAACTACCAACGTTTAACAATCCCAGAGAATGTGATATGTAATTTGCTAAAAATGGATGATTGTAAATTTTGTATATGTGAATTGGGGAAAATTAGAACTGAATTTTGTATGGATTTGTCATAATATGTTCATGGGCTGGAAGTGGGTTGATCTCTTACCTCCTACGAGCCAAAAGCTTCATTGTGTGAGATTTTCTGATCATTATTTGACTGTTGTTATTGTAGTTGTTATAGTCATTGTAAACTTTTCACAATTTTGACGTCTCCAAAAATTACTTGGCCAATTTCAATCAAACTTACAGCATAGGATCCAAGTTTCATCTCAGGGTAAATGGGATTCATGTTTCTTCAAAGTTCTTTAAGTCATGCCTCCTTTCAAATATTGAAAATAGCCTGGTTTTACTTTAAATCTATTTCTGAAGAACTGCTGTATGAACCAGAAAAGCCAAGACTTGTGTGATAAGCTTCCTTATATATGGAGACTAAAGTTCAAACTATGAGTCCCTAGATGTGGGGGTCACAATAGGAGTTCAGAGTTTTATATAGGGATATAAACACCAATTGTGGTGGCCTAGTATTTAAGGTGCTCACATTGCAACAAGGAAGCTAGCCCAGTTTCAATTCTCAATCCCATTGTTTAACATAGGTAGTGACTATTCCTTTACCAAGAGCTTGGCATTAAAAGTGAGAGTCATGGGTCTTTCAGATTTGACCTTAAAAACGGAGGCCTCGTGTCACAGTAAGCGTAGTCACGAGAAAGAGCCCTTGCTTATCAGTACAGCTAATCTTGGTTGAGATTCGGCTCGGCTGAATATTTGGACTAATGCCTTCACCGAATCTCGTAGCAGTCCTTCATGATTCATGTCTGGAAATTTACTTTCAGCTTTGGCCGGTTCTAGCAATTAATGTGCACTTAGGTGACACTGCTGTTCACTTCAAATCAGTTAGTTGACTATTAAACTAACTCTCTATCACTATTAATTTTGTATTGCTTACCGTCTACATGTAGGTATGAAAATCCCAAAATGAACATAGACACTAAATTTTCTGTTCAAATGAAGACTTTCATGGCACAATATTTTATTTTATAGAGTTAGCTCTATCTAGTTACTGATATATTGTATCTCTACATACCTACTTGCATATCGCTAATTTTAAAAAAAAACACTATAGGATCTCGTCAATTTTGGGAGTTAAAATATTGCGCCATGGAAGTCTTCATTTGAGTGGGAAAATTAGTGATAGTTTATGTTATGAAATTTACATACTTAGACAGTAAGTAATACAGCATTAATAGTGATACAGATTTGGTTTAATACTCAACTAACTGATTTGAAGTGAACAGCAGTGTCACCTAAGTGCACATTACTTGCTAGAACCGGTTGAAGCTGAAAGTAAATTTCCAGACATGAATTATGAAGGACTGCTCCGAGATTCAGTGAAGGCATCAGTCCAAATATTCAGCCGAGGTGAATCTCAACCGAGCTTACGGTACAGCCTAAGTGCCATGTATAGGTCAAAATTTGTGGCACTTCACCTAAAGCTTTCAGTGTCATTTTTCAAATGGAATGAATAAAACAACATACAAACGAACAAATAAAATAGGGATATATAGGAATATAGTAATATACTCTGAAAATATACTTGATTACCAAATGGATAGGATTTGTCTGGTCTAGTTACTCTGCAAGCATCCTTCTATTGTGTAGATTCAGCAAGCATCCTTATATTGTGTAGATTCAGCAAGCATCCTTATATTGTGTAGATTCAGCAAGCATCCTTATGATGTGTAGATTCAGCAAGCATCCTTATGATGTGTAGATTCAGCAAGCACCCTTATGATGTGTAGATTCAGCAAGCACCCTTATGATGTGTAGATTCATATTTGTTTATGAAGACCCCTGATGGGGGATGGGGCCACCAAGTTCAGTGTTTACATAAGAATTAGATACTTATTTAGTGGTCAAATAGCAGGACTTGGCTTATTGTCCAATTAGAAGCTATTGGTGTAAAAATTTCTATATGAGCATCTAAGATAACTCAGGTGAGTGATGTGGTGCCTGGGTTTCTTGTTTAACAACTAACATGGGTTGGGTAGTATAGACAGATTGCTTTATACCTATCAGAAAGTGTGTTTATATTAATTACTCAAATGCTTTGATATCATTCCTGTGCAATACGTTACAGGACATAAAATAACTTGACTGTGTGTGCATCAATAAAATGCTGTGGACATCATATATGAAGAATAGTATTTCAGAAACTGGTCTTATGTACTTCAAGGTCACTTCAGCTGGAGCTATTTGTAATGGAGAACATTATTTACAATCCCCCCCCCCCCCCCCAACACCCCCAAATACAAAGTGGTGCTATTTCGTTTGAGCAAGTTCCATTGAATGATTCAATATTATAGGGTTATTGAACTTATATTGGTGATATATTGGCACGAGTTGGGTTTCAAAATGCACGAGCTTGTGAGTGCATTTTGACAGCCAACGAGTGCCAATATTCACCTATATAAGTTCAATAACCCTTTTATTATAAAGCTAAAGTATTTAGTTGTTAAATTATATCCCTTTTCACTCAAAATACTCCAAAATAGACGATAATTCATCAATATTGGCATCTAAGGTGGTGTGCATTTCTTAACTGTTCAATATTTAACCCGTCATTATTGCATGAAGCAAACTGAATTGTAAATGGGGACATCATAATTTATGTACAGTAAAACATTTTGCTTTAGTAAATATCAAATACCAGCTCTGTCAGATTCGGAGGACTGTCGTCTGCCATTTTGGCTTGTTTACGTCGTTATGGGTACGTCAATATTGAACGCTCATACTCGGAATGTTTCGGGCGCATACAATTTACGTAATGCAAAGTTAGCGTTCCATAAATTCTCAGGATATTGAACTGGAAGCAATTTAACTGCTGACTTAATAACATCCTTTTTTTCCCCAAGATATTAAACCCCATCTGCCAATGCCCTTACTATTTCTAAAACTTCATCAAAAGAAGTGTAATGCACAGAACATGCTTCAGGATCTATGAAGTCATTAACACTAAAATTAGCAGGATGTGATAGGTGGTGGATGAGACGCTAACCTCCATCCTTTTTCGCTACAACCCCAATAGGTCACGTACAGCATTAAATTCTATAAGGGCTAGCTTACGCTTGAAGGGATCTGCTATGCGACCCAAAGAAATTTCTTTGTCAATTTTTGGGGTGATTGTTCACAGAAACTTAAAAATTGTAGCAGATTGTTGAAACCCTTGGACCCTCATAATGGAGATAAAATCCCTGTGTAAAGCCTTTTTTTATATGCTATAGTTTGGTTAGGATATATTGCTATATATAAAGCTAGAATAAATACTGTTCACATTAACTGGAGTTTAGAAACCATGTTCTTACAAGAGGTCAGCCTGCTGGATGCTTTTTGCCTGATTGATGTGCATCCCCATGTTGTGCGAATTCAGGTTTTAATTGTAATGTTGTGAACCTTTGGGACTTAGGTTGGGGCCCTCAGTACTATATGGGGTTGAAATTTTTCATGGGAGCAAAGATTGAAGAAGAAATATCTTTAAAAATCACAACAGCTGAACGACAACACAGGGCCAAGCTTTAGATGACTCGGATGAGCAATGTGCCCATGGGCCTCTTGTTAGTATTATCCAATCAAAATGATGTGCATGCGGGTTGGTGATTTTGATCATGCTAATCAATGAAGATGTGCAAGATATACCAGTGATATAAACTGCAAACAGTTTCTTTGTAAAACAGCAGAGTAATACTACATGTATAATATGTAATAATGAAAATATGTAGATGGGCCAGCTTTACACATCTACAATCCCATCAACTTGTGAACGTTTTACCTTGATCCATCAAACTGTTTTTGAGAATACTTTCGGAAACAAAAGTCTCGGAAAATAAGAAGAAACATAGTAACATAAATATGTTAATGATCACACTCTGGATATGGAACATAACAACAGTGTTAAATGATTTACCGTAACAAGAATATAAAAAAAAAACATATTCATAGAATATAGGTGAAGATCATAATATACACAACGTACAGCTTAATCTGACAGAAGCCAAATGTTTAGGTAAAGGCATTGAATTGAATATATTCTATTGTCAAGATATTAAAGACAAAAGGATTGGGCGTAAATTCTTGCCTCGTGGGCAGTTTTTGACAATAAACGAGTCCCTGTCTCTAAAGTATACAGTTCTAGACACCAGCCATGTTAAAAAGTTAATAAATTTCAAAAATATTACAGAGAATATGTTAAGTTTACATGTATGTAAATCTTAATATATAATGAAGTCTGATTGTGACTTGATCACTATATGGGTTTGACATATTGCCTATTGTCCAATGGGGAAAAACACAATTTGAGCATTGTTTAAATGAGCCACAAAGAGACCTATGACAATGGATTTCATCAATTGAATTTATGTTTGGAGTTAAATTACCTTTAATTAATATTACATGCATGTCAAATTACATTTTTGTTGTTCATATAAATTACCAATGTAAAACACAAAAAAGGAAACAGATAGGTATGTGTTGCTCAAAGGCAAAACGAAAAGTAGCAGAGAAAAATAACACAATATTAAGGCATTTATGTTGTATATAATGAATCTAGAATGTGAAAATTGCCAAGTATCAGTTTAGATAATGTCTATATCTTACATCACCATGGTATATGTTCAAAGCATTGTTGCATGAATTAAGTCTGTAGATAACCATTTAACCGGACTTCACCCTCATGACGTCAATCGCTTTATTTATTATTGCATAGTTAAAGAGTGACATTATAAATTATTGACATTTTCTTGGTATAGCTGAAACTACTGAAATGCACAATTTATGATATATTTTGGCTTGGTGAATATTAAGCCAAAATATATTGTAAATTGTGGGTATAACTAAAGCAAGATGCATGTATTGACCAAGAAAAAGTCAATACATGTATATAGTTGTTTTATATGATTGCGTAATCTTACATCGAAACTGGCAACTAGTGCTTACAAAACAACTAATTTAAAGTTCAAGACCTAGTAAAAAGTTTGATGATTAATTTTCATTGGAAAACAAAAAAAAAACAACCACTTCGTAGTAATTTGGGAATTCCTTTTTTTTCCCTATGACGTCAATGAATGTAGACGTCTTCTTTGGGGGGGCATTGTGTGATAATTAATTTTCTTTGGAAAACCAATAAGACAACCACTTCGTAGCAATTTGGGAATTCCTTTTTATTTTATGATGAATGTAGACGTCTTCTTGGGGGGGGGGGGGGGGGGGGATTATGCAATCTGGGTCATTTAAAAAGCTCAGAATTAATCATATAATTGTTGGTATTGAAATAGAATAATATGATAATTGTAAACAATTTCATCTGAGACCTAATTTATTTAGAATGGTACAGCATACAGGCAAATGATTTCATTTGCTCATGCTTTTGATTAATCATATATGTAATGACTATTTCCTCTTTGCAATATAGAAATCATTGCTTTTTTTCAGTCAACATTAAAATTTAGAATTTGCAAATTTTTAACTTAATATTTCTTAAAGGAGGCATTCATAAGCTGTAATTTTGTCACCAAAAATTGAATTCAATGAAAATCGCTCTAT